>NW_012099921.1:321208-329071 GCF_000951045.1 Mandrillus leucophaeus
GCAACTCTCCTATCCCCCAGAGTGGGCAAACAGGGCTAGAGCAATGGAAACTGACAAGACTATTCAGTCAGTCTATATTGAGAGCCTTCTGAGTACCAGTCAGGGTGGTCTCAGATCCACTTTGGAAGTCACTGAACTACCTGACTAGAGGTGCTGAGCAGGTCTCTACCAGGCCAATGTTGGGGGTAGATGGCAAGAACTGCCTCTACTGAGCTATGACAGAGACCCTGGTGGGTCTAGCAGTGCAGTGAGGTCTTAGAATTCAAGATGTGCTTTCGGCCTCTGCAAAGGAAAAGCTGGTCCTCTGCTAAGCCACAGGAAAGAAACACAGTCCTAGGGGCAGAACTGGTCTTTGAGAGAATAGAGTCAGGTCTGTCTCCAATTAATAGGGTATCAGACAAAGCTTTCTTGGGTATCAATATCAGCATTCGAAATGAGGTCTAGGAGTGTCGGAAGTGTCCGGGAGAGTTGGAAGAGAGAGTGGTTGGGGGAAGGGGTTATTCTGACCCATGTGCTAGAAAGCCAGACAGCCCGTGTTGGAGAGCCACAGGCCTATGGCTCCTGCATGATCTGCTTTCTTGGTGTTCTTTCCTAGACCTGCCAGGTATGCCAGATGCTGCTGCCCAACCAGTGCAGTTTCTGTGCCCACCAGCGGATTCACGCACACAAGTCCCCCTACTGCTGCCCGGAGTGTGGGGTCCTCTGCCGCTCTGCCTACTTCCAGACCCATGTAAAGGAGAATTGCCTGCACTATGCCCGCAAGGTGGGCTACAGGTGGGTGCTGCCTGGCTTGCTGTCCTGGTATTGCCCAATGGCTGGTCCTTTTCCTAAACCAGATCTTATTTCAGATAGTTTTGATCTTAAGAGGCTTGAGTTTCAGTCTAACAGGACAAGAGCATTGTATGGTATGTGGACAGACATTTTTTATTTGGTAGCAGACAGGAAGAGCAAGAGAGAGAAGAATAAGAAGTTTAAAAAACTTAAATATTAAAAAATTAGCTTTGAAGTTTTGGGGAGATTAGAATACATATAATACTTTGTCTATTTGGTTTTTAAAAGTATCTAAGTTTAATTTGCTCACAAAGTTATCACATTCAGCACATTAAATGTAAAGTACTATTTCATTAATGAATGTACTAATTACAGTACTTGGAAATGTTTGCAGGTTTTAACAAATGGGGCTGCAAGATGCCAAACTCAAAGGGCTTTAGTATCTTTCTTTTTGTTAATTTTTGTCAGTTTGTGGCAAAATAGGCAAAACCTGAGACTGGAAGAAAGGATCAGCCTCTTGGTAAAATCAAGAAAACTCTTATTTTAAATGGAATCTCCTCCTTTGTGTCAAACATAAGCAAGAAGTCATTTTCAGAAAAAAGATTAAAGTGAGGGAAAAAGCTTCCCTCTAGAGTTCATTGATCTGTAATTTGTTTTCTGCTATTTGACATTAAATTTTTTTGGTTTTAAGTTCATTTGACTTTTTTGTGTGTACTTATTATTGTCTTTAGCATTGTGTTAGACACTCAGGATACAAAAATGATTAAGAAACAGCGCTTGCCCTGCTAGGTTACAAACATAAGAACATAAGTAATTATAACTCAGAGTGCTAAGTCCCACAATAGAGAAATGGTCAGGAAGGCTTCCTAAAGGAGATATTAGGAGATTTTCAGGCAGAAGAAGGGGAAACCATATCTGGCAAGGGCCTGAGTAGGAATACAGCACACACAAAAGGGGTGTCAGGAATGATGAGTATGGTTGTATAGAGGAATGTCAGGATGAATTGTGGGAGTGGGGAGAAATGAGACTAGGGAGTTGGCAGAGGCCAGGCCATGTAAGACCTTGTATTTCTTGGCAGACATTTGGACTTTATCCAATGGACAGTGAGGAGCTACAGAAAAATTTGCAGCAGGGGAGTGATTTGGCTAGTGTATTTTAGAAAGATCATTCTGGGAAGCAAATACATATATTAGTGAGGGGAGAGACTGAAGACTTCTTGAAAGGCAAGTGTGATGATCCAGATGAGATGCTGAGGGCTTCCCTGAAGCCATGATCGTGGGAATGGAGGGAAGGTAGATTTGAGAGGGGTTTAGGAAGAAGCATCAAGATTTGATAATAGCTTTTATATGAAATGAGGGATGAGTTTGGCAGAGGCAAGCCCAGGCTATGCAAGACCTTATATTTCTTGGCAGGCATTTGGGCATTTTCCAATGGACATTGAGGAACTACAGAAAGATTTGCAGCAGGGTAGTAATCTGGCTAGTATGTTTTAGAAAGATCATTCTGGGAAGCTAACACATATATTAAAGTTTTACAGTGACTCCCACATTTCTGACTTGGGGTAAACATTTTATTTTTATATTTTTTTGAGACAGGCTCTCACTGTCACCCAGGCTGAAGGGCAGTGGTGTGATCGTGGCTCACTGCAGCCTTGACCTCCCGAGCTCAGGTGATCCTCCCATCTTGGCCTCCCAGGTAGCTGGGACTACAGGCACGCACCACCATGCCTGGCTAACTTTTTGTGCTTTTTATAGAGACAAGATTTCACCATGTTGCCCAGGCTGGTTGCAAAACTCCTGGGCTCAAGCGATCCTCCCACCTCAACTCCCCAAAGTGTTGGGATTACAGGCGTGAGCCACTGCACCTGGCTGGTATAAATATTTAAAAATGTAGACTGATTTCTTTTTCATCTTATGGAGGATGGAGTATCTAAAGTACATTAAAAACAAGACAAACCTAAGACAGGATTATACAAAGCACTTACCACCAAGTTGCTGAAGAGCATTGCTTGGCAACATCCCAGGCTACATTTTAAACCAAACATCTGAATATGTTTTTACAGTATCCTGTAACACTTAAAAATACCTTTCTAGCCTTGATTTAAGTGTATGCTGCTTGTTCTGAGATCAAATAGTAATACAATCAACACTTAAATATTTATCTTTGAATCTTGAACCCAAGAATTTTTTTTTTTTTCTTTTTCTTTTTTTAGATGGAGTCTCGCTCTGTCACCCAGGCTGGAGTGCAGTGGCAGCATCTTGGCTCACTGCAATCTCCACCTCTCGGGTTCAAGCAATTCTCCTGCCTCAGCCACCTGAGTAGCTGGGATTATAAGCATGTGCCACCATGCTTGGCTAATTTTTGTATTTTTAGTAGAGCTGGGATTTCACCATGATGGCCAGGCTGGTCTCAAACTCCTGACCTCAGGTGATCCACCTGGCTTGGCCTCCCAAAGTGCTGGGACTATAGACATGAGCCACCGCACCTGGCCCAAGAAATTTTTAGTTGTATGGATGGGTTAATACTTTTCATTTTTAATTACATATTTTCTTATGTACAAGTAAAAAGAAATATCTCAAAAGCAATTCAGTTTATCAAACCTTTTTGTAAGGAATGCCAGACCAAATGTGTTGTGATTCAGCTAAAGGGATTACTGAAGATAGTGATATTAAAATTTTCAGTGATCTGCAGTTGAAGTCAGAAGACATACACAACACTACAGTGTTCATAACAGAGTTGTGCAATCACTACAAACAGTTTTAGAGCATTTTTACTATCCAAGAAGAAACTTAATATCCACCACTCCACCACTTCTTTCATCCCCGTAACCCTAGGCAATCACTAATTTACTTTCTGTCTCATAGCTCTTCTGGACATGTCATATAAGTGGAATTATATAATATTAGCATAATATTTGCAAGGTTCATCCATGTTGTAGCATATATCAGTATTTCATTCCTTATTATGGCTGAATGAGATTCCATTGTGGGGATATACCATGTTTTGTTTATCCATTTGTCAGCTGATGGACCTTTGGGTTGGTTCTACCTTTTGGCTTCATGAATAATGAATAATGTGAATAATGCTGCTGAAGAACATTCATGTACAAGTTATCATGTGGACATGTTTTCAGTTGCTTTGGATACCTAGGAGTAGAATAGCTGGGTCAGATAGTAACTCTATAGGGAGGGGAACATCACACACCAGGGCCTGTCAGGGGGTGGGGGATTGGGGAGGGATAGCATTAGGAGAAATACCTAATGTAGGTGATGGGTTGATGGGTGCAGCAAACCACCATGGCTCTTGTATACCTATGTAACAAACCTGCACATTCTGCACATGTATCCCAGAACTTAAAATATAATTTTAAAAAAGGAAAAAAATAGTAACCCTGTTTAACTTTTTGAGAAACTGTCAGACTATTTTCCAAAGTGAGTGCACCATTTTTACATCCCCACCAGCAGTGTATGAAGGTTTTGATTTCTATACACCCTTGCTAACACTTGTTATTGTCTTCTTGATTTGTAACCATCCTTATGGGTGTGAAATGGTATCTTGTTTCCCTGATGGTTAACTAACAGTGTTGATCATGTGCTTATTGGACTCCATCTTTTTTTTTTTTTTTTTTTTTTTTGAGACAGAGTCTCACTCTGTTGACCAGGCTGGAGTACAATGGCACTATCTCGGCTCACTGCAACCTCCGCCCCTCCCCGGGTTCAAGCACTTCTCCTGCCTCAGCCTCCTGAGTAGCTGGGATTACAGGCGCCCACCACCATGCCCGGCTAATTTTTGTATTTTTAGCAGAGACGAGGTTTCACCATTTTGGCCAGACTGGTCTTGAACTCCTGACCTCAGGTGATCCCCCGACCTTGGCCTCCCAAAGTGCTGGGATTACAGGCATGAGCCACTGTGCCTGGCCTGGACTCCATCTTCTTTGGAGAAATGTCTATTCAGATCATTTGCCCACTTCTGAATTGGGTTATTTGACATCTTATAATTGAGTTGTAAGAGCTTTTTATATCTTCTGAATACAAGTTCCTTGTCAGATTTGCTTATATTTTCTCCCATTCTGTGTATGTTAATTTTTTTAGTACATTCTCTTTTTTTTTTTTGCCCAGAAATTTCTTTTATTATTTTACTTTAAGTTCTAGAGTACATGTGCACAACGTGCAGGTTTGTTACATATGTATACATGTGCCATGTTGGTGTGCTGCACCCATTAACTCATCATTTACATGAGATATATCTCCTAATGCCAGAAATTTAAATTTCATTCAGTAGGCTTATTGTTAGTAATTCTAGTTTTAATATTTTGAAACTATTTTTATGTATTATCAGATATAGCAAATAATTATAATATTGTTCTTAAGAATGATTTTCAGTAGAAAAGACAACAGTTACAAATGTAAAATCAGAATTTAAATAAAAATACTGTCTTAACTTCAGCTGGGTTAAATATATATAGTCCCCTCCAAAATATATAGTCCCTGGTTCTTTCCACTAAAAACTCCTAAAATCAATAACATAATAAAACTAAGCAACCCCAAAACCCATACAGTGATCTCTAAATATTATTTTTCACTAAAAGGATCAGTTATTTTGAGAAATGTCTGATTAATTATGAATTTATTTAAAAGTTTAGTGTTATTTTTAGTAAATGTTCAATTCCATTCCCCAAAGGACCTCTAGAACAAACAAACAAACAAACAAACAAAAACAGGATGAGCACGGAAAAACAATGCAGAAGAGGAGGAGAGAGAGGCTTTTCTAGTTTATAAGAGTTATAACCACTCCCAAGATAAAATCAGGTCAAACAAACAAAACCATGAATCTAGCTACATATCAATTTATGTAGCAAAATTACATACCGTCTATCCAAGACGGTATGAGGAACTCTTTTGCACAGACAGGCAAACACTCTGTTTTGAGTGACAATGCGATCTTCTTCCTCCTTTCTTAATCTACGGACTTCCATTTGCAAAGAAGCAATAGTTTCTTGTTGCTCAGTTCGTTTTTTCTTATAATGCTGGCACTTCACCTATAAAGTTTTCTGCTCCTTTTGAAGATCTTTTATTTTATTCTGTTGCTGGCAAGCCCTATTTAGTGATTCATCCTCCAATTCACCAATTTTGGATTTCACACTCTCCATAATTTATTTCAAGTCATTAGCTCGTTGTTCTTGATTGGTTGCTCAGCTGTGCTCTAGCTGAAGTTCATTTCTAAGCTGCTAATTAGTTTCTATAAGCTCCTGTATCATGTTCTGTTGACGTGAGGTTTCTTGCACCAACAATTTCAAATTCTGTCTCATCCTTTGTGATGACTGTTTGTCAAAAATGATGAGATCTTTGAGATCTGTTCTTTTGACTAGAGACAAAAGTTTTAAGCCATGCATCATCAATAGCATATTTATGCTTTCCCATTCTGCTTCTTCCTGCTGTTTTCAGTCATGAGTCTATCTGACGGTTGATTGGAATCCTGAGGTTTAAGGGCTACCGGAAACATAGTTTCTTTCGTAGAATCAAAAGAAACAGACATTGGCAATTAAAAAATTTGAGTTGCCTCAGTCATAGCATACTACTCTTGCACTTTACACCTGGTCATTCAGGTTGATCGCAATGAAATGATCACCCAGCAAGTCTCATGTCTGAAACTGGATCTTCATCTTCCTCAGTCGCCACCTCCCACCAGCCAGTACATTCTCAAGATACCTATGTTCCATTTTATTGAAGTCTACTACAGAGTTTTACAATATTATTTTATGTTTTGTATTATTTTTGCTTTTACTTGATGATAATGTAAAAAGTCTCTATATATGGTTATTTATATAATATAAATATATATATAATTTATATGTATTTTATGTAAAATATGCATACACATATATTTAAGAATTTTATAAATTGTTCTGTTCTTTGTTAATAATTTGGAGAGTGGCTAATGATGTCATAAGGAAGCAAGTTTAGACTGTTTTAATGTTATTTTCTTATTTGTGATTATTAACAAAGTTAAATACTTTATGTTGTTTATCTTTTCTAAAACTACATATTTCACAACATATGATTCTATAATTGCCTATTTTCTCTTAAGCTGTGGTCAAGTGCAGTGTCATATGGTTGGCACTCTTTTCTGCACACTTTCTCATCAACTTGTAAACCCCGTTGGATTCAGTCCTTCATTGAGGGTACTTTGCATGTGTTCTCACTTTCAGTGAGGTTTCTCGAAGAAATGTCTGCAAGATACATAGAAGGAATTTTCAGTAGCATTCGAGAAGGATATATTTCTACTGTTTCTGCAGGAGTTTGGTCAAACGGCACAAATAAAGCCACTTAAGAGATTCTTTACACATATCAGGTGTACTTGGCCACTTTGGATGAATGTGGAATTATGTGCTTTTTTCTCCTCATAATACTTTGTAGTGTGGAAATACTTGTGCGTGCTAGAAGTTGGTTTCACTCTTCTGTTTAGCAGGAGAGAAAGGAAAATTAAGTAAGTAGCTTGTATAGAAGCCCTAATTTAAAGCATACACAAATTTAGTAATGAATGCTCTATGGAGTTCACTGCAAAAAGCTTTCTGGTTCTGTGGGCTGCTCTTCATTGCTAATTAAATTTTCGAAAGTGATTCTCTACCCTTCCCTTCCAATACATACAAGGAAGAAAAAAGATTGTTCAGGATTCTGTGGTGATTTTTGTGGACTGTGAAAATGTATCACTCCTGTAATCCCAGCAATTTGGGAGGCTGAAGTCGGTGGATCATCCGAGGTCAGGAGTTCAAGACCAGCCTGGCCAACATGGTGAAACCCTGTCTCTACTAAAAATACAAAAGTAAACTGGGTGTGGTGGCAGGTGCCTGTAATCCCAGCTACTTGGGAGGCTGAGACAGGAGAATCGCTTGAAACCAGGAGGCAGAGGTTGCAGTGAGCCGAGATTGTGCCACTGCACTCCAACCCGGGTGACAGAGCAAGACTCTGTCTCAAAAAAAAAAAAAAAAAAAAAAAAAATATATATATATATATGTAGTAAAATGAAGGGTAACATTCAGGAGTCAAAGAATTCTTAAATGAAGGCATGCCTTTTATTTTAGCAAAGCAGCTG
>NW_012099921.1:329441-346621 GCF_000951045.1 Mandrillus leucophaeus
GCCTCCCGGGTTCACGCCATTCTCCTGCCTCAGCCTCCCGAGAAGCTGGGACTACAGGCGCCCGCCACCACGCCCGGCTAATTTTTTTATTTGTATTTTTAGTAGAGACGGGGTTTCACCATGTTTGCCAGGATGGTCTCAATCTCCTGGCCTCGTGATCCGCCCACCTCGGCGTCCTAAAGTGCTGGGATTACAGACGTGAGCCACCGCGCCCGGCCAAGGGACTAGTAATCGTATGGATGCAGGTCACTAGTAATCTTATGGATGCAGGTCATATTATTCTCCGATATCAAAAAAAGAGAAGGCAGTATTTATAGAGAGATGTTGTGAAGTTGAAACAAGTTCCATATGGCCTCAATTTCAGAAAAAATGGTTTAAGACAATTGTTTATCTTATTTATGCATTGTAAAAAAAATGTATCCACCAAACAAAACTCGGAAAATACAAATTGGTAGGGAGAAAAAGAAATGAAAAGTTATTCCCATAGTTCCACTAAGAAGATATCACAGCACTTTTGAGCTATGTGGTCCAGTAGAGTATAGTACCAGCCATTTGTGGCTACTGGGTGCCTGAAATTTGGCCAGTGCAACTAAGAAACTGAATTTTTATTTTATTTTGTTAATTGAAATAACCACATGACCACATGAACAGTGGAGCTTCCCCCCTCTCCCCCCAGCCAGGGGACAGGTTTTCGCTCTGTCACCCAGACTGGATTGCAGTGGCACAATCTTGGCTTACTGCAACCTCTGCCTCCCGAGTTCAAGCGATTCTCCTGCCTCAGCCACCTGAGTAGCTGGGATTACAGGCACGTGCCACCATGCCCAGCTAATTTTTGTGTTTTTAGTAGAGATGGGGTTTTGCCATGTCAGCCATGTCTCATCTTGAACTTCTGGTCTCGTGTGGTCTACCCTCCTCGGCCTCCCCGAGTGCTTGGATTACAGGCGTGACCTACTGTGCCTGCCCCAGTGGAACTATTCACCATTCCTTCATCACAACAAGTTCCAGTGAACAACACTATGGAGTATTTCTTCCTGGACTTTAAGGGTTGTTTTAATGTAGTTGTTGTTTTGGTGAGCATAGCATTGCCTGACTATATGTTTTGTTAAGTGGCCATCCCTGCTTACTCGTACCACCAGCCTGTGGGAAGGCATGGGCTTTGTGCAGCCTCCTTTGGAATTTCTTGGACTTCTGCAGTTGTCTCACACTTAAATACTGTTTATGCCATTACTGAACCATTTTATTCCCTCTCCACTTCCACCGACTTCTCTTAGGTAGGCTCAGGTTTTTGGTTGGCAGAATATCCTCTGGCCAGTGCAGGGAAGGTTGGGGTTTCTCCCTTCTATACAAGGCATGGCCTTGGGCTTGGGGGCCCCTGTGTGGCCACGTTGTGCCAGACTGTAGCAAGCAGATCCTCAGGATATACTTGTGGAGGGTGGAAGTCTGAGTGATTGAGGGAGGGAGAAGGTACCTGGATAGCTCTGTTCCTCTTCTCCATCCCTCCTCTTGCAGCACCGCCTCTGGGTCCAGTACTCCCTCTACTCCACCCACACTACCCCACTTTTGTCTAGGTGCATCCACTGTGGTGTCGTCCACCTGACCTTGGCCTTGCTGAAAAGCCATATCCAGGAGCGACACTGCCAGGTTTTCCACAAATGTGCATTCTGCCCCATGGCCTTCAAGACTGCCAGCAGCACCGCGGACCACAGTGCCACCCAGCACCCCACCCAGCCCCACAGACCCTCTCAGTGAGTGCAGCTCCAGGGCCAGCAGGCCCTGTGGGGCAGAGAGGAGTAGCCTGGGTGCTGTAGTGGGTGGCATAGGAATGGGTGAGGGAGCTAGGGTTAGTGGCAGAGGTGCCTGGGGTCATACTGAGGATGTCCTGACGCAGGGGAGCATCCACATTGGCTCAGGGTAGTGCTTTCCCAAACTTGACCCTGGTTCAGAGAGAGCAGAGATGGGTGGAGGGGCTGCGTGGTGCCTTGGCCACCTCACACCCTGGGGCTTGTCTCATCAGGCTCATTTATAAGTGCTCCTGTGAAATGGTCTTCAATAAGAAGAGGCACATTCAGCAGCATTTTTACCAGAATGTCAGCAAGACGCAGGTGGGCGTCTTCAAGTGCCCTGAGTGCCCACTCTTGTTCGTGCAGAAGCCGGAGTTGATGCAACATGTCAAGGTGGGATGCCTTGTGGGAGGAGGCTGGGGAGGAGGGCACATGTCTCAGGTTGGGGGTCCGACTCTGTGCATCTTTCCCCTTGCCCAGTCAGTAATCGCTCTCCCCATCCTCAGAGCACTCACGGTGTTCCCCGAAATGTGGATGAGCTGTCAAGCCTCCAGTCTTCAGTGGACACATCCTCAAGCCGCCCCAGCTCTCGAGTTCCCACTGAGCCCCCAGCCACTAGTGTGGCTGCTCGGAGCAGCTCCCTGCCTTCTGGCCGCTGGGGTAGGCCTGAAGCCCACCGCAGAGTGGAAGCCAGGCCTCGGCTGAGGAACACTGGCTGGACCTGCCAGGAGTGCCAGGAATGGGTTCCAGATCGGGAGAGCTATGTGTCCCACATGAAAAAGAGCCACGGTCGGGTAAGTGCAGCCACACAGTCACAATGCAGAGCCCAGTCCTCTGAACTTCTTTCTGTGAGACCAGAACTCCTAGTGTTCCTGGTGCTTTGGGCAGCGTGGGTACCACAGATCTTGAGGTCTTTGGGATTATCCTCCTTTCTGCCTATAGCATCTGAGAAGAAAGATGCACCCAGAACTATCTTACAGTTCTGATGCTTTGTGTGTTGTCACCTCCTTCCTCAGACATTGAAGCGGTACCCGTGCCGGCAGTGTGAACTATCCTTCCACACCCCCAACAGCCTGCGCAAACACATCCGCAACAACCACGACACAGTAAAGAAGGTCTACACCTGCGGGTGAGTCCCTGGGGATGGTAGTGAGGAGGCCTGAGGTTCAAAAGACTCTGTCCATGGCACCACTGGGTCTTTTCTCTGCTGCAAGATCAGGTGTCTAAGACAAGAGACAAGTGATTTCCAACTGGAAGAAGTTGCAGCTAAGTCAGAAATCAGGGGCAGGTCAGAAATCAGCTTCCAGAACCTGGTAGCTCCTGAGCCCTGCCGTGTCACTCTCTAGCCCAGGACTGCACAGCCCATCAGTCACGAAGCACCCTGAGGTTTAAGAGGAGGGATGGTGATGTGACCATGCACCCCTGGGACTGAGAGGCTTCTACACCATCTGCCTGTGCCTTAGGATATACCCAGGCCCTTTCACTATGACTACTAGCCTAGCACTTGGGTCTGTGGGCAGTGACATCAGGGAGTGTTCAGTGAGATTGTGGCTGAGGGCCAGGTGTCAAGAATGCAAGTATTCTAATGTGCTATTGTCTGCCACCTTGGCTGACCTGCTGGCTGGATCTCTCTGAGGATCCCAGCACCAGCCAGCCCAGGAGTCTGCTCCAGACTCTCTCCCTCCTGGCCTTGGTGTGAATAGCACTGAGGGAGCCTGCAGCCCGGGCACTTACCTGACCTCTCTGCTGTGCTTCTGCAGGTACTGCACAGAGGACAGCCCCAGCTTTCCTCGGCCTTCCCTCCTGGAGAGCCACATCAGCCTTATGCATGGCATCAGAAACCCTGATTTGAGCCAAACGTCCAAAGTCAAACCTCCAGGTGGACATTCCCCTCAGGTGAGTATGGGCTCCCTGCCCACTGGAGCTGGCTGCTCAGTGAGGCTTGGAGCTGGAAGGGCATTAAGAAGGCTACTGTTGTGGCCATGGAGCAACCAGAGTGACAGCTTCCCTCAATGTGGGTCACTCTCTAGTCCTGTGTGACCCACCTGGCACTGGACACAAGTAGGGGATAAGGACAAAGACCCATAAGGTGGCCTGTCAGCCTGTTGTTACTGTTGCTTCCCTGTCACCATGGCCCCCTCTGTAGGGGTGTGCTGTGCTCTGTGGACATTGGTACATTTTCACACATACCATTCTCTTTCTGTCTCACAACAGTCCTGAGGCGTGTGCACGTAGGACTACCTTGTCAGATGAGGATAATGATGTTTGACCAACTTACCCCCCAACCTTCTCACTAGTTATAGTAGGAGCCAGGCCTAGAACCTGCTATCCTGGCCCCTTGCCCTATGACTTTATCCCTGTCCCATGCCCTATTCTCATTTCTTGTGAACTTCTGGAGCAGCCTGGTTTTTCCTCCTCACTGCAGCCTCTCTCCACACCATGGTAGGGGGGCTGTTCCACAGAAGGGTCAGGGGTGTCTGGGAAGCCCTAAGAGCTGCCTGGAGTTTCAGGGCATTCTTAAAACTTTCTTGCCTAATCAGAACCATCTGATTAGGCAAGTCAGTGGTTGGCAAAGGCCCTTTCATGCATAGGAGCTGGGGGTATCGAAACCTGTCCAATTGTAAAATGCATATCCTCCCTTCCCCCAAAATGCACATACCCTTTGATCCAGCAATTCTGCTTCTAGGATTTATCTATTAGAGATCTTTTGCCTTGGGCATAAAGAAGTCTGCTAAAGGATGTTTGCTGCAGCACTGTGTGCAGTAACAAAGATGGAACTCAGCTAAATGTCAGCCATTGGGGACTTCTCATTCCCACAGTGGGTTAGTGTGCTGCCTGTAGAAGAATGAAGTCTCTATGTTCTCCTATGGAGACACACTCCAATATATGTTGTTAAGTAAAAAAAAAAAAAAACAAAAACAAAACAGGGTGAAGAAAAGCATGCATATACCAGGTGCGGTGGCTCATGCCTGTAATCCCTTCACTTTGGGAGGCCAAGGTGGAAGGATCACTTGAGCCTAGGAGTTCGAGACCAGCCTGGGCAACATAGGGAGACTCTATCTCTACAATAAATAAGTAAATAAATTAGCTGGGTGTGGTGGTGTGCACCTATAGTTCCATCTATTCAGGAGGCTGAGGTGGGAGGATCGCTTAAGTCCTGAGGTCGAGACTACAGTGAGCTGTGATCACGCCACTGCACTCCAGCCTGGGTAACAAAATGAGACCCTGTCTCAAAAATGAAATGAAATAAAATTTAAAAAAATTAGCCAGGTATAGTCCCAGCTACTCATGAGGTTGAGGTGGGAGGATCGCTTAAGCCCAGTAGGTCAAGGATGCAGTGAGCTGTGATTGTGCCTCTGCATACCAGCCTGGTCAGCAGAATGAGACCCTGCTTCAAAAATAAGAAGAAAAGTATGCATGGCATGCCATCATTTTGCAAAAGACAGTAGTTTTGTTTTTGTATATGCATAGGATACCTTTTGGAGGAGCTACAAACCCGGGTAATATGTTCTTTGGAGAGCAGGCCTGGGGAGTGGGATAGTCTCTATACCCTTCCCACGCCTTTGGAGTATTGTGACACATGCATATGTTACATTACAAAACAAACAAGGAATTGAAACAAACCAAACGTAAACCAACATTCAGGGCTGGAGTGACCCTGGCCGGGGTGGTGCTTTCCTTGAGTCCTTGGACTTATGGTTACCTCTGGGGGCTCATGTCCAGGGCTTGGCCTGGACTGTGCTCACGCTGTCTCTCCTTTTAGGTGAACCATCTGAAAAGACCAGTCAGTGGAGTAGGGGACGCTCCAGGCACCAGCAATGGCGCAACCGTCTCTTCCACCAAAAGGCACAAGTCCCTTTTTCAGTGCGCGAAATGTAGTTTTGCCACAGACTCGGGGCTCGAGTTTCAGAGCCACATACCTCAGCACCAGGCGGACAGCTCCACAGCCCAATGTCTCCTCTGTGGTTTGTGCTACACCTCTGCCAGCTCCCTCAGCCGCCACCTCTTCATTGTCCACAAGGTGAGAGACCAGGAGGAGGAAGAGGAAGAGGAGGTGGTGGCAGCAGAGATGGCAGTGGAGGTGGCAGAGCCAGAGGAGGGCTCCGGGGAGGAGGTGCCCATGGAGACTAGAGAGAATGGACTGGAAGAATGTGCCGGTGAGCCTTTGTTGGCTGACCCAGAGGTGAGGAGATTGCTGGGCCAGGCCCCTGAGGACGATGGTGGCCACAATGATCATAGTCAACCACAGGCCTCTCAGGACCAGGACAGCCACGCACTATCCCCTCAGGTGTGACTGGAGACCTTGCAGTGTGCATGGTCAGGGGTGGTGCCAAAGCGTCTTCCACCTGCCGTGCGGACCGTGGAAAATAAAAGGCTCTGCCCCCGGTGTGAGTGTGGCCGGTTGTACCCTGGAGTAGTGTCTGCCCTGAGCTGCCAGTGCTGGGTATCCCCCAGCCCCAGGAAATGTGGGGTTGGCCGGGACCCTCACAGCTCTGAATTTGCTTCTGTTATTTATGGCTTTGTGCTGCTTCTTGGTACCCCATCTCTTGTCTGTGTCCTTCCAACCCCAAGCTGCTTATGTGGCCCAACCCCAATGCTGTCAACTAGGCTTGAACGCCACAGCGGCTGTGCTCTTCTGGGAGGTTCCCGCTTGCTGCCTTCAGCCAGGGCGCTCCTCAGAGCTCTATTTTCCTGCAGACACCAGCTCTCCCTCCTGCCTTTAGATCCTGAGAAGGAGGGAAATGAGGGGTGCTGACACAGTCCCTCTGGGAGAGCTCTGCCTAGCCTGGTTTGGCAAGGGCCCTTGATTACCCTGCCCCTCCTCCCTGTCTTTGATTCTTTTCCCTCAAAATAGTCCTGAGAACTAATTGTCACACTGGCTCATCATGTCTCTGTGGGTGGGGTGGGAGAAACCTCTGCTGCACACCTCTGTTTGGAACCTGGGGAGAGCAGGAGGTAAGGCAAAGGCAGGCAGGCACCAAGAGCCAGACTCCTTGAGAAGGCGCTTTGGGTGGGTCTTTGTTCTGCCGTTTTGCCTTTCCTGACAGGTGGGTTTGGGGCACACAGACATTGGAATATTTGTACTCCTGCTCTCGGGCCATTTGAGAGGCTGCTGCCCCAGGCAGGCCAGCCCCTCCTCCTCTTGGCTACACTCATGTTGCTCAGACTATATTTCAAATAAAAAATCTTCTCACCATGCAGGTAGGCTCTTGTATTCCTCTCCAAGTGAGCCTGGCCCCACCCTGTTCCACCCAAGGGTCTTTCCCAGACTTCCCCTGTTTGTCCCATCTCTGAGGGAGGACAACACTTCCTACTGTCTAAGGAAGGTCTTCTCTAGATTCTGGAGCTTGTGGTTAGGAAACCAGGAGCCCTGTACTTCTTAGTTCTCTAGAGACCTTCTGAAGGGGTGAGAGGAGGGACTCCACCATGTGGAGACCTCTAAGATCTCCCCCAGGCTAGTGGCATTGGCTTTAGGGCCTATCGAAATTTTCTGGGCACCTTCATCTTTCCTTCACATGATTTTCAACCTAACAGAACCCCTTACCGGTAAAAAGGGAAAAGGGGGTGGAGAAGAGGAATTTTATAATTTTCTTATAGCATTCAAGAGGTGTCTTATTTCTTACAGCAGTGCTGCTGCCACAGAGAACTCAGATGTGGCAGAACTGGGATTAGACTTGGAAGACTGGCTGTCTTTTCACTGATGGTGGAGTCAGGGCCCACCCAAGCAGGAGGAACAGGCTGTGTGGAGGTGTCCTGTGACCTCTAACCCAGGTGGCATGGGGCTGGGCCCAGCAGGATCTAGTAAAGGGAAGAGGGTGCTAGCTGGGTGCCTAGAGGTCATCTTTCAAGGAGGCATTAAATATCAATTATAAATTATTAAGTCAGATAAATATGCCTGGCCTTTTCACAGTTGAAAAAAATACATTTTTTTCCTCTATCAAATGCCAAGTTTTTAGTGGAAATGCTAATGGCAGTGGGAAAGGTTGTCTCACTTTCAGAGAGACTCTCACTGTCTGCACCCTTTTAATAATTGCTCTTCCTGGCAAGGCTGCCACCTCCCTGTCTCCCAGACTGGCAGTGGGGCAACCCAGGCCTGCTTCCAGTTACCTGCAAAGCCAGACCTAGCCCTGCCGCAGCTGTTGTCCCATGCCTAATTCTAGTTGCAGGAAGCCATCCCTGTACCCTGGGTCCATTCACAGGAACAGGTTCCAGAGAAGGCTGATGGAAGGGTTTGAAATGACTGGTTGAACCCTTCCTGCTCAGACACAGTGGTAGCTGGAGAGCAGGCAGAGATGGTAGAATTGCAGGTTTGGCCACCTGTACTGACCCCAGATATACATCTCCTTCCTGGGAAGAGCATGAGTTGGAAAAATGTTGAGCCACTCCCTGGAAAACCTGGGTCCTGGCCTGGATTCTGCCCTTAGCCAGCTCTTAACAAATCCCTTAACCTCACTCTCTCCTCCCCTTCACGATAGAGTTAGTAATTCCCATCCAACTGGCTTCACGGGCTTTTGTGAACTCATGAATGTGAAAGTCTTTTCTAGTTTATAAAACACTATATGAATGTGGGAAAATCTTTACTTGACCTTAGGGCATGGAGGGTGGAGCACATTTTGTCTGCTGTTTGGACTTAGATGCTGATTAGCAGTTATAAAGTGGCCCAGACACCTAGCCATTCTTTAGTAAGAGTGAAGATAGCATTTTAAGCCCTGCTTGTGTGCCCAGCATCTTGCTGAACACTTTCTAGTGATTCTCTCCTTTAATCCTCACAAAGATCTCACAGTTGTCCTCCATTTTACCGAGAAGAATACCGAGGCTCAGAGAGGTTAAACGATGTGCAGAGGCCACCTGTAGTGATGGTGCTGAGTCAAGCCTGTCAACCATTGTGCTCCTTAGTGACCAAGGCTGCTTTGACAGGCTGCCAGCTTGTCAGTGGTTTGCAGCCCCCGAGATATTGTTTTCCTACTTCCCATGCAGTTGGGGTGCCCCGCCAAGTGCCAGGTTCTCTTTGGAGTCCATCTGTGCCTTGTCACCCCAAGGAGGGCCTCGAGCATCACGCTGTGACATTCCAAAACACATGTGGTATCTCTACAACCTTTCATTCTCATTGGGATTTGCCTTGCCATTTAAACACCATCATTTTTTGAGGACTATCTAGAAAAGGTTGCCTAACCCTCACAGGGAACACAGAGTCCAATATCTTCTGGTTTTTTCTTTTGCAAGATTTTTTTAAATGGTTGTGCTATCATTTGTCATCATCAGAAGATGCTTGCTGTAACAAGCGTTTATCTGCACATTATGCTGCAGTGAATGCTCTACTGATCAAATTAAACAGATAAGATCCCTACCCTTGTAGAAACTACAACTTAATACACTCTAAGACTTGACAAATTACTTAGTATTTATTTTCCAACTGCTTTATCTCTGTAAAATGATATGCTGAATTATTATAAGCTAATTGTTGTAGAAAGAACTTTCCCCTTAACTTATGTAAACAGTCTGGTTTTAAAAAAATTAATAATTGTGGCCTAGTAAGCTCAAAACTTTGCCTTCCCCAAGACTGAGGAACCTCTGTCCTGTTCACCACTGTATATTCAGCACCAGGCAATTTCTTTTATTTTTTGTTTGTTTTGAAAAATTAATACATATACATGGTAAGACATTCCACAATACAAAAGGGTATACAATAAATGGTAAGCTTCCCCATGGAGGTCAGCCTCTAGTCCCCTCTCCAGAGTTAATCACTGTTATCTATATGTTGTGTATCCTTTCAGAGCAATTCTATGCATTTACAAGTTTATAAATATGTATATTTATATATCTATTTTTAATACAAATAGTAGAATTCTATACACAGTGTTCTGAAGCTTGCTTTCTTATATAGTATTTTGGAGATTATTCCAAATTCATACATTGGGTCAGAGTAATTCTTTAAAAGTTCCTTGCATATAACAGTGATTCAAAAATTATATGGATGAATGAGTGAATGCCTGCATGAATGAATGAATCTGATTCAATTGGTAGCTACTGCTGTTCTCTTGGGGTCTGATCTGATCAAGACAGCACCTTTTAGATTCTAGAATGTGTTCTGACTAAGGGGTTCAGGATACTATTCACCTTCTCCAACAGATACCACAGGAGCCTTAGGAACTGGGCACAGGAAGTCTTGGGCCCCTGGAGGGAAAAGTTGAGACCCAGGTCCTACTTAAAATGCTTGGTTTTAAGGTTCCTACTTAAAATGCTTTTTTCTTTATTGGAAAATGATGTAACATTTTAGAGAAAATTAAAAAGCACACATATTTATAATCTCTTCCTCCTACCATTGCAGTTGTTTTCATTTTTGCCTATAACTTTCCAATCCTTTTTCAGCACATTCATAATTGAATTTATGGTATAATTATGACAGTATCAGTGGTTAACATTGAACATTTCTATATGGCAGACATTATTTTCACATTCATTTTTATTTAGCTTCACAACAATCCTGTAAGATACATACTATTATTATTCTTTTGGAGACAGTAAAATCGAGGTTCAGAGTAGTTAAATGACTTCCTTAAGGCCATGGAGCTAATAAGGGACAGAGCTGGAATTCACACTCAGAGCTGGAATTCACACTCAGACAGTATACTAACAGTATACTGTCTCTGATTTTGTACCCTACTTTTCTCCACTGAACGCGGAAAATGTCCAGTACATGTTTCTATATGGCTTTTAAATCATTTTATTTTTCTTTCTTTTTTTTTTGAGACGGAGTCTCGCTCTTTCGACCAGGTTGGAGTGCAGTGGCGTGATCGCGGCTCACTGCAAGCTCCACCTCCCGGGCTCATGCCATTCTCCTGCCTCAGCCTCCTGAGTAGCTGGGACTACAGGCGCCTGCCACAACGCCCAGCTAATTTTTTTTTTGTATTTTTAGTAGAGATGGGGTTTCACCGTGTTAGCCAGGATGGTCTCGATTTCCTGACCTCGTTATCTGCCCACCTGGGCTTCCCAAAGTGCTGGGATTACAGGTGTGAGCCACTGTGCCCGGCCTAAATCATCATGTTTAATAATTGAATTCAATAATTCAGTAATTGTAATACTGCCTTGGAGGGGCTGAGTATCAAAATTTATTTTGATATCACTTTTATTTACATTTATTTGTTTTTCAGTTTGCATTATATTTATGCTTTCTCAGAGTTCTATAGATCATGCCAAATCAATATAATTGACCATTTCCTGTTTAACATTTAAATTCCCTACTTCATCAATGCAATGAAGAGTCCTGAGCATATAGCTTCTTGCTTCTGCAGAATTATTTCCTTGGGAGTTTAACCCAATTTTTTTCTTGAGTAAACTCACTGGTGGAGTAATAGAATGGAGAAGATCATTGTCATAATGTGAATCAGACTAGTAATCAGACGCCCTAGGGTGCAGTCTCATTTCTGTAACTGACAGTCATTTGGTCTCTTATCTGTCAAATGAAGGGGTTGGTTTATATCTCTGGGGATCTTGATTTTTATCTTCTCATCCTATATACGTTCATGTCAAAATAGACCTTCCCAAAGGCAAGAACTCGTATTTCCTCTGCTGCTTATTTTTTTTTTATTTGTTTACTTTTGACCTAGATGCATACACAAATGGAAAAGATCCCTTTTACTCAGCCCCTCCAAGACAATATCATTTTTATTTACATTTATTTGTTTTTCAGTTTGCATTGTATTTATGCTTTCTCAGAGTTCTAGCTCTTTATGAGTACCTATTTTTTTTTAAAGTCTCTTTGTTAATCATCCTAAGTTTTGTAAGTTTTTAAATTTTATTTATTTATTTTTTTTAAGAGACAGGGTCTGGCTCTGTCACCCAGGTTGGAGTGCAATGGCACAATCATAGCCCATTGCAACCTCAAGCTCCTGGGCTCAAGTGCTCCTCCCACCTCTGCCTCCCAAGTAGCTGGGACTACAGGTGTGTGCCACCATGCCTGGCAAATTTTGTTATTATCTTTTTAGAGATGGGGTCTTGCTGTATTGTTCAGGCTGGTCTTGAACTCCTGGGCTCAAGGGATCCTCCTGCCTCAGCCTCCCAAAATGCTGGGATTACAGGTGTGAGCCACAGTACCTCGCTTTTTTTTTTTTTTTTTGGTCAAGCCTTTTGAAGTTTGAACTTGGTCTGCTTCATAACTTCCAAGCATCTTTAAATCCTTCTGTCACCAGGCATTTTTCATTAGGGTCCTAGGTCCAGGTGAATTCTTGAGTTGGTTTGTTGTGTCATGTGTTGGCCTTTAAAAATGCTCTTATTTTGGCTCACGCCTGTAATCCCAGCACTTTGGGAGGCTGAGGCACGCAGATTATGAGGTCAGGAGTTTGAGACCAGCCTGCTCAATATGGTGAAACCCCGTCTCTACTAAAAATACAAAAATTAGCTGAGCGTGGTGGCAGGTGCCTGTAGTCCCAGCTACTCAGGAGGCTGAGGCAGGAGAATTTCTTGAACCCGGGAGGTGGAGGCTGCAGTGAGCCGAGATTGAACCATTGCACTCCAGCCTGGGTGACAGAGCAAGACTCTGTCTCCAAAAAAAAAAAAAAGATCTTATTTTATATCTATATCTATATATACCCATTTAGAGATTTAAATTGAGTTTCCAGTGCATGAATACTAAAATCAGCAAATATTTAATTGACCATAAGGAAAAGAGGTGCAGAAGGATGTGATAAAGCCATGTAAATCCATTCTAACTAGGAGAAGCTTCCATCACAATGAGTCTCCAAGTAACAGTGGATCTGCAGCACCAGTATGTTTCATGAATGGATGTGGGATCATACGTAGAGTGATCATCCAGATCTACTAAATCGCTTTGCTTCTTGGCCTTTTGGCTGAGATCAAGTACAGACCTACTAGATCTTCTCAGACTTAATCCTGTAGGCTTTGCCTCTATTCTGTATGAAAATGGGGATAGTAGATGATGCATTTGATGTTTGGAGAAAGTGATTAAGCTCCTCTTCAATCTGGCATTCATTAAACTTGGAAGCCCCACTGATTCTAGGTCTCCTCTTTCAATTATAGCACAGGACACACACATAATCCCTACTTTCTTGTGGGGTTTTTTTAGTCTATAGAACAATTTGCTTAGAATTTTCCCCTAAGATCCACTGTGCATAGCAGAGCTGAATATTCTTGGTATCTGAACAAGCAAGTAGGTGCTGCTTTCTAAGAAACTCTTTTCCTATGGAGAAGGGATTTTGATATGACTTAAAAGTGAGGAAAAGGAGAAGATGGAAAGGGGGGGTTGTGTGGGGAGGTAATGGTGGGAAAAGGGATAGAAATTTGTGGAGGGGCAGGCAGGAGAATTTGAACAGATGGAGAGTTTAGAACCTGGAAACGGTGCATTTTTAAAGACAGTGATAGACAGAAATGGTGCTATTGAGCTCAAAAGGGAGGTAGTGGCTTGATTTGTCAACGGCAGCACTTGGGTGAGCAGTAATTGTGGCAGCAGTTGTTGGGAGGAATTAATTTTTTTTTTTGAGACAGAGTCTTGCTCTGTCGCCCAGGTTGGAGTGAAGTGGTACTATCTTGGCTCACTGCAACCTCTGCCCCCGGGTTCAAGTGATTCTCTTGCCTTAGCCTCCCCAGTAGCTGGGATTACAGGCACCCGCCACCACGCCTGGCTAATTTTTGTATTTTTAGTAGAAATGGGGTTTTGCCATGTTGGCCAGGCTGGTCTTGAACTCCTGACCTCAGGTGATCCACCTCCCTCAGCCTCCCAAAGTGCAGGATTAAAGAATGAGAAGATACAGCTGTTGAGGAAAAGGAGAGCTGAGATTCAAAGACTTCCTTAGAAAAAGACAAAGACTTGAAAGGGAGGAAAAAGACTAGTTTACCTTGCAAGAAGACCAGGAGAAGCCTGAGCTGGGAAGAGCCTTTTCTAGGTTCAGTTGAAGATAATGGAGTTTATATCCTGGACCCAACTGACTAATTGCTGGCCCCTGACCACACACTCACCCTCTTATCTAATGATTGCTTTATTTTGGGACATGCCTAGATTTGTGGCAGTCCTGGATGGAATCAGAGCAGGTAGATTGGGGAAGACACTTGGCTATGGCAGCTCTATCATTGAGTCCCAAGTTCCCTTTCCAATCAAGTGAGAATCAGGACTGACTTCTCATTGCCAGTAATCCTTTAATTGCTGTCCACGTACCAAAGCACAGCTGTGGCCACACAGCTATCCAGTCCCTGGATAGAAGCATGCCAGAGTGGCCAGCTCATCCCATAGCAGTAGGACCTGGAGTGTCCACCCTCTTGGAACAGAGGCTCAGCTGCCTGAGCTGGGAGCTGTGGCAGCTCTTAGAGGGAGGTCAGTTAAGCAGCAAAGAGCCCTGCAGACCAGCTGGCAGGAAGGGCAGCTTGCAGCACAAGGCAGTAAGTTCCCACGGGAGGGCAGGATCAGCAGAAAGAACTGGGCTTTGTTAAACTCAGAGCTAAGACTTTAGAATGAGTGGAACCGAGCGAAGGAAAAATAGAGGAAACTGGAGGGGTTGGATAGGTATTTGATTAATTTCCCATGCTGTTAGTGACCCGCATTGAGATGTGGTTTGAGGAGCATTGAGGACTGGAGTGGAAGCCAATGATGCTTCATAAGGAAGTTTTCAGTGACCCCTGACCTCAGACCCGTGCCACAGCTTGTGGAGAAGGCCACCTCAGTGTGAGTCCACATGGGTGCCAAAGAAGCAAAATAAGACCTGGTAAGTCTTCTGACCAGAATGAAGTTGATGATCGTTGTACCCTACTTTGCCCTAGAAAGCTCACATGTGAAGTATTACCATTCATGGCACAGGAGTTTGAGGTGAGCATTGGCAAAGTGGATGCATCCAGAGAGGAACTTCTTGCATGGCCTGAGGCTCTCAGTGCCATATTGCTCAAGGAGCTGTTGAAGGAATTTAATGTTTCATCAAGAAAAGAGGTATTTCATGATCAGTATTTTCACATCTTTGCAGGGCTATCGTATCAAAAAGGAGTCTAGACTTCTGTGTGGCTCCAGAGCAAAATTTGACTCAGAATAAAAGGAAAATCTGTCTGAAAATGAAGTGGGCTGCTTGGAGGAGTAGCACATTCTCACTCCCTGGAAATGTGCAGGCACAGGCTAGGGCCCCTCCACCAGGGTTGTCCAGACCGTGGTGAGGCCCTGCAGTGGCAGGGAGAGAATAGAGGTGTAGGGAGTACTTAATGATGGCCCTTCCTGCCAACTGTGATCAATCCCTTCCCCCCCGCCATTTCCTCTCCTCCACACAGATGGGGCCGCATGTGTCTCCCCTTAGTCTCTCTCTGTCCCAAGCCTGGGGACCAACTGTGGTCCCCAGGAGTTCCACGTTAACCCTCAGGGACTGGCATCTGGCCACTGTCATTGGGTGGGCCTGTCTCTGACCTTATGTTTCAGCTCTAGTCGTTGGGTTGCTTCTACCTTGTACAGGAGGCCAATGTTTGCAACTTCATAACCCAATTGTGTTAACCCATTATTGCTTGATATGTGACTGGCTCCCCTTGGGCTCTTTTGAGAAGTTTGATAGTGAAGTGAAAGATGGGGTTGGCAAGGTATGGTGGCTTATACCTGTAATCCCAGCACTTTGGGAGGCTGAGGCAGGACGATCGCTTGAGCCCAGGAGTTTGAGACCAGATTGAGCAATATTGGGAGACACTGTCTCTTCAAAAATTTTTTAAAAATATATTACCTGGGTGTGGTGGTGTGTGCCTGTAGTCCTAGCACTTTGGAAGGCTGAGGCAGGAGGATCACTTGAGCCCAGGAGATCAAAGCTTCAGTGAGCCATGATCACACCACTGCACTCCAGTCTGGGTGACAGAGTGAGTGACTCTGGGTGACCCTGTCCCAAAAAAAAAAAAAAAAAAAGATGGGTAAATATTTTAGAAGCAAACATTTGATCATCATCATAGGCTGTGGGGAAGGAGGGAAGGAGGCCAGGCAGGGGAGGCAGAGAGCTGTTACAGTAGGGCTGCTGAGAAGGCCAGAAGTTTGAGAGCCTTGGAAGGGAAGAAAATGTAGGAAGCCGAGGTTAGTGTGACACAGGGATGATATTGACAGCCTGTCCTCCTTTAAAGTTGATGTTCTTGCCCAATGGTCTCACTTTCCCCTGTATTTTGAAGGAACAGTTGACCATCACAAGTGAGGAAGGCAAAGGGGAGATTGTAATCTTGTTTGAACAGTTGCTGTAGGGAAAGGAAAGGGTAAGCTTGGGAGAATATAAAAGGATTGCCACGCTGCCTGAGACTGGACTTAGAATGTAAAGGATTGCCACGCTGCCTGAGAAATGTTGGGCAATCCTGGAGCAGGAAGAAGCCCACAACCTAATTCCAGGTTAGGAACCTGCCAGGTAAATTTAGTAGAAGATCAAGGGCGAGTGCAATGAGTTCCCTAAAGAAGGTGTGTTGAAGTTATTGTCCACTTTGTACTGTGTTCATGTGTGTGTGGGGATGAGGTGGGGGTAGATAAGAGAAGCCAGCCAGGAAGGAGCTCAAGATCATAGAGGCTACAGGGGAGCTGACATTTTAGAGGTAGAGAAATTTGTGGTGGCAAGGTTCAAGTGGTGGGCATTTGATTGAGATGTGAAAGGGAAGTGAGGGTGAAGTTCTTTGTGACGACAAGGTTATTGGACCTCTACCAGGGTGTTGGCTGTCATCAGAGAGGCTAGGATGATGGCAGTGGACCAGAGTCTGCCATGGTTTCACTCGATGTGAGGTGACCATTGTTTTTCATCAGTTCAGGTGAATAGTCATGAGGAATGTGACAGCTAATAATATTGGGGTTAAGGATTGGGTAATGCATGCCATGGGCAATGCTTCAAAGGAGGATGGATTGTCCCCTTTGAGTTTTGTTAGCATTGGAAGAGAGGGGGCTAGATAGGAAGGGGAAGGGACGGAACTAAGTTAAAAGAAAAAGCATGTTCAAACTCATTCAGACCTTGTTGAAAGGGCCTGACGTAGTAGGATCTAAGTGTCCTGGGAGATTCCACCATTCTCTAACAGGGAGCAGCTTCCTTTGTTTCACTGAGTATGTTCACTAGCACAAAAACAGGCCCAAGATTTTCCTACTACAAATACCCAGTTTATTCTGGGGCCCTGGGAAGTTCGAAATAACTGGGAGATGGGATCCTGGCACCAATAACAAATTCCTACAGTGCTTCCTCAGTACATGGTAAACACTGACTGCCTTGTACTGTGTTGTTTACTTTGTTTGTTTGAGACAAGGTCTTGCTCTGTCACCCGGACTGGGGTTCAGTGGTGCAATCACACTGGCAAAGCAGGGTCCCCTTCCTACTTCCATCACCAGCGCCAGATTCTGGTCCCCCTCATGGCCAACTTGTAGGGTACCTTGGCACAAGTCATTATGCCTCTCTGATTTTTGTTTTTTTTTTTTTT
>NW_012099921.1:347891-350473 GCF_000951045.1 Mandrillus leucophaeus
GAGTCAGTGAAATAATTTAGCTGTCTGTCAGGGAAGTTGTTAATGTCTGGAGCCCAGACCCACACTAATGTAGGTGCGAATTTAGTTGTAGGTTGCTATGGTCTAACCTCTACAGCGGCCACATTTTCCAGAGGAAATTGGTAAGTTGGAGTGGGTAACTAGTGGCACCATATCCATTGTCATATGAGAAATGGCCTGGAAGGGAAGTCCAGAGTCCCCATTGTGCTAGGCAGGGTCTCAAGGCTCTAGTGCCTGCCTCGTCATCCTCTCTCTACTTTCCTGTCTACTTCATACTCAGGTGACATGCATACCAGGCTGTTTCAGTCCTCCATATCTTTATACATACTGTTCCCTCTATCTGGAATATTCAGTTCCTCCTGCTCGCCACCCATCACAGTCTACTTGGTGAGGACCTATGTAATTTACAAAATCCTTCTAAGCTTTACTTCCTTCATGGTAAAACTGTCCTAATCCAGGCAAAACTAACCACCCTTTTCTCTATACTTTGGTGCTTTCCTATACATAGTTTTAGAATTGTATGTTTTCCCCTGCATCGTATGTTGCCTGTCCCACCTATTAGACTGTGAGCTTCTTGCAGGCAGAGATCCTGTGACCCCTGCCTCTAGCACCTGTGCCCTAACCTGACACATGCCCTAACCTGACACATGCTTTCCCACCCACCCCCTTTTTTTCTCTGCTGCTTGAACCAGCATACATGATTTAAACAAATGAACCAAAACTCCAAGTGGGTTTTCAAATATTTGAAGGACTACCCTGTAGATGACTGAAGATTCTGTGCACCTCCAGAGAGCCAAGAGCAAGAATGAATGAAGACATGTGATCAAGAGATGAATTTGGGATCACTAGGAGAGAACACTTTAGTATCAGTCAGGATACTTCTGCCAACAGAAGCCTAAATTGAAAATAGCTTGAGCAAAGGGAGAACTTTTTTGGTACACAGATTCCAAGGAAAGTTTGAACTGCCTATCTGCAGGAAGGCCAGGGACAAAGCTAGACCCCAGGAACACCTGAACAAGGGCACCTGAAAGCCATCAGGACCCTGTGTCCTTCGCCTCTGCTTCTCTCTGTGCTAGCTTCCTTATTCCTCACTGTAAACTGGCTTACTCCACACAGCAGGAAACATGGCTGCTGACAGCTGTGGCCTCACAGCTCAGTTTTCCACCACAGAGGGTCTGGTTTTCTTTCCCAATTCCAGTTAAAAATGTTTTAATGTTTGGGAGGCCGAGGCAGGCACATCACGAGGTCAGGAGATCAAGACCATCCTGGCTAACACAGTGAAACCCTGTCTCTACTAAAAATATCAAAAATTAGCGGGACATGGTGGTGGGCGCCTGTAGTCACAGCTACTCGAGAGGCTGAGGCAGGAGAATGGCAGGAACCCGGGAGGCGGAGCTTTCAGTGAGCTGAGATCCCGACACTGCACTCCAGCCTGGGCAACAGAGTGAGACTCCGTCTCAAAAAAAGAAAAAAATGATTTAGAGAAGAACTTTATTGGCACAGCCAGGGTCTGTAGTCAGGGAGATGGGGTACCGTGAATAGCCTGGCTTGAGTTTGATGCCAGTCAACTGAGGCCAGGAGTGGGATCATGTGGGAACAAGGTAGTTGCCATTGGAACCACACGGAGTAGGGGAAAGCCATTTCCAAAAGTAGTGGGGATGGGTACAGCTTCGAAAACAGAGGGGTTGGACTCCTTTGCTCCCACTTTCTAACAATTACAGTCATTTAGCTTCAGGTACTTTCTGGATGCTCTCAGGAAAAGAGCAGAAAGAAGGATGGATAAAAAGTCTGTGGGCACTTTCAATATTTAGACCAGGTTTCGGAAGGGCTTGGCACTAGTTCTTGGAAATTGTTGCATGATTTGATTATTTTTCTGGGCATCAGGACTCAGCCCATTTCCCCCTCTGGTGCTGAGAAATGGAGGCCAAAGGAGTGAAGGAAGTTCAGTTATTCTAGACGTATTAATTGAGCCCCTAATCTATGCTAGATACTGGGGTGTGGGGGGAGACAAGAGAGAGAGATCCCAAGGGGTTCAGGCCTCTCAGGGACTCAGGTCACTAATGAAGGTGGCTGGGCTTGTCGACGTGCTGGGCCAACAGCCACTGGCGAGGCAAGGCGAGGGTCAGTCAGGGCTGGTGCCAGGAAGAGGGCCGGTTCTTTGGCTCCCTGGTCTCCTGCGGTCCAGCTCAAGCTGGCCAGCGGTTGACCTGGCTCCCCCTGGCCCAGGCCAGGCCTCGTGGACCCCTCATATGCAAAACGGGACATGAGCAGGGGAGGAAGGCCAGCCGGGAGCCGGGTCCTGGGAGTTCCACGAAGGGACCTGTCCTGGTCTCCATGTTCACGCTGCGCCTTCCTTCCGAGGCTCCCCGGCCCTCGCCCGACAAGGCGCTGCTGCAGACACCAGGCCCGCCGAGGGAGCAGGGAGCGCACTGGGAGCCAACTCTGGGGCGGGCGCCTAGGGCCCGGCGCGAAGATGAGATTTAACTTAAAAAAAAAACAGGTAAGATTATATACTTAGGATAAAAAAGACTTTAGGAGTGGGGAAAACTTTGATGAACAGTGGT
>NW_012099921.1:352633-355377 GCF_000951045.1 Mandrillus leucophaeus
GTCCCCTTCCTACTTCCATCACCAGCGCCAGATTCTGGTCCCCCTCATGGCCAACTTGTAGGGTACCTTGGCACAAGTCATTATGCCTCTCTGATTTTTGTTTTTTTTTTTTTTTGAGACAGTCCTGTTCTGTCACCCAGGCTGAAGTGCAGTGGCGCGATCTCGGCTCACTGCAAGCTCCGCCTCCTGGGTTCACACCATTCTCCTGGCTCAGCCTCCCCAGTAGCTGGGACTGCAGGCGCCTGCCACCACGCCTGGCTCCAACTCCTGGGCTCACGTGGTCCTCCCACCTCAGCCTCCTCAGCAGCTAGGACTACAGATGTGTGGCCAGCTAATTTTTAAATTTTTTTTGTAGAGATGGGATCTCACTTTCTTGCCCAGGCTGGTCTCAAACTCCCAGACTCAAGCAATCCTCCTGCCTTGGCCTCCCAAAGTGCTGGGATTACAGATGTGAGTCACTGTGCCTGGCGTGTATTGTTTCCTAATGCAGAACCAAGGCATGTGCTCCTCTGTGCTCTTTCAGCACCATGTGCAAACCTCTATCACAGGATTTGTAATGATTCTGTTTTAATTGTTCTCTCTTCAGGCTTGAGAGGTTCTTGAGGGCAGAGACTATAACTTATTCATTTCTGTACCCTCAGCACTTGGCATAATGCGTCACAAGTAATAGTTAATAAATACTTGCTGAATGAACAGCTATGACCTTCAGGATCATAAGTGGAATGCCCCACTCCATTTTACAAAGGAGAAAGCTAAAGCTCAGGGATGGCAAGCCACTTGGCCAAAGTCACACAGCTACTTAGTGGAAGAGTAGGGTTAGTCTCTGGACTCCTAGCCTTGTTAGACAACACCACTTTCCACGTCCTCTTTCTCTTGTTAGACTGTAAACTTGGAAAGGAAAGACATTATTGACCTCTCCATCCCTGAGTGCCTTGACATTCCTTACTCAGCTCGACCCCTATCATGAACTTGGTTGAAGACAGAAAAAATGTGCTTGTTAAATTTGCAGATAGCAGGAAGCTGGGTTCCAAATCTTGGCCAGATGTGGTGACTCATGCCTGTAATCCCAGCACTTTGGGAGGCTGAGGCAGGAGGATCGCTTGAGCCCAGGAGTTCAAGACCAGCCTGGGCAACATAGTGAGACCCTGTCTCTTAAAAAAAAGAAGGGAAGGATAGATTCTCCTATAGGTTAGCACTGGATGATGGGCAGAATTTAAAAAGATATAGATAAGAAGGAAAGGAAGTATAAGAGTAGGAAGATGAGATTTAACTTAAAAAAAAAACAGGTAAGATTATATACTTAGGATAAAAAAGACTTTAGGAGTGGGGAAAACTTTGATGAACAGTGGTTTTTGTTGAAAACTCACAGGCTCAATGAAAAATGGAGTCAGTGAAATAATTTAGCTGTCTGTCAGGGAAGTTGTTAATGTCTGGAGCCCAGACCCACACTAATGTAGGTGCGAATTTAGTTGTAGGTTGCTATGGTCTAACCTCTACAGCGGCCACATTTTCCAGAGGAAATTGGTAAGTTGGAGTGGGTAACTAGTGGCACCATATCCATTGTCATATGAGAAATGGCCTGGAAGGGAAGTCCAGAGTCCCCATTGTGCTAGGCAGGGTCTCAAGGCTCTAGTGCCTGCCTCGTCATCCTCTCTCTACTTTCCTGTCTACTTCATACTCAGGTGACATGCATACCAGGCTGTTTCAGTCCTCCATATCTTTATACATACTGTTCCCTCTATCTGGAATATTCAGTTCCTCCTGCTCGCCACCCATCACAGTCTACTTGGTGAGGACCTATGTAATTTACAAAATCCTTCTAAGCTTTACTTCCTTCATGGTAAAACTGTCCTAATCCAGGCAAAACTAACCACCCTTTTCTCTATACTTTGGTGCTTTCCTATACATAGTTTTAGAATTGTATGTTTTCCCCTGCATCGTATGTTGCCTGTCCCACCTATTAGACTGTGAGCTTCTTGCAGGCAGAGATCCTGTGACCCCTGCCTCTAGCACCTGTGCCCTAACCTGACACATGCCCTAACCTGACACATGCTTTCCCACCCACCCCCTTTTTTTCTCTGCTGCTTGAACCAGCATACATGATTTAAACAAATGAACCAAAACTCCAAGTGGGTTTTCAAATATTTGAAGGACTACCCTGTAGATGACTGAAGATTCTGTGCACCTCCAGAGAGCCAAGAGCAAGAATGAATGAAGACATGTGATCAAGAGATGAATTTGGGATCACTAGGAGAGAACACTTTAGTATCAGTCAGGATACTTCTGCCAACAGAAGCCTAAATTGAAAATAGCTTGAGCAAAGGGAGAACTTTTTTGGTACACAGATTCCAAGGAAAGTTTGAACTGCCTATCTGCAGGAAGGCCAGGGACAAAGCTAGACCCCAGGAACACCTGAACAAGGGCACCTGAAAGCCATCAGGACCCTGTGTCCTTCGCCTCTGCTTCTCTCTGTGCTAGCTTCCTTATTCCTCACTGTAAACTGGCTTACTCCACACAGCAGGAAACATGGCTGCTGACAGCTGTGGCCTCACAGCTCAGTTTTCCACCACAGAGGGTCTGGTTTTCTTTCCCAATTCCAGTTAAAAATGTTTTAATGTTTGGGAGGCCGAGGCAGGCACATCACGAGGTCAGGAGATCAAGACCATCCTGGCTAACACAGTGAAACCCTGTCTCTACTAAAAATATCAAAAATTAGCGGGACATGGTGGTGGGCGCCTGTAGTC
>NW_012099921.1:359807-438666 GCF_000951045.1 Mandrillus leucophaeus
CGACGGCCCCGTGTGGATCCCCAGCCCAGCCAGCCGGAGCTACCTGCTCAGCGTGCGGCCGGAGACCAGGTGAGTGGCACCGAGGGGCAGGATGGCGTTGGGCTGGGCGAGGCCCTGGGATCAGTCCCTGTGAGGGCGGCCTGGTCCCTGTAGGCCTGGGCTGGGCCTGCGCCCTCGAGCCCTCTCAGCCCCAAGGCCCAGGGTCTGGGGACATGGTAGCTGGAATAGCCTTCATAGCCCCTTGTGACCCCTCCTGATCCACGGGCCTGAGGCCTCTGGCAGTGCGAAGCTCAAGAGAGGACAAAGGCTCCACTTTGGAGTGATTTCATGGGGTCTGAAGGCTTTCTTTATCTCCCCCGGCCCTACCCTGCTATTCCCTGGCTTGGGATTCCACAGTTAGAGATAAGGAAAGTCAGAGTGGCTGAAATTCCTCCCTGGCAGGTAGGGAGCGGGAGAGAACTGGTGGGGACAGGGAGAGGGTGCTGGGGGGCTGCCCAGAGTAGGGGCTACTTAGCTCAGGGTGGGGAGGTTCCCCAGAAAGAAATAAACCTTTGTAAATAAGGTTCCTCTACTGGGCCCAGAACTTGGGTCCTCCCCAGGACCTGAGTTGGGGCTGGTGAGATAGGGGATGGGATGACATACTGTCTGGGGATGTCGGGAATTAAGGACTTGCAGCTCTGAGGGAGCGAAGTGCCCTGTCCAGTTTGGGGAAGGGAAATGCCAAGGGAGGTGTGGAACTAATGAGCTCTTCACTGGTCTTCCAAGAGTTTAAGAGGTATGGAAGCTTTGGTTTAGCAGCTAGGCCACCCACAGATATAAAGACACAAAGACAATAGACACCCATCCAGGCAATCAAAGGCACACAGACGCACATGGACACACGCATTGCCATGGAGACAGACACTTCCTGCCCCCTGTGGGCAGCTCAGTTTCCCTCCACTTCTGGAGTCTATTTTCCAAAGGGAAATGTGTTGAGATAGTGGTTGTTTCATAGCCTGAGAACTTGGCTTGTGTATTATACAGAAAACAGTCATTCCTCCAAGAGGCTGTCCAGAGACCTCTTGTTCTCCATTCTTAAAACAGCATAAAAACAGGCATCAAGGACATTCAGGAAAAGTCCTGGGCACTTCCTCGTGAATTGGCTGAGTCCTATTGACCTTGGAGTTGGGAAAGTTCAAATGTAACCGGAACCAGTTTCTGCATAAAACTCGTCAAATGGTGTCATATGTCTGGGGCAGGGCTGAGGACTGATGTTAGTGACTGAGTCAGACTCAACAAGGCCCCTGGCTGCCAGCAAAGAATACCCCTTTTTCCTACTCCTGGCTCTACAGATAAACCGGAATGAAATTTGGACATTAATTCCAGCCCTTAGAGAAGCTGACTCCCTTGTGGGAGCCTCACACTTGTCACAGTGATTTGTCTGGGCTTTGCCTCCTGTGTTTGGCCTTTGTCAATACCAGTGGAACAAACAGAAGAGGCAGAACCAGGGTCCTTCTTGGAGACAGCAGCAATGAAGGAAGGGAGGAAATAGTACCTTGAAAACCAGGCAGAATGGGGAGGGCAGGGGATCTGGGATTTTAGGAAAAGGACTGGAGAGTGGACACAGTGCTGCTGCCTGACTGTGCAGTTGTATGATAGATAAATGTTAATTGCACACCTCATGAGCACAAAGCTTGTGCCAGCCTGAGAGCTAGAGGTGGGATAGAAGTGGCTGGCTTAAGTCCCTTTGGACCTAAATGGGAATGTTCTTAAAAGGAGTCTCTTTCATCAAGTATCTGGAGGGGGCAAGACAGGAGGAGTGGGAGAGAGCTTTGGACTTTGGGCTGTGTTTTGCCCCTGCAGAGTTTTTTACTGCTCCTGCCAGCTAGCCACAGACCCCCAGAGGTTCTGAGAGACAAGGACAGCCAGATTTATCAGGCTTCTGGAAAAGCCTCCGGCCAAAGTGGGGAGAATGTGACTGTGGCTGCAGTGGGGAGTGGAGGGGGCGGGGCAGTTCCTGCTTCTCTAGCAAGGCCTGACCTGTGTTGGAGGGAGCCATCGTACTGTCTGCTGTCCCTCAGAACAGCCTCACTGCCTGTGGGGGTGGGGAGAGCTCCCTAGAGACAGGGAGAAAGACAGTCCCTGGAGAATTTTGCCAACTATATTGACTCCAGCCTAGCTGAGCCCTGACTATGCCAGAGTCCTGAGTCCTTGACTGAGAGGCAAGTTCTGTCCCCACTCTCTTGGCTCCAACATGTGGGTCTGCCTTCACACAGATGTGTCATGGAGCTCTCCAGGCATCATTCTCATGGGCCCTTGTGAGGAGGGGCTGTCCCTGGGAGCTGATGGACAGCTGAGCTGATGGACACCAGAGGCCTTGGTGGAGGGCCCAGAACCTATCTCCCCATGCACCTTTCCCTGCCCCACAGCTCTGAAAGGGTTCTAGTCCATGTCGGTGCAAGAATATTTCCAATGCCCACTGGGGTCAGAGGTCCAACAAGCAGATAGTTCCACCAAACTGTAGGCCCAGCCCCTAGGTCACCCGGCATCTGGGACCTCACCCCCATAGGACAGTGAGATGTGGGTAGGCTAGAGAAGTTAAGGGGCCACAACAGTTGAGTAGAAGCAGTTATGATTAATTAGCTTTTATGGGATATTCAGAAGTTCCAGAAGGCCCTGCCCCCTGGATTCTTGGAGGCCCTGGTCCAGGTGGACTCAGAGAAGTCACAGAACCTGTAGCTCTGCTGTTCAGCATGGGTCAGCCAGGCTGTCTAGGGCTTTTAGGGAACCTGAGGTATCAGGCCAGGACTGTCCAAAGGCCTTTTATGTCCCGGAATAGATGAAAGCTGGGAGGGATGGAGTCTCCCAGCTTCTGTGGTCAGTTCTGGTTTTCCGTAGCCTACTTCACTCTTTTAGTGTTTGGTGTTTTTTTTTTTTTTTTTTTGAGATGGAGTCTTGCTTTGTCACCCAGGCTGGAGTGCAGTGGCGTGATCTCTGTTCACTGCAACCTCCGCCTCCCAGGTTCAAGCAATCCTCCTGCCTCAACCTCCTGAGTAGTCTGGGATTACAGATGCCTGCCACCGCACCCGGCTAATTTTTGTATTTTTAGTAGAGATGGGATTTCACCCTGTTGGCCAGGCTGTTCTTGAATTCCTGACCTCAGGTCATCTGCCTGCCTCGGCCTCCCAAAGTGCTGGGATTACAGACGAGAGCCACCACACCCAGCCAAGTTTAGTTTTTAATTATTTATTTTTTATAAAGATGGGGTCTTGCTATATCGCCAAGGTTGATCTTGAACTCCTGTGCTCCAGCGATCCTCTTACCTCAGCCCCACAAGTGTTGGGATTACAGGCATGAGCCACTGTGCTCAGTCCCAGCTTCACTCCTTTATGAGGAGACCTTTCCTTTCTGGGCCCTGATTTCCAACCCCACCCCCCAACTTTTTTCTTTTTTCCTATTCTGCTTATGTATGAATTCCCATTTTGTGAGATGAAGGTGGCATAAAGAACTCTTTAAAGTTTTTCTGCCCCAACATTTGATGCCTCTCATTCGGCTCCCCCTCAGAGGCAGTAAATGGGGAGCTCCCCTGCCTGGGTGACAGCCCTGAGCCTAGCTGTGGCCCAGCCAGCAGGGCACAGGCAGGTCTTCCACCTTCTGAAGACCAGGTGCCTCCATTAGCCCAGGGTTTCTCCTGACCTGACTAATGATGTAAGGGCGAGGCCTAGAGAGGGCAGGATGGTTGGTCCAGGAGCAGCAGAGCTGGGGGAGGGGTCCTCTGTCCCAGCTCATTTCTTGACCCACGTGTAGGTGGAACTTGTCATTTTCCTTTCTGAATTAGAAAGCTAACTCTCCCCCTCTCCTTCCCAGGGAAGAAGTCCAGACCCAAAGAAGAAGAAATCTCCCAATCCTAAAGGAGAGGGGCAAAGGAAATTTATGGTCAGGAAAGGATGGAGTTGGCCAGTGCCTTGGAACCATGGGAGGTTCTGCCCAGGCAGCCTCCAGAGGATTTTTAAAGTTCTGAGCAGAGGCAACTGCACTCTAGCACACTCCTTTCCATCTTTTCTGGAGCAGCAGCTCCCTCTGGGGGGCAGCACCCTTCCTGCTTGAAAAATGCCTTTCTCTCCCCTGCCCTCTCTCCCCAGACCCCTCACTCTACTTTCCTCCTCTTTCTTTTTCTTCCTCTCTCTCTCTCTTTTTTCTCTCTCTCTCTCTCTCCCTTCTATAGAACAGCAGTTAAATGCCCATTGTCTGTGCAGCACTGTGCTAGGAGCCACAGAAACTACAAGAACTAGGTTTGAAGGCTGGATGGGCAGGATTTAATTGAGCAGTAGGAGGGAAGAAGGACTTTCCAAACAGGGAGGACAAAAGGGAAGGCTCAGGGGTCAGGAAGGACTTTTCATACCAATAAGGGACAGGCCTGGCTATGGTGGCACCAGAGCATTGGGAAGTAGAGGGAACCTGGTTGTCGTGGGAGTGTGAGTAGATCAGGGAGGCCCCCACCCGCCCAGTCAAGAAGTGGAGACTCAGTGTCCTCTACACTGGGGGACTGCAGCATTTTGTTAGAGAAGTGGGTTATATGAGGGGTTAAGGAGAAGGGGTTGAGGTGGTCATCAGTGTGGAGCCATGAGGGTCTAGATTGTAGTGCAACAACAAGAGTAGAGAGAAGGGGAGAAAGAAGGGACAAGAATTGTGGACGGACTGGATTTGGGGTTGGGGAAGAAGAAGTAATCCAAGATGGCAGGTTTTGAGCTTAGGAGTTTGGGAGAATGCTGGAGGTATCTACCAACCCAGGAGCCCGGGGTTAGGGGTGAAGCCAGGTTTTAGGGAAAAGGATGGGTTTGGTTTTGTGGTTATAAAGAGATGGGATCCTCATAGAGACACAGACCGTGAGCACCACTGAACAGGCTGGGCTGCTGATAAGGAAGGGAGAGCTCTTCTCATGATAGGGACAGCTGAAGGGAGTGTGGATGGGGTGAGCCCTGACATCTCTCAAGGAGCTGGGATCCAGGGCCCCACTGGAGATTTTTGTATCAGGAATGGAGGAGGGAGAGGGAATAGTTGGCTCATAGTAAGTGGGCTAGAACTCCAGTAAGGGGTGGTCCTATGTGGGTCCTCATCCTAGTGCCCTAAGCAGTGGCCTTTCCTGGCTGCCCCAGGCAGGAGGGATGATCAGGGCCTCAGGCAGAATGGGCCTTGTGTGGACCATGAAGCTGGGTGCCTCCCAGCTCCTGCTGAATTAACTGCTTTGTTTTTCTCTTTTTCACTCTCCCAGCTGGTTTGCCTTGCGTGGCCTCTTTAACCATACTTTAACATATTAATGATGGGTGTTCTCCAAGCCACCTGTCTCTCTCTCCTAGCCTCTCAGGGGATTTCCAGGAATGGGGCTCTTTTCTCCCAAAGGCCAAGAATTGAAGCAGGAGCTTGCCCCCAGGCTGGTATGCTGTGGGGTGGGGAAACATGCCAGGCAGCTGTAAGCCTCCCTCTCTGGGGCAGTGACCCAAATGCCTGGGACACACCTTTCTCAAAGCACAGCCCCAAGGGGCCTCCTTTCTGCCTAACCATTTTCCTGGACTTTGCTGCATTTAATGAGCTCTTGGTTTCAGATACATTGGTGTCCGGTGGTCAGGCCACTTGCTAAATGGAGCAGGCCAACTAAGACAGCTGGTCCCTTTTAATAGAAAGGCTTCTGGGCCGCAGAAGGTGGCCGATTAATAGTTTGCGACTGTTGATTTCGCCTACTTCCTTCTCCTTGCTTTTTTGGCCTAATGATTCCATTTGCTGTTTTTGCTTAGCTTATCAAGCAACCGGTTGTCTCACCCCAGCTCTGGAAGGTAAATGCATATTGCACTACATTTCTCTGACTGCTTTTTTCTTGGGTCTGGGCATTGAGGGGCCACTGAGTGACTGCTCATGCACTAACCAGGCTGCATGGGGTGAGGGGAGAGCTGGAGGGCGGGTGGGGAGAGTGCAAGAAGGTACTCAGGTGAACATGGCTCTCACAGGGGGCCAGAGTTGATGCTTGCATGGGCCATTTGAGATGGGCACAGGATATCAGGAATAGAAATATGGGCAGGGGTCTCTGAGATGCCTGCAATGACATCTCTGTGTCCCTAGGAGACACGATGGGAACAGAACAGGGAGCCACCAGTCATGTCACATGACCCACCTCTTCCCCATCCCAGGTTTTTATTTCTTTTTTTTTTTTTTTCTGGAGACAGAATCTCGCTCTGTCGCCCAGGCTGGGGTGCAGTGGCCGGATCTCAGCTCACTGCAAGCTCCGCCTCCCGGGTTTAGGCCATTCTCCTGCCTCAGCCTCCCGAGTAGCTGGGACTACAGGCGCCCGCCACCTCGCCCGGCTAGTTTTTTGTATTTTTTAGTAGAGACGGGGTTTCACCGTGTTAGCCAGGATGGTCTCGATCTCCTGACCTCGTGATCCGCCCGTCTCGGCCTCCCAAAGTGCTGGGATTACAGGCTTGAGCCACCACGCCCGGCCAGGTTTTTTATTTCTTAGAGACAGGGTCTTGCTCTGTCATGTTGCCCAGGCTGGAATGCAATGGCTCCCTGCAGCCTTGAACTCCTGGCCTCAAGGGATCCTCCTGCCTCAGCCTTCTGAGTAGCGGGAACTACAGGAATGCACCATGATGCCTGGCTAATTTTTAAAAATTTTCTTGTAGAGACAGGGTCTCACTGTATTCCCTGGTCTTGAACTTCTGGCTCCAAGGGATCCTCCTGCCTTGGCTTCCTAAAGTCCTGGGATTAGAGGCATAAGCCACTGTGCCTGGCCTCAATTCTAGGTTTTCATGTTTTTGGAACCACATATCTAGGTGTGATACCTTATTGTCTATCTTCTTCTAACCATGGCAACTGCCTTTTAAAATTTTTTTCTGCAGTCATTTAAGTTCTCCTTTTACCTCCTGTTTCTCTGAATTTTCCTTTTCTTTGGTTCCTCCCCATCCCTGAAGACTGAACTCTGTGAGATCAGAGAATACCACGTTAGTGTATTCCTGCATAACTTATTCTCTGAATCTGCTGCAGAGTCAGGGCAAGGTCTGAGCAGGCTCATGGTCCAGGTTTGCTGGGTGAATGACTGTCTTCTTGCCTCCTGAACTGAAGGACAGCTCTTTACCCTTGGCTGAACTGACTGTTACAATCAAAATGGGAACATTTCCTGGCTCCTTCCCACCACTTGGGCCTCATCCCAGATTCTGATAGATTTGGGGAGAGTTAGCTACATTTTCTTCACACAGAGAAAGATTTCAGAATAGCTAACTGGTTTCTGAATAGCTAATGTTTACAGACATGATTAGCAACTACTATGTCCATGGTCCTTGATGGGGATGAACACTGAGGAGACTTTGTTCTGTGTGGCTCATGGGTGGAACTGAGGATATCACAACTAATTCCAAGTGGAGTGTGGTAAGCGTTGAAAGGAGAGGACCTGGGCAAACCAAACCTAACCTAAGGGCAAGGTTAGGTTCCGCTGAACATCATGAAAACCAATGATTCTGGTGTTCCTTAGAAACATATGATTAGTCTGTGATATCCTTATGAAGTCATGGAGTTGGAAGGACTCGTCAGGGTTGGACAAGACCATTTCCAGATGTGTGGACTTCCTGGCTCTCCAGGGCATAGGGCGCAGCACACTCAGAGTCTGTCCCACATTCGACTGGTTTGGAGGACGGGGACAGAAAGCTTGTGGCAATGAGAAGCTGTGTGACATTCAGCAGAACATGACAGTATATAAAGTGACTCCCTGTGCTTCCAAATGTACCCCAAGCCCACTTCCCTAAAGAGAAGGCTTTCATCTAGCCACACCTTTCCGCTGTTACTTGTTTTCTAATGTAAACATTTTTGTAATACAGCTTAGGACCTAATGTGGAAAGTTTGAGAAGATATGTTCTTTTCCATTCAAAAAGAATAATGAAATAAAATAACTACTTGTTTTTTTCTTTTTTTTTTTTTTTTCTTTTTGAGAAGGAGTCTCTCTCTATCGCCAGGCTGGAGTGCACTGGCGCGATCTCGACTCACTGCAACCTCTGCCTCCCGGGTTCAAGCGATTTTCCTGCCTCAGCTTCCCGAGTAGCTGGGACTACACGCGCCTGCCACCATGCCTGGCTAATTTTTGTATTTTTAGTAGAGACAGGGTTTCACCATGTTGGCCAGGCTGGTCTCGATCTCTTGACTTCGTGATCTGCCCGCCTCAGCCTCCCAAAGTGGAGGGATTACAGGCATGAGCCACCGCACCCGGCCCATTTTTCAATATCTAGCATGAGCATTTGTCTCTGCAAATTTTCTTAAAGCATAGCTTCCCTGTTGTCTCACTTATCCAGTAGCCGAAATGATTTCCTTAGACTTGTCCAAGTGGCTCTCAACTGAATATTGGATCCAGGCTCAAGGTCATGGATGAGATAGTATTCAAATTATGCAGGGAGGACATAATTAGGGATGGTTTGAATTAACTACAGACTCATGGAAGTAGGATTATGTTTACCCTGGTGGTTTCTAGAAACTGTTGATTGAGATTTGATATTTCCCCAGATCAGAAATTGCTGTTAGTATGATAGCAGCAAGAAACATTTTCAGATATTAACACTTCCTGAGTGTTCAGGGAGTTGATAGCCTAGGACCTGAGGACCCTCTATTTCTGAGTGGCTTAAGAAGAAAAGGAAAAGATGTTTATTGCACAGATGAGTTGTAGGTGACGGAAGGTTGTAGGGAGTGTTACAGAATATGTCTAACTGCAGACCTGGCTCAAATGTTCAGGTAAGTGAGATTGGGATCCCCTTTATGGGTGATCTTTGTCGGGGAGGGCCCTTGTCAACTCCAGGAACGCCCAGGTATCTGCATTCCTGTGGTGAAACCAGAGCGGGACCCCCATCAGTCCAGAAGTCTTACTTGATTCCAGATATTCTCTGGGGTACAACCCTTCTCTTCAAACTCAAGTCTAGAATAATATTCACAGAAAAGATACATTGAATGTGGAACCCCTCCCCACAAAGTGTGTAGGGTTCTAGATCCTGTTTGCTTCTGCTTCCACAGACTCTCTTGGCCCCTGGCAGAGAGGCCATGGACAGACAAACATTGCCCTTGGGTGACCATCCCTTCCTCTGAGGCACAGGGAAAGGCACCTTTGAATGATGTGTCTTTCTCACTACAGTTTCTCCTGCTTCTCTTCACTTTGCCCCCCTCACAGTCCTCTCTGCTGCTCACAATGGGATGTATGCCTGGGGAGGGAGGGCCAGGCATGGCTTGTGCACCACAAAACCTGGCTATGTGGTGGCGCTTCACACCTAGGAACACACTGTGTCTCTGCTGGCCCTTGAAAGGGTTTGGCATGGTGGTTTGCTTCCTGGGCCCAGGAAGGAGAAGACTGTAAGCCCTGAGCATTGTTGGTGAGTTTGTACTGGACTCAGTGCTTACTGATGCCCCTGAAATCTGGGAGATGGACTGGAGAAGGGAACTAAAAGTTCTGGCTTTTGCAGGGGTGGATCTGTTTGTGGTTTGGCACTCCTGCTGATTGGTCCTGGAGCAGCCAACCATGTTTCACTTCAGCATGTGGTATCCAGGGATGGAGCAGGGGAGCCACAGCTGGCTTTCCAAGGATGCTTCTCAGCTTCATTTGGGGTGGGTCTCTCCTTTCTGATACCCTTATGAATTAGAGTTCCCCTTTGGGTCTAGACCCCTAGCATTGGCCAGCTTATTCTTTGTCCATTGTGGGTCTGCACTCACAAATGTAGGCGCTTTTTTCCTAAGCCCAAGCTCTAGGAGAGGCTCCTGTGCTCTTAGGACCTTGAGTCACTGAGGGTTGGCTGGCCTTCCCCTCTTGGCATGAATGGAGGCTCTGCTATGCTGGGGGTTCCATCTCCGAGGCTTGACCTACTTATCTGTGTGTCTCCCTCATGCACCAGCGTCCCTGGAGATGAAAGGTGCAGGGTGAAGTAAGGCCCCCCTCCCAACAATGATGGGATGGGATGCCTCAGCTGGTAGCATGACATGCTCAGGAGCCTGGCCCATGGTCAGTAACTTGCCTATTGTAATGGGTCTGGGTCAGGATTCCATTCAACCCCTTGATACCTGGCCCCAGCCTAGCCAAGAGGCACAGGCTGCCTTGAAGAAAGACTTGCCTGGGTGCTGGAGCTCTGGCCGCAGGAAGATGAACAGGCGTGGTGAGATGGAAGCTACCTTGGACAGGCCAGGCTGTGCTGTTTGTTGTGGGGAAGGCCAGCTCTGAATAGCTCTTTGCCTCTCCTAGGAGCACCTTCTGCTCCATCATTGCTCAGCTCACAGAGGAGACCCAGCCGCTATTTGAGACCACACTCAAGTCCCGGGCTGTGTCTGAGGACAGCGACGTCAGGTTCACCTGCATCGTCACAGGTAAGGAGTCTGTATGCTGCATGCCAGGGCCTCTGCAGAGAGCAGGGTCCAAGGAGGCTGTGAGGACAGGAATGGTGGGGTGGAAAGGCTGTGTGCACAAAACTATGTGAGGTGATATTTACTTTCTGAGCTTTCTCTCCAGTTTAACCTCCCTGTGTGGGCTGGTGCCTCTTGCTCTTCCCATTCTGGAGCCACATATATACCCTACTCTTCTTTGGAACCTGTCCTCGGTGAAGGTTCCTGACCCTCAGGCATACATCCATGACTAATGGACTAATTGCACGAAAAGAAGTACTCCAATGGAAAGAGATCTTTGAGGTCATCTCCCTGAGTATCCCCATGTTATAGTTGAGTAATTTGACGGTTGGGAGTCTCAAGCCTGAGAGGAGAATTGCATGTGGTGATTCTGACTACAGACCCTGGAGGCAGACTGCCTGGCTTAGAGTCCTGGCTCATCCCCTTTCCAATGATGTCACTGAGCAGGTTATATAACCTCTCAGCTGCCTCATCTGTAAAGTGGGGATAATGATAGGATGCACTTCATAGGGTTAATTGAGATTGAATGAGTTAATACATGCAAAGTGTTTGGAGTAGTACCTGATGTACAGTAAGTACCATATAAGTGTTAGAAACTGACTACTGTTATTTGCATTTCACTGAGCTTCATGGTGGAATTTGAAGCAACTGTTTGGCAGAATAGGAAGCAGAGTGATACTCCTTGGAAGGGGAGGATAGTGGGTGGGAGTGCTGAGAGGGTGGTTCCAGACATTGCCTCTCCCCCAGACCACCCAGTAGAGACTCCAACCTGACCAGCCTCAGGGCCTGCAGGACCCATGAATGGGTACCCACCCCTCCCAGCTGTGCAGCTATCAGATGCCAGGCCCAGGCTCCCTCTGGAGAGCCTGTTGTTTCTGTAAGTCAAGGGCATTTGTGGTTTCCAGCTGTGACATTCCCTAATTCTGGGGGACTTGTTTACCCCAGCCAGTAAACAGCTTCTCACTTGGGCAGTTCTCACCCTTACTCAACCGTCTGAGCTGCAGACTGAGAACACTCTCTGCTCCGAGGGACATAGGTATTCATCCCATATCTTTGTATGGCATATGGTGAATTTCACGAGTTGTCTGTTTCCATTGTCATTGCATGCTTACAAATCCCTATGAAGTAAGTGCTATTTTTAGTCAAATTTTACGAAGGAGGAAGCTGAAAGAGGCTGATGCATTGCCAAAGTCTGCAGCACTGGTGAGGGAGACACTGCTTTTGCTCTCCGGCATCTGATGCTGCTTCCCACCTGCATCTCTTGTGTTACTGTGGCACTTAGAGTTTCCTAGAAAAACCCAGTTCTTTCACAGCTTCGTGCTTCTGCACATCTGATTTTCTCTATTTAGAAAGTCCTTAATGCTTCTTTTTAAAGAAAATTAAATTTTACTTTGTCAAATTAATATATGCACATAATTTAAGACTTCAAATTATACTAAAAGGCATACTTCAAAATACAGCAGTTCACCCCTCTCAATTTGTCTTCCCAGAAGCAACTGTTTTCAGCTTTTAGCTGTTTCTTCTGGCATGTATACATTTCCATCATGCTGAGTACTACATGAAATTCTTCAGTTTTAGATGTTCTCTATTGTCTTCCTGTTATGGTAGATGAGGAATTAGCTCTTTTATACCATCATTTTCTCTATTTCCCTAAACTTATCTTATTCATATAATTATGTTGACAGCAATTGTGGGACTTTGGTTCTCATCTTCTTGGTTTAAAAAGGTTTAAACAAAAGACACACAGCAAAGGAGATAGAACAATTTATTGCAAAGGAAAAAGAATACTGTAAAAGTTAGGTGCAGAATAGACAGGACACCTGAGAGAGAGAAGATTCAGCTTGGACTTCTCGTGAGGATGAGACAGCAAAGACTGGTACCTAGGGAAACTACCTTTCTGTAAGTTTTACATGATTATTCATGAGGCGGTAGGAAGAGGTGTTGCTCGTAAGCATGTTCTGGGTGGTCTTCTGGGTGCACATGCGCAGTAGCTGTACATGCTTGTTCAAACATCATGAGTATCTGGGACCACAGGCGCATGCCACCACACCCATGCTCATGAGACATGCATCTTAAATCTCCACCCAGGGGTGTGTTTTTTACTATTACAATGAGCAAAGGGTGAGTTTGAGGACAGGTAAAATCAAAATGCTCCTGCTTTCTTTCCCTACTGGAGATAGCTTGCTTTAATGAACTTTACAATGCCCATGCTAGGGCTTAATTGTGTTGACTGTATGGTCCCGATGGTTGCTGTGTCCTGAGGACATGGTTACTTCCTTGACTCTTATTAATGATAGTTTTCTAAAACTATCCTGCTTCAGTTATATCATAATTTTTGCTTAAATCAATTTTACTGTTTACCTTATTATGCCTATGCAATATTATTTGTAACTGAACATTGTAGCATACTATGCATATTTTTTTTCTTTTGTTTTTCCTAAGGTTAGTACTTTCCATAGTTTTTCATTTGTTTCTTTTTTTGGTATCTGTTGCTAATTTTTCTTATACCTCCTAATAGCCTCTTAAGACAATATTCTGCAAGGTCAATGACATCAGTAATCTGGCAGTTACTTCCCTTGGAGATATTCCTCTTGGAGCTCTCCATTCTTCTTTTATCTGAACTGCTAGCCTTTTGGGGCCTGATACACAGCTGTTATCCTGGGTCTTCCCTTTGCTTTTCTGTGGGGTTAATTCAACTTCCTGGATCTCATGTCTTCCTTTGTTGGTTTTTTTTTTTTTTTTTGCTTTATTGAATACTGCCCGAGTGGTTTCATCAGGTCCTGAAGATGGTGGAGTAGCAGAGGGCATGGTGATGGCAAGGCCTGGACCTTGCTCTCCCTTGAGTCCCTCTGCTCCAATGTGCCTTCATTTCTCCCTGTATCTGGTACACAGTTGCTATCCTCTAGATTTGCTTTACCTGTCTTCTGTGATAACTTTCCTGCTTTTTGTATTCTACATTTTTTTCTTTCTTGATTTACATTCTTGTTTTGGTAGCTTTCTAGAAAGAGTACATGGGAAACAGATGTTGGATTCCTTGTGTCTGAAAATGTTTTTGTTGGTTGGTTGGTTGGTTGGTTGGTTGGTTGGTTGGTTGGTTTTTTGAGGCAAGGTTTCCTCTGTCACCCAGGCTGGAGTGCAGTGGCATGATCACAGATCACTGTAGCCTCAACTTCCCCGGCTCAGGTGATCCTCTTGCCTCAGCCTCCTGAGTAGCTGGGACCACAGGCATGTACCACCACGCCCAGCTTATTTTGTGTGTGTGTGTATGTGTGTGTGTGTGGTAGAGACTAAGTCCTACTATGTTGCCAGGCTGGTCTCAAACTCCTGGGCTCAAGCAATCCTCCCACCTTGGCCTCCCAAAGTGCTGGGATTATAGCAGGCATGAACCAGTGTGCCCGGCCTCTTTTTTTCTACTTTACTTTTTCTTGGGAATTTGACTGGGTATAGAATTAGAAGCTGAAAATAATTTTCCTTCAGAATTTTAGACATTGTTCCATTATCTTTTTGCTTCCAATATTGCTTTTCAGAGTGAGAAGACAGTTTGATCGTAATTCCTTGCATGTGACCAGTTTTTCTCTCTGGAAGCTTGTAAGAGTGTTCTGGTATTTCATAATGATGTATTTTGATATGGGTCTCTTCACCCTGGAACATGCTTAGATGCTTTCAGTTGGAAATGGAGAGCCTTTAGTTCTGGGAAATTTGATTTTATCCTCCTGTTTTCTGTCATCTTACTTTACGAACTCCTGTTTGGATAGCTGTTCCCCTGGACATGGACTTTTATTTTCTTATCCTTTATTCCCCTTTCATCTGTTTGTCTTTTGCTCTACTTTCTGGGAGATTTCCTCAGTTTTATCTTTCAACTCTTCTACTGAATTTTAATTTCCAAGGGTTTTAATTTTTGTCATTTTCTGTAAGCATCCTGCACTTTTCATGAATGTAGTATCTTTTCTTAGCTGTCTGAGACGCTTATTAATGATAGTTTACTAAAAGTTTCCTTTTCCTTGCGTAGTTTTTCTTCTGTCTTGCTTTTTCTCTGTTTAATTTAATTTTGTCATCAATCTTCAATTACAGGCTTTCCTCCCATATCTAGAAATCTTTGGCTGTCAGACAGTGAGCAAGAGTAGGAGACTTACAAGCTGATCAGAGGTTCTGAGCAAGGAGGAGGGGCCTGAAAACTTGGCTGTTTACTGTAGGGTGATCTAGGTAGCTACTGTTGGGAACTGCCAAGTAAGTTTCTTTAGTTTCTTCCTCTTGGACTAGTGAGGTTTCCTAGCAAAAGGTTTTCTGGGAGTTATGCAGATCAGAGGGCTGGGTGGGCTCTCAGCATAAGACATTTATTTTATGATACATGGTTATTACATTTTTCTATTTTTCATAGAATAGTCATGCCCTCAGTTATGCTGGCTTACTCTCAGGGCAGACTTTTACATTTCCAAATAATAAACTTCACCTTTGGCTGTGGTGGGGAAGGAGCAGTCATCCAGTGAGATAGAATGGGTGAAGGGTTCCAGAGATCTATTTTCTAAGCACCTTTTAACCTTTCTTCCTTCCTCTTTCTCCCAGTTCCAGAGGTACCAATTTGCCAATTCTTAGGCCCTTTGGGGATTTTCTGGTGTCAAAAGGATAGTTCTCAGTTTTCTCCACTGCTAGCTTAGGGTTGAGCTGTCTTGAGTCTGCTAAGTCAGTTTCCACTTGTCCATCTGCTTTCTAAGTTTCAAAATTTTGTTGCTCCTATTACTCTCCTTGCCTGTTCACTTCATCTTCGTTGATTAAAAAGTCTTTTCAGGGCAGTTTAGTGAGCTTGAGGAAGGGTGTGAAGATAAATGGCATGTTCATTCTGCCTTTTTACCTAGAAGCCTACTGGTTTTCTGCCTGGCAAAATCCTTCTCACCTTTCAAGGGGCTTGCCCTCTGGGAGGTCATCTCCGGTGTTTCCAGGAGAGCTCTTGCTCCATCCTCCACCACATAGTTTTTTTGTTTACACATCTCTCTCCCCAACAAGATCATGACATCTACAAGGACAGGGAACACACCTGACACATCATGCCTCTCCAGAGCTGGCACAAAGATGCTCAGTACATATCAGATGACCACAGTGAACCTTGACTGTGCTGATGACAAAACCAGTATCTTTTCTACTTTCCACATTGCCTGTTCATTTCAGCCACAGCTTTGATACCTGGGTAACAGCAGCTGCAGTGGGGACCTGGGACCACTTGAGACGTGCAGGTGTCAGAGATGGCTCTCCTTCCTCTCCTTTTCCATTCTTTTCTTTGTAGCCACGGAGTTTGAGAGCAATGTGGAGATGCCAGACATGAGTCTGGCTTATAGAGTCATGAGTATTTTATCAAATATTCCCAGTGTCATCATGGAAGTAAGCTGTTCCCTGTTTCAAGCCCAATCCAAAGGAGCAACCTTTTCTGCCACATCTCATGATGACCAGGCAGGGCTGCTCAGAGATTTATTTTATGATGTATGGTTGTATATCATACAACCTACCTACTGTGTATATCATAGCACCTACTGTGCCAAGATCTACAACACTACCAATGAAGTCTGTAAGGTTTCTGGGGCTCTGGCTACCTCTGATATCCATACTTTAGTCCATTGTTGATCTTCTCCTCTCCTGCCCCCACTAATCCTCACATACATTCAGAATCTCAGCTTTCCTGAGTTTTGTGTAGTACATTAGGAAAGAGGTCTCTATGATCACCACAGTACACCTCAAACAAGCCTTTTCCAATTAGCAAGGAGAAAATGCAGGCTGTAGGAGAGGGGAGGGGGGAGAGGAGGGGCAACGTGGAAGGTTCTGCAAACTAAAGAGTCAGGGTTAGACACAGGAGCTCTCTAGACTGGAGAGGTGGATCTCTGGCTGAGACTGGCCTCTGTGTGAGGCTGCTGTTTTGCTCCTGGCTTGTCTCCAGAGTGACCACACGTGCACTCTTCCTTCCTCACTGCTGATAGCATTTCCTAAACAAGGCTAGGATGAGTGAGCCCACCAGGGCCCTGCCAGGCAGAGGTGATGCTTTCCTGGTGGTCAGAACTTAGTCCAGGTGAGGGAGAGTCATCTGTGCCAGCAGTGCTCCTGCTGGCTGACCTGTGATGGAAGCCCTTGGGGTCACGGAGAAGAGAGGCAAGGCCCTGGGGTTCTTCCAACTCACAGTAGGCTTATGGGAAGATAGTGGGCCTCTGCTAGCTCCTGTCTGCCCCAGGAGCCCCTCTGGTCAGAGTGCTACTGTCTTCCTTGAGGCAGCCCACTCTCTCCAGCACAGGGGCTTCCCTCCTCCACTCTCCTCAACTCTGTTGTAGATTCTATGTTGTGTGTGTGTGTGTGTTTGCATGTGGGTGCACATGTTCATATTGGGCTGGAAGGAGGAAGCATCAACAGTGGGCAGGTTGTACAAAGGGATTGAGTCTTCTAAAACAGGACCATGTTCCTGAAGAAACTTTTTTAGAGAAGTAAGTCTAAAAATGACTGTTGGGAGCAAAAACTTATATATTGGTCCCAGTAACCCCAGTGGAAAGAGTACTGGAGAAAGGAAAAGGAAACCTAGGGCTTTGCCACATGCTGGCTGTGTGACCCTGGGTGTTACTTAGCTTCTCTGAGCCTCATTTTCTTTTTGTGTAAAATAGGAAGTAAAATACTGGCCTGTGTTATAGAAGAGAGGGATTTGAATTCTGGCTCTCTACCTGCTAGCTAGATAACTTTGGACAAGAGCTTTAATTTCATGAGCTGGGATTTCCTCGTCCTTAAATTGGAGATTAGTAGCAGAGTGCATTCCTCATAGGATTTTTGTGAGGATTAGATGAGATAATACATGAGAAGTATTCAGCTTAGTATCTGGCACATAGTAAGTCTTCATTAATGTTAGCAATCATTTGCACAGGAGTGTTCTGAGGGTCAAATGAAATTCTATGTATTTGAAAGCTTTTTGAAAACTTTACATTTCCATTCATTATTCTTTTGAATCAGAGCTTCTGTGAACTGGGAACGGTTGGGACAAGGCTGCAAGTTTCCAAGGTGGGTTCTTGAGTCAGGTCTGCTGGCTGTGAAACAGATGTCACAAGGTGTGAAGGGGCCGAGGGAAGGCCACAGGCTCAAGTGCTGCTGTGGGCTCTCCTGGCCAGGGCTGGAAGTGTGTGCACACCTGCCTGTGGACATGCACAAATGCATAGTTGGGAGTGAAGGACCCAGAGCCCTCCTGCTTTTATGCATTTTAGGATATAGTTCACATTATTCAGGGCTCAAGGCAATGTGTTCTCCCAAATAAATTTGCTTCCAAAGCTCATTGTGGTTATGAAGCCCCTAAGCTATTGGATTGGCCCCCGCTGTGTAGAGGCAGCACCAGAGGGTGGCATGGAGGCTGAGGCCCCAGCCCTGGGGCTGTGGGGTCCATTCAACTCCTCTCTCCTTGCCCCACCCCTGCCCTCTTGCCCGAGCATCTGGCTGGACTCAGATGCCCTGGAGACTGAGGCTGTGCTGGGTGGGTCATGGGGTAGGGAGGCTCTGAGCTGGGCCCTTGTAGGGATGAGATCATCTCACAGGATGGTGAGGACACCTGTGCTGGCTCTGGCCACACACACAGTGATGTAACCAGGGGGTTTAGCTCACAGTGGAAACATGGGGCTCGCTTTACAGCCAGGGCTGCCCAGAGTTTGTTCCTGGCCGACGCTGCTGCAGCCTCGCCTCCCCTGCTCCCTGCTCCTATACGCAGTTCCCCAGCATGCCCTTTGCTTGTCACCCTCCCCCTCTCCTGTTGGGGTTCCCTTGTCAGGCATGCCCTTCCCATCCACCTTGTGTGTTCACCCTACTCACTCATTTACTTATAGTCCCACAGATTTCTTTTAAGTAATTACCACACCAGTGTCAGGCACTGTCTTAGGTGGTGGGGATATAGCAGTGAACAAGATACAGTTTCTACCCACATGGGACCTAAGTCTAGCGGGAGAGATAGGCAAGGAAGTAGTCAATGACAGTATTGTGATTAGTGCTGTGAAGGGGAAGTACAGGTGACGTGAGAGCTGAGGGGAAGCGGGAGATCGGAGGGACGGAACCCATCTTTCCTGAAATCCTGCCCACCTTCCAAGTTGAGTTCAGGTGCCACTCACTACAAAAGCTTTTCCTGAGTCTCTAGCCAGAGGTGATTGCTCCCTTCTCTGCAGCCCTAAGCACTTAGTGCATTGCTTCATTTATTCATCTATAAATATTTAATGAGTGTTGATTCCATACCAGGGACTATTCTAGGAACTGGGGACACAGCAGTGAATAACACAGATAAGTCCCTGCTGTCATGGAGCTGATGTTTGTCATGGAAAGGATGGACGTAAACCAACACACTCCTAAGTGTATAATATGTCACGTAGCAATGTGTTCTATGAAGAAAAATAAACATAGTAAGAGGAATAGCAAGTGCCTGGGAGACAGTGTTGCTGCTTTACACAGGGTGGTAGGGAAAGCCTCTCTAGAGAAGTAACAGAGCCCTGCAGGAGTCAAGGCATGGTGCTCCTATGGTGTGTGAGGCAAGCCAGCAGGACCACATGAGTGGGTACAGCAAGCTGGGGGAAAGTGGAGGGAGGTGGGGCCAGCATGGTCACAGGGCCCAGATCATGAGGGCTGCGTGAAATGGAGCTAATTGGGGTGTTTTGAGCAAAGGGGCACCATGATCTGACATTATTTAAAAGGATCACTCTGTCTTTTCTGCTGAGAATGGGCTGAAGAGAGCCAAGCAGCGAGATCAGTGAGGAGGTTATTGTAGGAATTGAGGTGTGAGGTGACGGGAATGTGGATCAAGCTGTTGGTGCGGAATGGCAAGGAGTGATCAGATTCTAGATATATTCTAAGGGAGGGCCAGCAAGATTGCTTGATGGAGTAGAGGTGAGACAAGGAAAGGAATACAGGATTGCCTCCAGGTCTTGGCCTGAACCAAATATAGGGATGAAGTTGCTATTTACTAAGATTTGTGGGAACTGGCTTGGAGGGCAGACTAAGGAGCTTGGATGGGACATGGTAAGCTTGATACCTCTTAGACCTTCAAGTGGAAATGCCAGGTATGCAGTCAGAAATAATGACTGGGGTAGAAGACTGGGCTGGAGATAGAAATTTGGGAGTCCATAAGCATACATATATTTGAAAGCCACAGGACAGAATTAGGACCTTCTGGGTTGTGAGTAGGGATAGAGTATGGAAAATGGTTCTGGGGCCTGAGTTCTGGGGCAGGTCTAGGTGGGAGGGGAGGACTGATGAAGAGCTCAGGAAAAGCAGCCAGTGAAGTAGGAGGAGTAGTTAGAAAGAGCGGTGTCCTAAAAGCAAGTGAAGCAAAGGTTTCAGGAAGTGGGTTTGGTACTGCTGATGGATTAGGCAGATGGGCATAGGAATTGGATTTGGCAATGTACAAGTTATGGGTGACTTTGACAAGAGCAATTCTGGTGCAAGAGAGGCTATAAAAGTCTGACTGGAGTAAGGAAAATGAAGACAGTGAGTACAGGCAGCTCTTTCAAAGAATTTTTCTGTAAAGCGGAGAGCAGAGAAATAAGAGCAGGGGTTGGAGGAGGCTGTGGGGTCAAAGGAAGTTCTTTTTAAAGACACAGTAGAGCAGGCTTGTACGCTGATGGGAAAGATGTAACCGAGAGGAAAAATTTGATGATGCAGAAGCGAGCTGGAATAATTGCTGGAGAAATGTCCTTGATTAGGCACGAGCAGGTAGGATCCACTGAGGGGAAGCTTTACTTAGGAGCATGGTGTATCTGTAGGCAGTAGGAAAGGCAGAGCACCTGTGCAGATGCTAGGTGTCATTGCTGCCTTGTGCGGGTGCATGCCATGTCTCACCTTTTCTTTTTTTTTCTTTTTTTTTTTTTGAGACTGAGTCTTGTTCTGTTGCCCAGGCTGGAGTGCAGTGGTGTGATCTCGGCTCACTGCAAGCTCCGCCTCCCGGGTTCACGCCATTCTCCTGCCTCAGCCTCCTGAGCAGCTGGGACTACAGGCATCTGCCACCATGCCTGGCTAATTTTTTTTGTATTTTTAGTAGAGACGAGGTTTCACTGTGTTAGCCAGGATGGTCTCGATCTCCTGACCTCGTGATCCGCCCGCCTTGGCCTTCCAAAGTGCTGGGATTACAGGCTTGAGCCACTGCACCTGGCCATGTCTCACCTTCTCTTTCGCACAATAATCTCCTGGAGAGCAGAGACCCTGTCTCATGTGGTTCTGTGTCCTCATAACCCTAGCTTGCTGTTCATGTATACTTAATATATATCTTTGAGTGAATGTACGTTAGCAGTCTCATTTCGAGCAAGTAATGCAGATCAGTCAGCTTAAGATATGAATCAGCATTCATTGGTAAGTCCAGAGGGGCTTCTTATGGAATTGACAAGAGGAGGGCAGCTGTGCCCAGGCAAGGAATGGAACTAGTACTTGGAAATATCTTGGAACTCTCTCTGTCTTCCACTTCTTATTCAATCCTGAACATCGACTTCCTTTTTCCATCTCTCACTGTAGTGTTGGCTTCTCAGTCCACGTGGCAGAACACGGCTGCTCTACTCTTTTGAAGCTAAATTTCCAGACACAATGGTAGACTGTCTGTAGGTCCTAATTCCCAAATACTTGGTCAAATAATTAGCTAGATTAGCTGATTTGCTGTCCATTACTGAACCAATCAACTATGGACAGAGAGATAAGGGATATGTGACAGTAACAGCTGGGAGCTCCTCCTGTGGGTGGGCTGGAAGTGCCCGAGAAGGGGCTGGGCAGACACCTCAGTCAGTGTCACTGCAGTGACAGGGTGGGTAGGAAGGTGTAGATGTGTGGACAGATGGACGATAGGTAAATGAATGAATGGGGGGACAGATAGATGCTTTAGCCATGTTGTCAAATAATCCTAACAGCTCAGGAACCTGAAATGAAAGGAGGGCTCTTGGAAGAGATGCTCATGGTGGGACATGGGGGAAGAGATCTCTGTAGATAGAGCCCTTACTGCAGTTGAGGAAGTAGAATGGGCCACTATAGAAGGAAGCTTATTCCCAGGAGCCAGGGATTTCTGGAAACTCCTTGTCTCCCTTCCCATTAGGAAGCTAGGAAGTTTCTCCTCCATATTTTCCTTCCTACTGCTGAGGGGGAATTGTTTTCAGCTTTGACAGGGACCAGCTTCTAAAAATAAGCTGAGCTATCATACGGTGGCTCTGTTCTTCCAGCAAGCCTGGGGCAGGTGGTCCTGTCCAGTCTCTTCAGGTGGTCTGGAAAGCCATGGCCTCGTGTTCTCTCCTCCCATTATTATTATTATTATTATTATTATCATTATTATTATTACTGAGATGGAGTCTCACTCTATCGCCTAGGCTGGAGTGCAGTGGCGAGATCTTGGCTCACTGCAACCTCCACCTCCTGGGTTCAAGCGATTCTCCTGCCTCAGCCTCCCAAGGAGCTGGGATTACAGGAGCGCGCCACCATGTCTGGGTAATTTTTTTTTGTATTTTTAGTAGAGACTGGGTTTCACCATGTTGGCCAGGCTGGTCTCAAACTCCTGACCTCAGGTGATCTGCCTACCTCAGCCTCCCAAAGTGCTGGAATTACAGGTGTGAGCCACAGTGCCTGGCCTCTTCCCATTATTTTGGAACTGGCCTTCCTGCAACCCAATCTCCTGCTTCTTTCTCAGGATACCCAGAGCCAGAGGTGACCTGGTACAAGGATGATACGGAGCTGGACCGCTACTGTGGCTTGCCAAAATATGAGATTACTCATCAGGGCAACCGCCACACACTGCAGCTGTACAGGTGAGGGAGAAGGGCCTGTTTTGCTCTCTCTGCCCTCCCGAGGGCCCTTTGGCTGGGGTCCTGCCCTCAGAAATGGAGTAGTCTAGATGGAGATGCCCAGGCACTCTCTGGGGATGGCGGGCGGGGTTCTGCTGTGTGGTTGAACCACCTGGTGAACCACATCTGCCTTCCGGTGTCTGGGAGCTCCTAAGGCCAGGGTGGGAGTATTCCTGACAGAGAGCTGGTGCAACCAGTGGCGGTCCTGACCTACAGAAATATTTTCCATGAGGTCAGCAGCCAAAAAAAGCAACTGTATCATCATGACTTCACAAGGGGCTGTGTTGGTCACATGCTTCTGAACGGAGCTCTCCTGGGCCCCAAGTCTAATCCCTCCTGGGACAGTATGGCCTTGGTCAGCCGCCACCCTTTTGCCAGCCTCAGTTCCCTCAACTGTAATGGAGGGTGTTGTATGTTGTGACGTGTGAGATGGGGCGTGGCACACAGCAGGGCTTGCAGTGGGGAGGGGGAAGCATGCCCAACTCTGAACGGCTCTGGCTGGGGGGTGTGGGGGCTCTCACCTCCCAGGAGGGGAGAGGTGGCACCTCACGCTCCTACCTCTAGGTGTCGAGAAGAAGATGCCGCCATCTACCAGGCCTCTGCCCAGAACAGCAAGGGCATTGTGTCCTGCTCAGGGGTCCTGGAGGTGGGCACCATGACCGAGTACAAGATCCACCAGCGCTGGTTCGCCAAGTTGAAGCGCAAGGCTGCGGCAAAGCTGCGCGAGATCGAGCAGAGCTGGAAGCACGAGAAGGCAGCGCCAGGGGAGGCCGACACGCTGCGCAAGCTCAGCCCCGACCGCTTCCAGCGAAAGCGGCGACTGAGTGGGGCTGAAGCGCTGGACCCCTCGGTCCCTACCAGGGAGCGTGAGGGTGGGACCCTGGCGGTTTGGCAGGAGGGAGAGACTGAGGCTGCTCAGCACTCAGGTTTGGGCCTGATCAACAGTTTTGCTTCTGGAGAAGTGACCACCAACGGGGAGGCTGCCCCCGAGAATGGGGAGGACGGAGAGCATGGCTTGCTGACATACATCTGTGACGCCATGGAGCTGGGGCCTCAGAGAGTCCTCAAAGAGGAGAGTGGGGCCAAGAAGAAAAAGAAAGATGAGGAATCCAAGCAAGGCCTGCGGAAGCCAGAGTTAGAGAAGGCAGCCCGAAGGCGCCTTTCTTCAGAAAACTGCATCCCCAACTCAGACGAGCCTGACTCCTGCGGGACTCAGGGGCCCGCGGGCGTGGAGCAGGTTCAGACCCAGCCCAGAGGCAAGGCTGCACGGGGGCCTGGGTCCTCTGGCACAGATAGTACCAGGAAGCCAACCTCTGCTGTGGGCACTCCAGACAAGGCCCAGAAGGCCCCTGCCCTGGCCCTGGCCCCTGGCCCGGGCTCGGGCCCAGGCCAGGAAGTGTATTTCTCCTTGAAGGACATGTACCTGGAGAACACCCGGGCAGTCAGACTTCCGGGGGAAGACAGCCCCCAGACCCGGAGTGTCCAGGCGCCTGGAGAGAGTCTCAAGGGGAAGGCACCCATTGGGGCTAGAGATGAGGGGGTGCCTGGTGCTCCTGGCCAGCCCACACACTCCTTCACCCCCCAGCCCACTAGGCCTTTCAACAGAAAGAGATTCGCCCCTCCAAAGCCCAAAGGAGAGGCCACCACCGACAGTAAGCCCATTTCTTCTCTGAGTCAAGCTCCAGAATGTGGGGCCCAGAGCTTAGGGAAGGCCCCACCTCAGGCCTCTGTCCAGGTGCCGACACCCCCTGCCCGGCGGAGACATGGCACCCGGGACAGCCCACTGCAGGGGCAAGCAGGCCACAGGACTCCAGGAGAGGTAAGTGTGGGTGTTGGGTGCTTGGAGGCTGCTCTGGGAAGCTGACCTCATGGAAACTTGCTGCAACTGCTCCGGCAGCCAGTGAGCGGTGGGCTATTTATAGAAAGGGGTGGGGAGGGACTGGAGTGCCAGCTACAGGGACCGCAGGCATGCCCTTCGCCCCAGCCCGTTTCCTGATGCCAGGCATGTGGGCAGCACAGCCTGACTGTGACCCTCTTCTGGGAGTGTAGGAGTTCACAGCCAAGGGGACTGTGCCCTGGAGGGAGATGGAAGAAGATAGTATTCTCTGGGGTGGGAAAGGGGGTCAGTGGAGAGCTTTCTGTGGGCTTTGCTGAGGCAACAGTGTTTCATGGGGGAGATGGAGGAGCAGGTGTGTGCCCTAGTGTACAGCAGGTGGCAACTTGGCTGCTCATGAGATTTTTAACAAAGCTGAATGTCCAGGAAATGCTGGCTAAATCTGGGTTTATCTAAGGTTCTGAAGTCAGGCATACCTATAAGCAAATCTGACTGCCTTAACATGGTGTGATCTAGAGCCAGTTGTAAAACTGGAATAATAATAATAATAATACCTACTTCATAGGGCTGCTGTAAGAATCTGGTGCCCACTAAGAACTAAGTAAGTGGCAGTTGGGATCAGATACGACTATGGTGGGAAACAGAAGAAAAGTGTTTTACTTGATAACAGGAGTGCCATCACTTTCTAGGGAACAGGTAGCCCACAGAGAAAAGATGATGTTTTGTGTGGAGACAGGGGTAGTGGAGTGTCCACTCCCCAAAGAGGCAATGGGTGGCAGCATTAAGGAGCTTGAGGGGCGGGATTGAGAGGGCAGGAAAGAAACAATTTGTCCCTTTTGGTTATTGCTTCATATTTCAGGGGCTTAGAGGGCATTATTTCACAGAGGTTTTGGGAGACAGAGTGTTTTATAGTGGAACAGAAAGAAGACAGTGTTTCTTATGAGTGACAGAAGGAGAAATATTTCAAGAGTGGAACTGGCTGGGGTGGATAAAATAGATGGAACATATTTACACTGAGAAATACTGGTTATTTATTTGAAATCCCAATTTAACTGGGTGTCTAGTATTTCTTTCTTTGGTTTTTTTGTTTGTTTTTTGTTTGTTTGTTTTTTGAGATGGAGTTGCCCAGGCTGGAATGCAGTACAGTGGTGCGATCTCAGCTCACTGCGGCCTCCAACTCCCGGGTTCAAGCGATTCTTGTGTCTCAGCCTTCCAAGTAGTTGGAATTAAAGGTATGAGGCACCATGCCTGGCTAATTTTTGTATTTTTAGTAGAGATAGGGTTTTGCCATGTTGGCCAGGCTGATCTCGAACCCCTGATCTCAAGTGATCTGCCCACCTCAGCCTCCCAAAATGTTGGGATTACAGGCATGAGCCACCATGCCCAGCGCAGTATTTCTTTTTGCTAAATCTGATAACCTTAAGTGAAGACAGCCTCTGGTTTTGGTGAGAACTAAGATGAGACTATTTCTTGGGGTAGAGGAAGCAGGAGTTATGGATCCGGGAATGGCTTCATGGGGGAACAGGAGGAAAGCAGTGTTTCCCAGGGATAGGGACAGAGGACAGGTGGTTTCTCGGAGCAGTGAAGGGAAGCACATGAGGGACAAGCTGATACAGCACCTCGCAGAGAGCAAAGGGGAAAGGATGCTTTGTGGAGAACAGGAGGGGCTTTCCCACGGAGAGAACTTTCATGGCGGGAAGGAGAGAAAGACTAGTTTCAAGGGTGACCATGGGAAATGGTTTTATTTCATGGGTGCTAAGGTCAGACTGTAGGAACAGTCGTTCAGAGGGCTTTGGAGTGGAACAAACCTCAGGGACTTCAAACTAGACTTTCTGGAACCTGTTCCTAACTCTTGCCCCCCTCATGCCTGGTCTCATGTAGTTTTGGCCAATGGAGTGGTAAGTTCACAGTGGCCCAGGGAAGGCTTTGTAGGGCTGCTGCACATGCCTGACAGCCCACAGGCTGGACAGCAGGGCCTTTTGGAAGAGATGGCTCTCATAGGCCCTCATAGCTCATTTAGGAAGGGACCAGGCTGTTGGCCAAGTTAGTGTGCAAATCTAGCTTCTCTGCCTAAAGGGTGAGGAACCCCATACCAGATGGTGGCATCCTCCTGGTAGGGCCAGAGGAGGAAGTACCAGCCCCCTCTTCCTTGCCTCTCAAAGGTAGGAGGAGGGGCTCAGGCAGTGTGGTACCTGAGAGGTTGTCTGTATTGGTTCCACTGCTCCTACAAAAACCTCATGGTTAGGCCGGGCGTGGTGGCTCACGCCTGTAATCCCAGCACTTTGGAAGGCCGAAGCAGGTTCATCACTTGGGGTTAGGAGTTTGCAACCAGCTTGGCCAACATGGTGAAACCCCATTTTTACTAAAAATACAAAAAATTAGCCGGGTGTGGTGGCATGTGCCTGTAATTCTGGCCACTTGGGTGGCTGAGTCAGGAGAATTGCTAGAACCTGGGAGGCGGAGGTTGCAGTAAACCGAGACTGTGCCACTGCACTCCAGCCTGGGCTACAGAGACTCTGTCTTTAAAAAAAAAAAAAAACAAAAAAACCAAACCAAAAAAAAAAACCCACCCACAGACACAGAACAAAGCCAAAAACCTTTTTTTTTTTAACTTAAAAAAATTGTTAAATAGGTCATACATGTGAAACATGTTTAACATCTATGTATGTATACTTTTAAGCTGTTGCTTTTTAGTGGATGAATTTGATTTTTTTTTTTTTTATTTGGGACAGGAACTTGCTTTGTTTGTCACCCAGGCTGGAGTGCCGTGGTGCGATCATGGCTCACTGCAGTCTCAACCTCCTGGGCTCAAGCGATTCTCCTGCCTTAGCCTCCCAGGTTCCGTGCCTGAGACTACAGGCATGTGCTGCCATGCCTGGCTATTTTTTTCTTTTTAAAAAAATTTTGTGTAGAGACAGGGTGTTGTCATGTTGCCCAAGCTGGTCTCGAACTCCTGGGCTCCAGTGATCCTCTCACCTTGGCCTCCCAAAGTGCTGCTATTACAAGTGTGATAAAACAGCCTGGTCTGTTTTTTCATACTCTCATCCTGCCAAATTTTTTTGAAAAAAAAGTTATATTTTTATTATTAAAAAAATGGTCATAGTAGAAAATATGGAGGAAACTCTGAAAACTTGAAGTAGGAAGTAAAGGCCAGGCACAATGATGCCTGTCATCCCAGCACTTTGGGAAGCCAAGGCGGGTAGATCACCTAGGTCAGGAGTTCAAGACCAGCTTGGCCAACATGGTGAAACCCCATCTCTACTAAAAAAAATACAAACAAAATTTAGTTGGGGGTGGTGGTGGGTGCCTGTAATCCCAGCTACTCAGGAGGCTGAGGCAGGAGAATCACTTGAACCCAGGAGGCAGAGGTTGCTGAGATTGCACCATTGCACTCCAGCCTGGGCAACAAGAGCAAAACTCCATCTCAAAAAAGAAGAAATAAAGAAAGAAAAAAGAAAGTAAAAATTCACCTATTATCTACCATCCAGAGATGATTATCACCCAAGAGATGAAGGGACATCTTGGTGTATCTACCAATCTTTTTATGTGTATATGTAGTTTATGTAGGTTTTTACACTTTTGTTTTTGTTTTTGTTTTTTTTTGAGACAGAGTCTCGCCCTGTCTCTGGAGTCTGCATGGTCTCGGCTCACTGCAACCTCCGCTTCCCGGGTTCAAGCGATTCTCCTGCCTCAGCCTCCAGAGTAGCTGGGATTAGAGGCGCCTGCCACCACGCTTGAGTAATTTTTTGCATTTTTAGTAAAGACGGCGTTTCACCATGTTGGCCACGCTGGTCTCAAACTCCTGACCTCAGGTGATCTGCCTGCCTCAGCTTCCCAAAGTGCTGGAATTACAGGTGAGAGCCAGTGCGCTGGCCTTTTTAACCATTTAATATGCATTTTATTCTGATCCAGTTTTATATCCTGCTTTCTTTCTTTCTTCTTCTTTTTTTGTTTTTTTTTAGATGGAGTCTTGCTCTGTAGCCCAGGCTGGAGTACAGTGGCATGATCTCAGCTCACTGCAACCTCAACCTCCTGGGTTCAAGCGATTCTCCCACCTCAGCCCCTTAGTAGCTGGGATTATAGGCACATACCACCATGCCTGGCTAATTTTTGTATTTTTAGTAGAGACGGGATTTCACCCTTTTTGGCCAGGCTGGTCTTGAACGCCTGACCTCATGATCTGCCTTAGCCTCCCAAAGTGCTAGGATTAAAGGCATGAGTATCCTGCTTTCTTCTCATCATTTCATGAGCATTTGCCATGATTTCTAAAAAATCTTCAAAAGAACTTTATTTTTAATGACTATATAAGATGGTATAGTACAAATATTTTAACCTTTTTTTCATAGTTTTTATGCTTTCCTTCCCTGGTCTTAGATTAAGTAGTAATCTGTATTTTTGCTAATTTTTGTTGTTTGAATTCTTTCATTTGATTTTTAAGTTAATCTGAAATGTATTTGGGTGTATAATATAGCATCAGTCTCTGGCTTGATTTTTGACTAATAGGTAATTTTCCTCAACATTATTTGTGGAATATTCAAACCATATCTATTATTTAGTTTTTCTTTCCTGATACACTAATTCTTATACATACTAGAGCCAATTTTAATTCCTACATATACATCTGTCATAATGCATTCATCTGTGTGTTGATTTTTTATAAGACAATCTTGTTTGAATTTTTACAGGTTTGCTTTCTGGCAGGGCAAGTTCTTCTCTTACACTCCTTTAAAATTTTTTCTTAACTATTATCTCTTGTTTATTCCTCTAGGAAAACTATAGAATCATTGTTTGAAATTCTCCAAACTCCTAGATACCATTGTTTTTTACTTTATAATTTTTTGTTCACCATTTTTTAAATAGTCATGAATTACGTTTAACAAGATTATAAAGCCTGTTAAATCCTTTTGTGGATAACTAAAGGCATATTTGTATTTTGAATGGGCTTTTAGTAAAACTTTGGAAGAACCAATACCTTAGTATTTAGCCTTCTCATTTGGGACCACAGTCTCTATTTCCATGATCCAAATCTTCTTTCTCATCTCTCTTTTTAAGTTCTGTTTGTTTTTTAATTCATTTGAGCCCAGCGTGTCTCTTGTTAGGGTTTGTTACTTTCAGGGTCCCTGTTTCTGGGATATTATGCCAGTGCCCTCTTACTCTGTCTTGATTTTCTTTCCTGGGAATAGGGGTACCTCTGGAAGCTCGAGTTAGGCGTCTCTCATGGGTATGGGTGAGGAACAGATGGTAGAGCTGGGGCATCTTGAGTTGTTAAGAATGTCTGCTTCTCCTCCAGCCCAGGCATGCTGTTCACACAGCTCTCTCTCTGGGCAGGAGGTAGCTGATGAATGGAAACTAGCCTTCAGTGCCCTCAAAGTCTGCTTTTTATGAGATTTTTTTTTTCTGGGACTGCCTCAGATCTCTGGAGCTGAGGTACATAGGGGAACATGGTAGAATGCACCATCTGCCAAAATCCTTGGAGAGGACCATGTAGGTGTGGGAGAGCCCTGCTGAATGCTTTGAGACTTAAGTGTCTCTTTTTGAGAAGCCTTGAAGGTCCTGAGGATGATCTTCCAAAGGCATGGGAACTCTCCTCTCACAATCAGGGCTCTTTAGTTTTCAGGGAGGACATGGATATAAATATCTTTTGAGAGCTGTTGAATCGAGGGAGATTGAGGAGAGACATGATCCTTGCCTTGAAGAATTATCTACTGAATTGAGGGAACTGGACTCACTAGAAAGAAGTGCAAAGAGGATGTGGTGAATGATGACAACAGAGGACTTTCAGAGAGGGAGAACGGTGTGGTCTGGAGTCACCAGTGAAGGCATCTAGAAAGAGGCCAGACTGGTTGGCATCATGTATAGATTTATTATGGGAAATGCCATATTAAAAAAATTAATATAATTTTAAAATATAAAAGATAATATTCTCAGGTGGAAAGGAATTAGCTGAAAGAGAAAAAGGAAGACATTCTGGCAAGGATGAATAGCATGAAACAAAGGTGAGATTGTGGGCTAGAGAGGGAATGTAAAACCATCCTATCCTAATTTTGATGCCTAAATGCATTGAAAGCTTCTCAACATTTTTTCTTCCTTGCTATGTCTTGTGTACTGCTTTGGTTTGTTTAGCACCAATTGTAACATTATCTAAGGCCAGGAGTGACACAGAAAAGGAAGAGAACTAACAGTTATTCAATATCAGCTTCTGGTAGTGCTGGGTTAGATAATTCAACTACTGAGGACAACTAGAAAAGCTAGGCAAAATATAAAAATACCTGCTTGAAGGCACTGGAGAGCTGACAAAGTGAAGAATTACTGGGCCAGGATCTGGGAGGAGATAGAAATCTAGAATGGTAGTCCCAGCATTTGACACAGCTCAGCTTTTGTCCTGGGAGGTATTTCTTATGCCAGAAGAGGAGAATGAGAGACTGAGCAATAGTTTAGATAGTCTCATGAGACTAAGGAGACAAAAATTAGAGCCCATGGTCTCAAGAGTGGGAGTCCTTGTAAGCCCCCTGGGTTTTGGGTTGGGACCCTGAAGGTTTGTACCCTAGGAGAAAGGGGAATCAAGTAAATTACTCTCACAGTATTGAGGTATTGATGAGCTCCAAGTCATGTGGTAAGAAATATTTCAATCCCTGAAATTAGAATTAGGTGGTTCAAGATACTTAGTGCCCTCAGGCACCTGGCAGAAGCAAACAAAAATCATATCTGGGGATGACAGCATCATCTTAAGCCTCAAATTATTTTAAAAAAGTATTTCAAATGTAATATTCAGCATGAAATGAAGATAAGTCCACAGAAGATAGAAATTGGCCCACAGGTTGCTGGGCACACTGGCTCATGCTTGTAATCTCAGTACTTTAGGAGGCTGAGATGGGCGGATCACTTGAAGCCAGGAGTTCGAGACCAGCCTGGCCAATGTGGTGAAACCCTATCTCTACTAAAAATACAAGAATTAGGCCAGGCATGGTGGCTGACGCCCGTAATCCCAACACTTTGGGAGGCTGGGGTGGGTGGATAACAAGGTCAGGAGTTCAAGACCAGTGTGGCCAAGATGGTGAAACCCTGTCTCTACTAAAAATACAAAAATTAGCTGGGCGTGGTGGCGGATGCCTGTAATTCCAGCTACTTGGAAGGCTGAGGCAGAGAATTGCTTGAACCTGGGAGACGGAGGTTGCAGTGAGCTGAGATTGCGCCACTGCACTCCAGCCTGGGTGACAGAGTGAGGCTCCATCTCAAAAAAACCCAAAAAACAAAAAACAAAAATTAGCCAGGTATGGTGGCACATGCCTGTAATCTCAACTACTTGGGAGGCTGAGGCACGAAAATCACTTAAACCTGGGAAGCAGAGGTTGCAGTGAACTGAGATTGTGCTACTGCACTCCAGCCTCGGTGACAGTGAGATTCCGTCTCAAAAAACAAAAGAAAAGAAAAGAAAGAAATTGCCCCACAGGTTTCCAACTTTTGGAATTATTAGATGTGAATTGTAAAATTAAAATTAGTTTACCTCCTTCATATATTGAAGGAGATAAAAGATAAGATTGCAAATTTCACCAAATACCTAGAAACTATAAAAAGTGGAAAAGGCCAAGCACAGTGACTCACACCTGTAATCCCAGCACTTTGGGAGACTGAGGCAGGTGGATCACCTGAGGTCGGGAGTTCGAGACTAGCCTGGCCAACATGGCGAAACCTGTCTCTGCTAAAAATACAAAACTTAGCTGGGTGTGGTGATGCATGTCTGTAATCCCAGCTACTCAGGAGGCTGAGGCAGGAGAATCGCTCGAACCCAGGAGGCAGAGGTTGCAGTGAGCTGGGATCACGCCACTGCACTTCAGCCTAGGCAACAGAGTGAGACTCGTCTCAAAAAAAAAAAAAAAAAAAAAGAATCATTAGAATTCTGGAATTGAAAAATACAATAACTAATATTATTTATTATAGTTATGGCAGTTTCATTTCTGGATAAGATGGAGTAAATACACTCCATTCTGTATCCCCCACTGAATGCAGCCAAAAATTTAGGCAAAATGTATGATACACCCACTTGACAACTTTGAAAAGCAAATAGTCACGGACAGATTGGGGATGAAGACCAGAACTCAAAGTACCACTGAACCTACAGTGTTTACTTTTTTTTTTCTCCCCCTTCTGGCATTTCCTGGCCTAGTCTTAATGCTGTCTGAAACCCAGATGTAAACATTAACATGGGCAGAGAGAGCTCCAGAAGCTCTCTAGATCAGGCTTCAGGAATGGAAAAGAGATTTCTTGGCAGTGACAGTGGTAGCAGTAGAGGCCACAGGCGCCTAAAACTTTGAGAGAAGAGAATCTTCCCTCTCCATTCAGAGGAGCTGTGATCCTAAGAGTGGGACAAGCCCCTGTTCCTTTTTTTTTTCTCCTGGCTCTCTTCCTTGGTGCAGATCACACACTCATGTGTGAAAGTATGTGGCAGAGAGGGGTAAAAGAAGCTCCAGCTATTTGGCCAGAGGACTGAAAAAAGGGGCCCTATGGGGGAAACTATGGAGAGGGAAAAGCTTGGGAAAATTACCTCTGAGAATCATTAATGACCTCTGGGTTTATAAACTCTTTTTACATTTCTGGGCTCATTCCCAAGCTGTTCCTGCATGGATCTGATTCTGAAGAGCATATGAAAAACTTTGAGAATGAAATACTTGGAGAATAAAAAACTTTGAAAATAAAAACACTAATGAACCATCATTCAAGTCCCACACTGGCCACTGGGTGGCACACACACATGGCGGATCCAAATAGCCCTGCAGGCCGGGTGTGGTGGCTCATGCCTGTAATCCCAGCACTTTGGGAAGCCGAGGCAGGCAGATCACTTGAGGTCAGGAGTTCGAGACCAGCGTGGCTAACATAGTGAAACACTTTCTTTACTAAAAATACAAAAAATTAGCCAGGCATGGTGGCACATGCCTGTAGTCCTACCTACTTGGGAGGCTGAGATGGGAGAATTGCTTGAACCCAGGAACCTGGGAGACAGAGGTTGCAGTGAGCTGAGATTGTGCCATTACACTCCAGCCTGGGTGACAGAGTAAAGCTACATCTCAAAAACAAGACAACAACAATAAGAAAACCCCAAATAGCACTGGAAAGGCTTGGAAAATATAACTGAGATTGAAGCTATAACCTCAGAGGCCTGAATGAAATTTGTAGCCTGAACACAACTAGGTAGATTGCCTTCCAAGACAAAGATGTTAATACTCTCCATAAGATTTAAACAAGAATCAGAGTCTTGTAATATTTAAAATATCCAAATACAATAAAAGTTATATGGCATATGAAAAATCATGAAAATCTCCACTTGCATGGAAAGACAATCAAAGAGTACCAATGCCACAGTGACATAGATGTTAGAATCATCTGACTTTAAAATCATCTGACTTTACTATAAAAATGTGGCAAGTAAGGGTAAATACTCTGGAAACAAATGGAAAGATAGAAAGTCTCAGCAAAGAGGTAAAAGACTAGCCTGGGGAACATGGCAAAACCCTGTCTTTACAAAAAATACAAAAAAAATTAGCTGGGTGTGGTGGCATGTGCATGTAGGCTGAACTATTTGCAGGGCTGAGGTGGGAGGATCACTTGAGCCTAGAATGTTGAGGGTGCAGTGAGCCAAGATCACACCACTGCACTCCAGCCTGGACAAAGTGAGACCCTGTCTCAAAAGAAAAAAAAAAAAAAGGAAGAAGAGGTAAAAGATATGAAGAACCAAATATCAATTTTATTTTATTTTTATTTTTTATTTTTTTGAGACAGAGTTTTGCTCTTGTTGCCCAGGCTGGAGTGCCTGGCACACTGCAGTGGCATGATCTCAGTTCACTGCAACCTCCACCTCCTGGGTTCAAGAGATTCTCCTGCCTCAGCCTCCTGAGGGAGTAGTTGGGATTACAGATGTGTGCCACTACACTTGGCTAATTTTGTATTTTTAGTACAGATGGGGTTTCACTGTGTTGGCCAGGCTGGTCTTGAACTCCTGACCTCAGGTGATCCACCCACCTCAGCCCCAAATATGAATTTTAGAACTGAAAATTACAATAACTGAATAAAAAGACTCACTGGTTGAGCACAACAACAGAATGATAGATGATAGGGAAAAGTCAGTGAACTTGAAGTTAAAGCAATAGAAATTATTCAATCTGAACACATAAGCCCACACAGAGAGAGAGAGAGAGGAAGGGAGGGAGAGAGAGGGGGAGAGAGAGAGAGAGAGAGAATCAGAAAAATCAATGAACAGAGCCTCAGAGACTTGTGGTGCAGTATCAAAAAGTCTAACACTTGTGTCACTGGATAATCAGAAAGAGAACAGTGGTGTGGAAAAAAAAAATACGTAAAGAAATAATGGCTGAAAACTTTCAAAATTTGGCAAAAGTCACAAACCTATAGATCAAGAAGTTCAGCAAATCCTAAACAGGAAAAGCCCATAGAATTCCACATCCAGAAATCTCATAGCCAAACTGTTGGAAAGTAAAGACAATGAAAAATTCTTGGAAGTAGCCAGAGAAACGTAATACATTATTTATAGGGGAGCAATGATTTGAATGACTGCAGATTTCTCATCAGAAACAATGGAGGTCAAAAGGAAGTGGAACAACATATTTTTTTTAATGCTGAAAAAAAAAGAACTTTCAACCTATAATTCTACATTTAGCAAAAATATCTTGAAGTATTGAAAGTGAAATAAAGACATTCTCAGATAATGGAAAAAACAAGAGACTACATTGTCAGCAGACCTGTTCTAGAAGAATTGCTAGTCTGGGAGCTGTGGCTCATGCCTGTAATCCCAGCATTTTGGGAGCCTGAGACAGACTCACCTGAGGTCATGAGTTCGAGATCAGCCTGGCCAACATGGTGAAACCTCTTCTCTACTAAAAATACAAAAAAAATTTGCCAGGTGTGGTGGGGAGCACCTATAATCCCAGCTACTTAGGAGGCTCAGGCAAGAGAATCACTTGAACCCAGGAGGCTGAGGTTGCAGTGGACTGAGATTGTACCACTGCATTCCAGCCTGGGTGATAGAGCCAGACTTGGTCTCAAAAAAAAAAAAAAAAAAAAAAAGGTTTGCTAAAGTAAATTTTTCATACAGAAAAGAAATAATACCAGAAGGAAACCTGAAACATCAAGAATGAAGGAAGGGCAATGGAAATGGTAAATATCCTGATAAATATAATAGATCATTTCATCTTGATTTCTTTAAAATATGTTTGAAGGTAAAAAGTTAAAAAAAATACATTATCTGCTGGAGGTTTTTTAATGCATGCAAATGTAATATATAAGACAAATATAACATAAAGGGGTATAGGGTAAAGAAACCTATATGGTGGTGAGATTACTGTATGGCACTTGAAGTGGTAAAATATTGACTCTAAGTAGACTGTGGAAAGTTAAGTATGTATATTATAAGCCCTAGAGCAACAACAAAAATAGTATACAAAGAGATATAGTAAAAATCACACTATATAAGTTAAAGTGGAGTACTAAAAGATGTTCTAATCTAAAAGGAGGCAAGAATAGGGAAACACAGGAAGGAAAAACAGAGGAAACAAATAGAAAACAAATAATAAAATTATTGAGCAAAATCTAAACCTATAAATAATCATATTAAATATAAATGGTCTAAACATATCAATTAAATGACAGATTGTGAGACAGGACCAGAAAAACTTTCCCAACTTGATGCTGTTGATAAGAAATCCACTTCAAATATAATGATATAGATCAGTTACAAGTAAAATAATAGAAAAATATATACCATGCAAACACTAATCAGATGAAAGCTGGAATGGCAATATTAATATCAGACAGAGTAGACTTCTGAGGAAAGAAAATTACTGGCTGGGTACAGTGGCTCACACCTGCAATCCCAGCACTTGGGGAGGCCAAGGCGGGCAGATCACCTGAGGTCGGGAGTTTGAGACCAGCCTGACCAACATGGAGGAAACCCATCTCTACTAAAAATACAAAAATTAGCCAGGTGTGGTGGCGCATGCCTGTAATCCCAGCTACTTGGGAGGCTGAGGCAGGAGAATCACTTGAACCCAGGAGGCGGAGATTGCATTGAGTCGAGATCATGCCATTGCACTCCAGCCTGGGCAACAAGAGCAAAACTCTGTCTCAAAAAAAAAAAAAAATTACTAAGGGAAAAATAGTGAACTATCTAATGATAAAAGGGTCAATTCAAGAAGACATAACAATAAAAAATATGTATGCACCTAACAACATACCTTCAAAATACACGAAGCAAAACTTGACAGAACTGAAAAGAGAAATAGAGAAAACAATAATTATAGTTGGAGACTTTAACACTCCTCTCTCAGTAATCAATAGAACTAGTAGATAGAAAATCAGTAAGGCTATAAAAGAACTGAATGGCACTATCAACCAACTGTCTAATAGACATATATAGAATACTCTGTGTAACAACAGAATACTCATTCTTTTCAAGTGTGTATAAAATATTCACCAAAATAGATCATATCCTGGGTCATAATATAAATCTTAACAAATGTGAAGTAATTGAAATAATACAAAGTATGCACTCTGATCAAAATGAAATTAAACTAGAAATCAATGACAGAAAGATAATAGAAAAATTTCTAAACACTTTTTAATTAAAGAACATACTTTTATGGGCCAAGAAAGAAGTCCTAAGGCCAATTAGAAAACATTTTAAATTGAATGAAAGTGAAAATACAACATACCAAAATGTTGGCTGCTGCTAAATCAGTGTCTTGAGGAAAATGTATAGCATTAAAATGTTTATATTAGAAAAGAAAAAAGATCTGAAATATCAATAACTTGAGTTGCTACCTTAGAAAACTAGAAAAAGAAGAGAAAAAAATAAACCCAAAGCAAATAGATAGAAAAGAACAGAAAATAATGAAACTAAAACCGGGGAAACTGTGGAGAAAATAAACCCAAAGCTAATTATTTGAAAAGATAAATAATATCAATAAACCTCTGGCAAGACTTACATAGAAAAAAAAAAAAGACACAAAATACAAGTATTAAGAATGAAAGAGGGGCTATCACTACAGCCCCTGTAAGGATTGACAGGGTAAAAAAAAAAAGACTACTATGAAAAACTGCACATAAGTTTAACAACTAATATGGAATAGAGCAATTATTTAAAAATTACAAACTACCAAATTTATGCAAAAGTGACTACCCTGCCCCATCCCTGTTAAGGTCCTGGTTTTGTCCCTTGCTCTCCCAAACCAGCGTTCCAGGGCCATGACCCCTTAGAGGGTTATAAACCATACTACTTTTCATTCGGTTGTTCTTTCCTGTTCTTTCCCTTATTGTGTTTGGCACTGTGAAGGATGCAAAGGTGAAAAAAACTTTTTATTTTTTATTTTTATGTTTTTATTTGAAGAGACAGGGTCTCACTCTATTGCCTAGGCGGGAATGCAGTGGTGTGATCATAGCTTACTACAGCCTCCAACTCCTGGACTCAAGCAATTCTCCCACCTCAGCCTCCAGAGTAGCTAGAACTACAGGCATATGCCATCACACCTGGCTAAGTATTTTGTGTTTTTGTAGAGACAGGGTCTTGCTGTGTTGCCAGGCTGGTTTTGAACTTTGGGCCTCAAGCAATTTTCCTACAGTGGCCTCCCAAAGCACTGGGATTCTAGACATGAGCATCCATACCTGGCCATAGACTGAGTCCTTAATATCTGAGAATTTATGAGGGAAGAGGGAAGAAGACAGGATGGCAAATTAAACCTACTAATATCACTTGTAGTAAAAAAGCTTACATAGAGCCAACTAGGTTCATTCTGCTCACACCATTTTTATTTTTAAGAAATAGATGACATTCCTTCTCATATCTTTACACAGTTCCAGATATAGATGTACACACACACACACACACACACACACACACCCTCCATCATAATGTTTAGTAAGAGGGGTCAGCCCTTGTAGAATTGTACAGAAAATATTCAGTCATCCACCATGTATTTATTGATTTCCAACTCCTAGGCCTGTACTGGGCCCTCTTCAGAGGGGAAGAGTTCACAGATTAGCAGGTGACATATGCATGAAATAAATAACTACCACACAGAATGGGGGTGTATGATAGAATTAGGTAAATTTGCTATGGGGGCCACTAATGTTTTTTGGGATAGAGGAGAGAACTCAGGAAGTCTTTAAAGAAGAAAAGAAACTTGAATGAGGTCTTCAAGGATGAGAAGGAGTCCTTCAGCAGGGCAAGGAGAAAGGTGAGAATGTCTGGCACAGAAAAAAATACATAAAGGAGTTACAAAATAGCACATTTGTCAGTACAGTTAAGTTAGTGTTGGGCGGAGGGACCCAAGAGATGAACCTGGAGAGACAGATCTGGGACTCTTGCTGAGGGACGGGCCTCACTGATCACACAAGTGTCGATTTCCATATATACTTTCATTTTTAATTGTATTTTTGTTAACTATATGTCACATGCACAAGGTATAAAATTCAAAAAGTACAAAAGATATATAGAGAATATTAAGTCTCCCCACTTCGCTATCTCCACTGCTCAGGTCCTCTTCCTGAAGGCAGTTGCCAAAGCAGGTTCTTTGGGCATCCTTTCAGAGCTGTTTTCTTTAATATTTGAAAATATGTGTGTGTGTCTGTGTATTTTCCACACAAAGGTTGCGTATCATATTTTCTATCCTTTACCTTGCTTTTTTATTTGGATATTTGTTTTATTTATTTGGAATGTAGATATACCATAATTCATTGGATCAGTCCTGTATTGTTGGAATTTAGGTGATTTCTAGTCTACTGCTATCATAAACAATGCTGCAGTAAATATCCTTGTATATAAGTCCATCTGCACATGAAGGTATACCTGTATGATAAATTCCTAGGAATGGAATTTTTGGGTTAAAGAGTATAAGTATTTTTAGTTTTAATAGATAATGCCAAATTGCCATCTGTAGAGGCTATGCAATGCCTGTAACCCTGGCCAAGAGAGTACAGCAGTCTACCTTATCCACAAAAGATACTTTCCCAGATCCCCAGCAGATGCCTGACCCTGTGGATAGTACCAAACCCTAAATATATTATGTTTTTTCCTATACATACACACCTGTGATAAAGTTTAATTTATAAATTAGGCACCATAAGAGATTAACAACCATAATCATAAAATAGAACAGCTATAGTAATATGCTGGTATCACTACTCTTGTGCTTTGGGGCCATTTATTAAGTAAAATAATGGTTACTTGCACTCAAGCCCTGAGATACCAGGACGGTTGATCTGGTAACGAGACAGCTACTTAATGGGTAACGGGCAGCCTAGTGTATACCTTGTGGTTATACTGGACAAGGGGTTGTTTCACATCCCAGGTGGGATGGCATGAGATTTTATCATGCTGCTCAGAACAGCGCAAATTTTACAATTTGTTTTTTCTTTTTACTTTGGTTAATCTTTAAAACTCTCCCATGGCAACAATCATGGATTACTATGTCATATAACACCTAAGTCTTAAATCTCCACAGGAAAACATACCACCATCGAGTGCCATGGCATCCTATAGAGAACTTCCATCTTTGGTCACAGCATTAAGAGCTCTTGGTTTCACAGCCTCTTTGAAATGACCTATAAAATTTATCAATTGTTTCTTTCTGGAATTTTTCATTTAATATTTTCAGACCAAGATTGGCCACAGTTAACTGAAACCATGGAAAGCAAAACCATGAATAAGAAGGGGCTACTGTGTTATTAAACTTTTTGCTCTTTGAAGCTAGGATTTTTTGACTTTATCCTGTCAGTAATGGTAAGCCATTGAAAGGTTTTTTAAGAGGGGAGTGTTACAGTCAGGTTTGTGTTTTGGAAAGGTCATTTGGGCTGCAGTGAGGAAAAGAATTTTGCAGAGGCAAAGACTAAAGTCATGGATATCAATTAGAAGGCTTTACAGTAGTCCAGGCAAGACAGAATTGTTGGAAGCTCCGATTAGACAGTTTGCAGTGGAGATGAAGGAAATGGATATTGAGATAAAGAAGTAGGTTCAATAGAACTGAGGGATTGATCTGGCTGAGAGTGTGTTCGGAGTGAGGGTAGCTTTCATCAAGAAGTTCTATTTCCATGAGTCTTGTGAACAGCAACAGGCTTGTATGCACAGTCTGCACCTTCTTTGTAGATTTATAGATCTTATGTCTTTATTTAAACATTTTCTAATCCTAGAATATCAAAAGATAAAAAAGAGGCTGTAGTATATTACTAACTACTGTTTGTTGGCACCAAGGCAGTTTTGTCTGTTAATATCTGGTTGTCAGAGAAGTTGGAAGAGCATCTTTATTGAGATTCTTCAGTCAGGCCGGGCGCAGCGGCTCATGCCTATAATTCCAGCACTTTTGGAGGCTGAGGCGGGTGGACCATTTGAGGCCAGGAGTTCAAGACCAGCCTGGCCAACATAGCGAAACCCCATCTCTACAAAAAATACAAAAATTAGCTGGGTGTGGTGGCACACACCTGTAATCCCAGCTATTCACGAGGCTAAGGCAGGAGAATCGCTTGAACCCAAGAGGTAAAGATTCCAGTCAGCCAAGATCATGCCAGTGCACTCCAGCCTGGATGACAGAGCAAGACTCCATCTCAAAAGAAAAAAAAAAAAAAAGATTCTTCAGTCAGCCTGTAGTCCCAGCTAGTTGGGAGGCTGAGGTGGGAGGATAACTTGAGCCCAATAGGTTGAGGCTATAATCCTGCCTGTGAATAGCCACTGCATGCCAGTCTGGGCAAGGTGGCAAGAACCTGTCTCAGAAAAAAAAAATCCTTCAGTCAGACTTATTCCTGATATTTGCCAAACCAATTTTTCCCACATCCATACCATTCATTCAAAATTCTGAATTTAGGCTGGGTGCAGTAGCTCACACCTATAATCCTAGCACTTTAAGAGGCTGAGGTGGGAACGTTGCTTGAGGCCAGAAGTTTGAAACTACCCTGGCCAACATGGCAAGACCCCATCTCTAATTTTAAAATATAAAATAAATTTAAAAATTAAAAATTTAAAAAACAGAAAATTCCTAATTTAATAAAGTAACTTTAAATTCTACACTTAATTTACATACCTTTTAATTATATATATTTAAAAGTCTTTCATTTTGTGATCTGATTGCTTTGATTTTGTGTGTGGTTCTGATATTTAAAAATATTTTTATGTTATAATTTCAGTTTTATATAATACCATTAATTATTTCATCTGTTCACTCACTTTCTACTAATTTTTTATGAGGAAAATACAGTGTTTTCACTTTTTCTCTGCATTTTCTTCATTCATCTTCTTTTTTATGGGCCAGAGTTTCACTCTTGTTGCCCAAGCTGGAGTGCAATGGTGCAATCTTGGCTCACTGTAACCTCTGCTTCCTGGGTTCAAGCGATTCTCCTGCCTCAGCCTCAGAGTAGCTGGGATTACAGGTGCGTGCCACCATGCCTGGCTAATTTTTTGTATTTTTAGTAGAAACGGGGTTTTACTATGTTAGCCAGGGTGGTCTCAAACTCCTGACCTCAGGTGATCTGCCTGCCTTGGCCTTCCAAAGTGCTGAGATTACAGGTTTGAGCCACTGTGCCCGGCCTTCATTCATTTTCTATCTCATATTAACCTAAAGTTTGATTTCTAAGTGATTATCTTTATGTAGGTAAATATCCTCTATTTCTGTTACTTGGTTTTTCAGCTTTGAGTAATGTCTTTGGTGCCTGGCTTTTACAGGTGACACAGTCAAGGAAGTTACTTCACTTGGTTATTTTCTTCCCCCTTCCACTTTCATGCTGGCTCTGTTGTATCTGTATCGTCAGGGCATAGAACATTGACATTCTGATTTGCCATTCTAAACCCCACTTGATTTTAGTCTTGCTTCTACAGTTATATGTTAATATGCATCTATATATATGTTAATGTAAGTGAAATATATTTAGTGCTTATCGTCAGCTCTTTTGCTGTTGTTTCCTCAATCATCTTTTGGTTGACTGCATTCTTCCCTGGTGATTTCCTCAAGCAGGGCCTGTGGGAACAGTATTCCTTTAGTCTTTGTATGCTAAAACATAATGTTCTTGGCTTAGCAATTTTCTGGAGGTTTCTTCAGGAGTGTAGTTGCCAGTGTTTTCTGAGATCTGCCTCCTCCATTCCATCTCTTCTCCTTGTCTGCTCTGCTCAGCTCCCGTGTCTTCGGCCAGTTTCCACCCAGGCCTCCATGACCCTGCAGCTCTTGTTGCATGTGGACTTACGGGTTTATAACCACGGGATGAGACCTTTGTCTACAGTAGCTGTGATTTTGCCAGCGTCTTGAGACCTGCTGAACAGCTCCACTCCCCGCGCGCTGAGCTGTGGCCCTGTTTATTTCCCCATATCACTTTGCTCCTCCTCAGCTTCCCAGTGTCTGCATCTGTTGGCTTTTGGAAGCCGTTATCCTTTTGTTTGTTTTTTGAGACTAGGTTTTATTTGCCTCCAGTTCACTAACAAAGGATTTTGCTTTGTTTATTTCATGTTTACTTTAGTGGTTTTGATGATATCTTGGAGGAAAAGAGGCAAATCACTGTTAAACGCCACCATGTTTGACGGGAAGTCCTTTAAAAGTGGGTGGCAGTATGATATAACAACAAAGAGCATGGGATTTGGAGCGAAATACACCCAGCTGCAAATCTGAACTCTGCCACTTACTGACTACCTGTTGGTGGACAGATCGCATGCCTTCTTGTCATTGTTATCTCTAGAATGGGGCTGATTCTCCTAAGTATTCATACTGTATGAGGAGTAAGTGGGATAATATCATGTACAGGGGCATAGCATAGTGCTTTGCAAATACATGTTCAAAAGGGTAACATTATAATGTTTCATTAATTTCCTGGCATAGATGCCATTCAGAATTACTTTAATCCTCTCTGCTTTGATGGCATCCATTATTACCACTCACTCAGTGTTACTGGTGGAGGCTGGGACATTGAGGCCATTATTGGGACATCCTTTGGCACTGTCTCACTTCACCCATAATTCTATCCAAGGCAAGTAGTGCCACAGGAGAAGGACTGCTCTGGGAGCGCTGGGGAGAGGATGTTCTCCTTCATGTGGTAGGGGTGAGGGGTGGAATAAGCCATGAGCAACGTCTTTTGGGAAAGGCAGGATTTCTTCAGGAAGAGGTGGGAAGGGCAAGAGCTGGGTCTGGATGCTAGATATTCCTCAGTCCAGATACTGAGATCAGAGATTAGGGTGGGCGGGCATGGATGGGGCTTTGGGAATTTGTCACATGTCTTTGCCTCCCAACTTCCAGCAGATCTGAGAAACCAGGCAGCAAGATTCCCATCAGAGCAGTTGTGGATGAGGTCAGAGGAGGCTGGGATGCCAGATTGGAAAGAGATCTGAATGTCCATGTAGTTAAATCCTTGCTTTTGTCCCCGTGTTCTCAGGTCCTGGAATGCCAGACAACCATGGCTCCTACTGTGTCGGCCAGCAGCAGCTCTGATGTAGCTTCAATTGGTTGTAGCACCTCTGGAAGTCAAGGTATCTTTGAACCCATGGATATGGAAACCCAGGAGGATGGGAGAACATCTGCTAACCAGAGAACTGGAAGCAAGAAGAATGTGCAGGCAGATGGGAAGATACAGGTGGATGGAAGGACCAGGGGAGACGGAACACAGATAGCCCAGAGGACATGGGCAGATAGGAAGACACAGGTGTATGCTGGGACACAAGAAAGTAAGAGGCCACAGTCAGACAGGAGTGCACAGAAGGGCATGGTGACACAGGGAAGGGCAGAGACACAGCTAGAAACAACACAGGCAGGTGAGAAGGTACAGGAAGACAGGAAGGCCCAGGCAGATGAGGGCACACAGGAAGACAGAAGGATGCAGGAAGAGACAGGGATGCAGTCAGCAGGGAGTGCACCCACAGCCACGGAAGGTCAGTCAAAGCAGGAGGCAGTGACCAGCCTTGGCCCACCATCCAGAACCCCCGAACTCCCACCTACAGAGGGTCCTAGAGCTCCTCCGAGTATTGAATGTTTTACACAGATCCCAGAAGGGTCTTGTATCCCAGAAAAACCTGGTTTCCTGCCCAGATCTGAGGAGGCAGCAGTAACAGCCTCCAGGAACCATGAGCAAACTGTGCTGGGTCCCCTGTCAGGGAACCTCATGCTCCCAGCACAACCGCCCCATGAAGGGAGTGTGGAGCAGGTGGGAGTAGAGAGATGCCAAGGGCCACAGTCATCAGGGCCAGTTGAGGCCAAGCAGGAGGACAGCCCGTTCCAGTGCCCCGAGGTGGAGCAGCCAGGGGGAGTGTCGTGTGTGGATCAGGGTGGCTGTCCTCCAGCTGGCCTGAGCCAGGAGGTACCCACAATGCCTTCTCTTCCTGGAACTGGGCTGACTGCTAGCCCAAAGGAGGGGCTGAGCAGTACCCTGACTTCTCAGCACAGGAGCACAGCTGCCTTCCTGCCCTCTGAGGATCAGGCCCTGATGAGTTCTGCCCCAACACTGCACCTGGGGCCGGGGACCCCCACTCAGAGTCACCCACCAGAAACCATGGCCACCAGCAATGAGGGGGCCTGTGCCCAGGTATCAGATGTGGAGGGGCGGACCCCAGGTCCCCGGAGCTGTGACCCTGGCCTCATAGATTCCCTGAAGAACTACCTGCTTCTGCTGTTAAAGCTGTCCAGCACAGAGACGAGTGGAGCAGGGGGAGAGTCCCAGGTCGGGGCAGCTACCGGAGGTCTGGCGCCCTCAGCCACTCTGACACCCACTGTGGAAGTGGCTGGGCTGAGTCCCCGGACATCGAGGCGTATCCTGGAGCGTGTGGAGAACAACCACCTGGTGCAGAGTGCACAGACCCTGCTACTGAGCCCCTGTACCTCCCGCCGCCTCACTGGCCTCCTGGACCGCGAGGTGCAGGCTGGCCGCCAGGCCCTTGCTGCTGCCCGAGGCTCCTGGGGTCCTGGTCCCAGCTCCCTCACTGTCCCTGCCATTGTGGTAGACGAGGAGGGCCCTGGGCTGGCCTCAGAAGGAGCCAGTGAGGGTGAGGGAGAGGTTTCCCTTGAGGGGCCTGGCCTCCTGGGGGCCTCTCAGGAGAGCAGCATGGGTGATCGGCTGGGGGAGGCAGGTGGGCAGGCAGTCCCTGGGCAGGGACCCTCAACAGAGAGCATAGCCCAGGAACCCTCCCAAGAGGAGAAGTTCCCTGGGGAGGCTCTGACAGGTCTCCCGGCAGCTACACCTGAGGAACTGGCTCTAGGGGCCCGGAGGAAGAGATTTCTCCCTAAGGTCAGAGCAGCAGGAGATGGGGAGGCGACCACACCTGAAGAAAGGGAGAGCCCCACGGTTTCCCCCCGGGGGCCCAGGAAAAGCCTGGTGCCTGGGTCCCCAGGGACTCCAGGGCGGGAGAGACGCTCCCCTACGCAGGGCAGAAAGGCGACCATGCTGGAGGTGCCTCGGGCAGAGGAGGAGCTGGCGGCAGGAGACCTCAGCCCCAGCCCCAAGGCTGGCGGTCTGAACACAGAGCTGGCCCTGGATGAAAGCAAGCAGGAGACACTGGCCAAGCCCAGGAAAGCCAAAGACCTGCTGAAAGGTGAGCAATGGGGAGGGAGGCGGGGGATGACTTCACAGGACAGGGCCGCCATGGAGCCACGGACAGCACACCGCTGCTGCTGCTAACAGCACCACCCGATGACAGATAGCATATCCCTCCTCAGGATTCACAAATTACCTTGGTAAAGGTACCCTTCTCTCACAGCCTTTGGAATCTGAAAGGCCTAGTTCTTGTTTTGCTTCTGCCACTCCATAGAGTGGAGATAACAGTACCACCTTTGCAATGGCATGAGGCTTAAATGGGATGGAATGGGTAAAGTGCTTAGCATAGGGCCTGGCTTCAGTAGTGTTCTAGTTCTCCATCATCACCAATCCCCCTTTACAGAGTTGTCGCATGATTACAGAGTGGTGGGGACAGGATTCAAATGCAGGCTTCTAGAGTTAGGGACCTAGAATGCAAACTGAAGTTCCTGTCTCAACTGCTGTCTGGGTCCTCAGCTGGGAGCCCCTCCCAGCCTGGGGTCAAGGTGGAGTAGGGGCTTCTGTCTAGCTGAGATGTGTGCTTTGGGGGTCAGGGCAGAAGCCTGAGATATAGGCAGTAGGCACCTGGGGGCTATGAGGCACCTTGGTAGGTCTGTGTGGAGACTTGAATCCTGTTTTCTCCCAGCCTTTCCCACCAAGGACACCCAGGAAAGCAAGGATATGGCCAGAGGAGAGGTGGTGTTCCCCTCTTGACTGGACCCTGCTCTCAGCCCCACAGGTCATCCGGAAGATTCGGGTGGAGCAGTTTCCTGATGCCTCTGGTAGCCTGAAACTCTGGTGCCAGTTTTTCAACATTCTTAGTGACTCAGTCTTGACATGGGCCAAGGATCAGTGCCCAGTGGGCGAGGTGGGCAGGAGGTAAGCCAACGATACCACCATCACCTGACCTGGCTCCCTGATTGCAGTAATACTGTTGGGCACTGTCCTAGCGCTTTGAGCCTATCGCCTCATTAATCCTCACAATAACCAGGGGAGGTCCTTTTATTTCCATAGTAGAGATGAGAAAATGGAGGCTCAGCATTCTTTAAACCACTTGTCCAAAGCCACACAGCTAGTAAGTGTGAGGACTGCAAACTAGATCTGTGGGCTTCAGTACCAGCTCTTGGCCCTGGAATTGCGCTGCTTCCCCAGAGTTCTCAGAGCTGGGGTTCTCAGCAGCCTCTGAGAGTGGGCTCCAAGGATGCTTAGGACCACAGTCTGCCCCCATGCCATGGCGATGGCCCTTATGAGTAGGGTCTCCAATCTGCAGCGCAGGGGATGAGGGGCCGGCGGCCTTGGCCATCGTGCAGGCCTCCCCCGTAGACTGCGGCGTGTATCGGTGCACCATCCACAACGAGCACGGCTCGGCCTCCACCGACTTCTGCCTCAGCCCTGAGGGTGAGTGTGCCCCGTGGCCTGGGGTCTCAGCCTGGCCTGGCTCCTGGGGGGTGGGCAGCCGTCATCTTTGAGAGAAGGCACTCTCTCGGCACAGCAGCCTGAAGGCGCTGCTTTCTTCTTTTTCTGTATCTAGTGTTGTCAGGATTCATCTCCAGAGAAGAAGGTGAAGGTATGGTGCCCCCCTGGGGAAGGTGGGGTGGTCCTACCCCTGCCATCTGCAGGGAGGACCCTCTTTAAGGGCTTGGAGTCTGATCCCAATCCACATACTGCTCCCCTTTGTCTCCTAGTTTAGGATATGGCTTGGGGAGATGATAGAGGAGGACTGCTGTATCAGAAGGTTGTGGGGGAAGAAGTGGCCAAGGGGGCCACTGCACCGGAGTTAGTTCACCCTTGTGCCCTTTGTCCATGTCAGAGTCTTTGATCCAGGGCAGAACCAGCCACCAGGGCATGTCTTGTCCTGCCAGCTCCTACCCAGGATTTCTCACAGTACTCTGTGGACCCCAGCATTAGATTCACACAGGGAACCTGTTAGAAATGCAGTTTCCTGGTCCCTGCTGCACTGCAGACATCTTTAATGACCTAGGAAGGACCTAGGAACATTGCATTTTCAGCAAACTCCCTGGTGATCATGAAATACCTGCAAAGTTTGACACACATTTGAAGGGCTCAAATAGGGATGGATATGTACTGTTCCTGCAAGAGACAGGCTAAGGCTTGGGACTGTGAAGGCAACCAGTGATGAAAAGATGTTTAGAGCTGTACTTGCTAACAAATGCATTAATTCCTTCATTCACTCACTCTTTTAATCACTCATTTATCCAACTAGTGACTTTGTTTTGAGATGGAGTCTCACTGCCACCCGGGCTGGAGTGCAGTGGCATGATCTTGGCTCACTGCAACCTCTGCTTCCTGGGTTCAAGCAATTCTCATGCCTCAGTCTCCCCAGTAGCTGGGATTACAGATGTGTACCACCACACTCAGCTCATTTTTGTATTTTTAGTAGAGACAGGTTTCACCATGTTTGCCAGTCTGGTCTCAAACTCCTGACCTCAAGGGATCCGCCTGCGTTGGCCTCCCGAAGTGCCAATTAGTGACTTTTGTTTAATAATCAAATAAAGTTTAATCAATATCAAATATAACCTCAACCTCAAAACTAAATAATAATTATTTAATATCATCAAACATCCAGTCAGATTTCCCCAAATGTCTCATATACGTTGGTTTATTTGAATCAGGAACCACTCATTGCTTTTGGCTGATGCAGCTCCCAAGTCTCTCTTAATATTTAACAGTTTCTTCTACTTTATTTGTTTTCTTCCTTTGCCATGTATTTGTTAAAGTCACTGGTATAGAATTTCTAACATTCTGGATTTTGTTGATTGTGTTCCCATTTAACATGCTCCCCCATGCATGTGCGTCTTCTAAATTGGTAATCACATTTAGACGTTCGGTCAGATTCAGGTGTGATTTTTTTTTTTTTTTTTTTTTTTTGCAAGAATAACTCACAGGTGCTGTGTATACCTTTTGCATCCTATCTGGAGGCACATAATGTCAGATTGTTTTCGTTTTAGTAATGTTAAGATTGGTCATTGGTTCATTCAGGTGGTATCTGTGTGATTCATCCCATTTTAAAGTTAAAAACAATCTGATACAAACCCTATTGTTATCTAAGAGTTTTAGCAGTCACTGATTATTGCCTAAATCTATTATTTCATTAGCAGTTGCAACATGGAGATAGTTTAATTTGATCTTTTCTTCTTCATTCATTAGCTGATTTTTTTCTGTAAAAAGGGGATGATTATTTGGTTATCTCAATACATAAGTTCCAACAGGAAATGAAGGATAAATATTTGCTCTTTTCCCTTTAGTTACTAGAATAATGAGTTGGTGCCCTACCATTTTCCATAGGTGACCAGTGAGGTTATTGTTTGAGGGAGGAGATTGGATTTTTTTTTTTTTCGGTCACCACTATGAATACATGGATTTTTAACATATGTGATATATTCAACATGTTGCAGTAATTATTTTTGTTGCCAAGATTGTTTCCTTTTTGGCCCAAGGGAGCCCCTTCAGGTTGGCCCCTGTGTCCTTCTGCCAAGTCTCTAATAGCTTTTGCTAGCTCTCTTGCTTTCTGGTCTCACACGATATTTCAGGTCCTTGCTGTACACTTTCTGCCTAGACCTGGAATCAACCATTTCTTTAGAAAGCTCTAGTTTCCCTTTAATGGGAAATTATATTTAACGGTCACAATTTGGGCACTCACTGCTGCTGGATTTATCCTGCAAACTTTTTGTTTCAGTCAAACATGTTGGTTGAAATGGAGTCATGTATTCATCTAATCAAAACAATGAATTCTAAAACAAAGTAATTCTGGTATTCTGTATTGATTGCTATTGCCACAGAAAACCCCTGCCTTCCACAAACGCATCCTTTGTGGAAGGCAGGGGTTATGTGATGGATACCACACGGGTACCACTAGATGGCAGGGGTTGAATCAAGTAGAGTTTCTGCCCCAAGGAGCTCATAGTCTGGTAGGGACTCAATGTGCCCAAAGATCAGGCGTGAACAGAAAGTGAGCCCAGCAGGTTGGCAGGGTGGGAGGCTCTTCTGGCCTTTTCCTTCCCTGCGAGCCCCACATTGGTCAGACAGGAGCTCCTGGTGTCCCACATTTCTCCTGTTCCCCTTCAGTTGGAGAAGAGATTGAGATGACCCCTATGGTATTTGCTAAGGGTCTGGCTGACTCTGGCTGCTGGGGGGACAAGCTCTTTGGGCGACTGGTAAGCGAGGAGCTCCGAGGGGGTGGATATGGGTGTGTCCTTCGGAAGGCCTCCCAGGCCAAGGTCATCTACGGACTGGAACCCATCTTCGAGTCGGGCCGCACGTGCATCATCAAGGTGTCCAGCCTGCTTGTGTTTGGGCCCAGCAGTGAGACTTCTCTCGTGGGCAGAAACTACGACGTCACCATCCAGGTACTATGTCCCATCTTCACTCCCCATCCCTTTACTCACTCACCCCCTACCCTTTCCCAGCTTAGGTCCTGTTGGGATGCCCAGTATCAAGGCAGAAGGCATCTCAATCTCAACCTTATGAGGCTCCTAGGATGGACCTTGTGGAAGGCCTGAGATGCAGCCCAGAATTCAGATGCTTGGCCTCAGAGAGCTTGAGAGCTTCAAAACAACTTGGGCCATAGTTTTCAAACTCTGTATTTGCAGCAGAAACCTTCCCCCTGCTCCATACATAATCTCTCATGGAAGCCTTGTTTATATGTGGGATGAAAGGGGGGTGCTGTGGGTGGGGTGGACCGTCTTCCTGGTTCTCCACAGAGTGGTCTCTGGGGCACTGTCACATACCATTAGAACTCCTGAAAATAGTTTGCAAATCACCTGAAAATCTCAGTTTGAAAAGAAGTCGAAAGCCACTTGTTATACAAAAGAGGAAAATGAGGTGCAGAGTGGGGAGCAGGGAGGAGTAAGCCCTTCCTCCCCCAGGGCTGGGATCCTCCTCTCGGTTCCCTAACAGAATAGGGGTAGACACAGTGGAGGACTGGGGAATTTCTTTGCTGACCATATTTGGTTTCCTCATCCACAGGGGTGCAAGATCCAGAACATGAGTAGGGAGTACTGCAAAATCTTCGCAGCAGAAGCTCGGGCCGCACCTGGCTTTGGGGAGGTGCCTGAGTAAGTACACAGTGAGGAGGACGTGCAGTGTGCAGCACTGTTGCCTTGGGCTTCTGCAAAGACAGTGATTTCACAGCCTCCCAGGGGCAACCTGGGTTATGCCCATGTGCAGATAGGCTCACAGCCCCGTGCTCAGCTCAGTGGCCTCACAAAAATCTAGAAATAGAGACCTCATTTACTTCCCACTTGAGAAAAGCCTCTGCTCTGGACTTGAGTCTCCTCCTGCCCACCCCAGTTCCTCATTCTTTAGCGCCGATGTTGCTGATTGCAGAGTTTGGCCACAGCAGTTTCTGGGACTCCATGAAGGTAATGGGGTGGGCTAAGCTAGACAGACTGGTCAGGACCCTTCTGTGGTAGGCAGGCGGAGTCAGTGTGGATTTTTGTAGGAGTCAGCTATAAATGGCAGTTGTTTCCATTTTGAGACTTGAACTCCAACCTTTGCATACCTGGGGTCCCACTGGCAGAGAACCACAATCTGGTTGAATCCTCTCTAAAGGTGCTCCTTCTATTTGACATATACGTGCCCCAGTCCCTCACCCAAGCCACACAATCTGCCTATGCCCATAGCAGGGTTTTGTTCTAATCCCACTAACCAGGAGAATGGACAGGACTCTGAAGCCAAAAATACCATTTCCTTTCCTGAACTCAGGGTGGAGTTGCTTTCCTTTGCTGTCCTTTGGGCTCAGAGTTGAGAATTCCATTCTTGGAAGGGCCCTTCTTTTAGGTCCAAGAATACAGAATTGAATGGGAGGGAGGAGCTCTCTGGGCCATACTTCCTGCTTACTGCAAGGTGAAACTATGTTTAGGATCATCCCACTGTATCTGATCTACCGGCCTGCAAACAATATCCCATATGCTACCCTGGAGGAAGACCTGGGCAAGCCCCTGGAGTCTTACTGTTCCCGGGAATGGGGCTGTGCTGGGGCTGTGACAGCATCTAGCAGCTCTGAGGCCATGCAGAAATGCCAGACCTTCCAGCACTGGCTGTATCAGTGGACAAATGGCAGCTTCCTTGTCACAGATTTGGCAGGTATGAAGGTATAAGGGTGCGCGGGTGTGCATGTGCATGGATGTGAAAGCATGCAGAGGAGGCAGAGCCACAGTGCTTGACTAATCATTTACAAAGCACCTTTGTCTTTATTCTTTTTTGCTTTTCACAATAATCTTGTAAAGTAGATTGGACAGGGACCATTTTGCACGCAACCCTAATACATACCTCATGTAGCCTAGTCTATCACTGCAGTTGCATTTAAAGGAGCACAGTCCAGGCTCAATTAAAATTAAAAAGGAATTTATTTCAAAGATCATTACATGGGGTCTAATTCAAAACCCACAACCACCCTTTTCAAAACCTCCCTTCTTCCCTTCCCTGCAGCTTTGCTGTAGACTTTCTCACTCTCCAAACTTCCCAAACTCTCCCTTCCATTTTAGCACAGTAGCTTTACTGTCTCTCCTCCTCCTCCATCTTTGTTAGCTTTTTGTTATGTAAAGCAACTTAGTCTCACTTCTTTTTAGTTTTACTCCTATGCCCCTCATTACCCAGAACTCCCCAACAAAGGAAGGCCAGCAGGCATGAACCCTCCTTCCTTCTTCAACCAGCTCTCTCCAGGCCTACTGTCTTTAAGCAGAACTGGACAGGGGAGAGGAACAGAGAAAATGCTTAAGGGAAGGAAAGGTTGCTGGGATTATCATGCATTATTAAATCTTGTCTCTGTGGTAAATAAGTGAGAAAACTAAAGACCAGAGATATAAAACTGACTCAAATGTGTGTTTCACTGGGATTAAATTGTACAATAATTATTATATATATAACTCCGTATACTAGGGGGGAGGGAGGTCTAGGTAACATTAAGCCATTATCAGTCAACCTATTTGTTAACTTACATATTCATGCTTCCATCCTTTTTCCATCCAACCACTACTAAATATTGAAAAAATAAAAAGTTGAATTAGGAATAGTCATTGTCCTCAAGAAGCTGTGATGAGTAGACCAGTTTCTACTATAAGATGATAACGTGGTATAGTAGAAAGGCTTTAGAGTCGGCTGGGCGTGGGGGCTCACACCTGTAATCCCAGCACTTTGGGAGGCCAAGGAGGGTGGATCACTTGAGGCCAGGAGTTTGAGACCAGCCTGGCCAACACAGCAAAACCCCATCTCTACTAAAAATCCGGGCATGGTGGGGCATGTCTGTAATTCCAGCTACTTGGGAGGGTGAAGCTTGAGAATTGTTTGAACCCGGGAGGCAGAGGTTGCAGTGAGCCAAGATTGCACCACTGCACTCCAGCCTGGGTGACAGAGCGAGACGCCATCTCAAAAAAATAATAAAGAAAAGAATAAATTTGATTTAAGTCAAAGCCCCATTCTCTTCTAGCTGAGTCTGTTTTACAAAGAAGAAAACTGAAGTTCACATTGGTTAGGTCATTCAATCTCTCTGAGCTTCAGTTTCCTTTCCCTCTTTAGGAATAATGTCTCTCCTACCTAGCATTCAGATTTTTTATGAGGATTAAATGAGACTGTATTTGTGAAGACCTTCTGCAAACTAAAATTCTGTGCAAATGAGAGAGATCATCATTATTACACAAAATGGAATGCTATGAATGCCAAAAGAGAAATGACAAAGAAATTAATATTTATCACATTACTCCTATGTTTCAGACACTAAGTTAGAGTCCTACACATATTATGATATTCTCAATACCCTGTAAGATGGTCATTATTATCCTCACCTTTATACTTGAAGATTAGAGATATGAAGTGACTTGTCGAGTTCCCACAGCTCAAAAGTGATAGAGCTGAAATGTAAATCTGGGTCTGTCTGACTCTAAAGGCCACAATTGTTATTGTCTATCATATGATGGTACTCAGCCCTGTTAGTGAAAGGCAAGTTCCTAGCAAAATGCTCTGGACAGATTGAAAATGGGGGAAAGAACATCCTAAACCTAATGTGTGAATGCTAAGATACCTGGGTGGCCTGACCACAGTGAAAATGTTTTTCTCTATCATCATTTTGCCTGACTCCAAGGCTGTCTTAACCTGGAAGACCATCTTAGCTTCTTGTTTGCTTGCTGCCTTTGTAAGTGGTGCAGAAACCAATCTTCTGTAGTGTTGCATTTCCGCTGGTCTACCCCTGATTTATCCTCTCATTCCCATCTGTCTCTTTTGTCTGGACAAACTACTGATCTGTTCAGAGGAAGAAGGTTTTAGCTCAAAGCCAGAGGCTAGTCCAGTTTGTGACCTGGTCTAATCCCAGTAGAGGCAGGATTGCATAGCTGGAAGAGTTTTGGCTCTAGGAATCCAAAAAAGCTGAACCCTTATTTTAAGTCAAATGGCCATTGCCCATAGCCAGAGCTCAATTATTGAATGACTGAGTATGACTTTGTTCAAGTCATTTAACTCTGAGCTTATCCTCCTCACTTGTAAAAATACGAATAGTATTCCTAGTAATAATCCAGAGACCTGCACGCTGTGAGAAAGGCTGGTGGTGATGACCCATGAGAAGATGCTTGAAGACACACCTGCACTGACACCCAGGAAGTTGATGCCAGCTTGGGCTGGTTCTCTGCCCCCATGTCTCCAGTAGGAAGAGACGTGGTTCTAAGCCCCCCACTGTCTCTTCCTGCAGGAGACGTGGGGGCTTAGGACCAGCCCAGGCTGGCATCAACTGCCAACTTTCTCTCTTTTCAGGGGTTGACTGGAAGATGACTGATGTGCAGATTGCTACCAAACTTCGAGGGTGAGTGGTTCTTGGGGACAGAATGCCCTCTGGGGGTCTTCTCTGGGTGTAAAATGTCCTAAGTCCTTCTGGTTCTCCATCCCTGAGGTGCTGGACCTGGGGCCAAGTGGTCCCAGACACACCCATGGCCATGTGGTAACATCCTAGAGGCTACTGGTCCCCACACCTTATCTCTGGCCTGGTGTGGCAGCTATTACTGATGCCACACATGGGGTCCCCTGCAATTCACAGCTCACACATACTCCTCCCTTCTCGCTTGAGGATGGTTGCCAAGGTGCCAATGAGTAAGGGTCCTGTGATTAGAGTGTGAACCTCGAGTCTGCTCCAATTTATGTTAAGAAGCTAAGACATCCTTATGCCAGTTAAAGTCCTGCGTGATGGATTCCATGTGTCAGGGTGTAATAAGACCACAGTTTTAAAACTGAGGCCTTGGGCTAGGCATAGTGGCTCACGCCTATAACCCTAGCATTTTGGGAGGCTGAGGAGGGAGGATTTCTTGAGCCCAGGAGTTTGAGACTAGCCTGGGCCAAGTAGAGAGTCTCTATTTTTTAAAAAAAGAAAAATTGAGGTTTTGGCTGCTGCCACCTGAGGTAGCACCCAAGGGAGACTCCCCATCACCCTCAGATAGGGTAGAATGTACCCTGAGCACGACATCCTGATGATGGCCACCCCAGAGTCAGCCCCCCAAGGAACTGTGTCTGTGGTTGGGACCCCCACTCAACTCTTCCTGTCCGGTTGCAGATACCAGGGCCTCAAGGAAAGCTGCTTCCCTGCCCTGCTGGACCGGTTCGCCTCCTCCCACCAGTGCAACGCCTACTGTGAGCTGCTGGGGCTAACACCCCTCAAGGGCCCTGAGGTGGCCCACCCCCAAGCCAAAGCCAAAGGCTCTAAGAGTCCATCTGCTGGCAGGAAAGGCTCCCAACTGAGTCCTCAGCCCCAGAAGAAAGGCCTCCCTAGTCCTCAGGGCACCCGGAAGAGTGCTGCAAGTTCCAAGGCTGCCCCTCAGGCCTCAGAGCCGGTTGCCGCTCAGTTGTTGGGACAGCCTCCCACCCAAGAGGAGGGCTCCAAGGCCCAGGGCATGCGGTAGCCTCAAGAGGAGGCTGGGGGCCTCCACCCGGCAGTAGACCAACCAGGAAGCAGCTTGAACCGGAAGGAGACTTTCCAAAAATGGAACTAACTGGAGAAGGTACACGAAGGAGGCACCACTTGGGGACCTCTCTGAGCAGGCTCTCGTGAATCAGCTCCTCATCAGATGGCTTTGGTGCATGGCACGTAGCCCACTGGCCTCTTCTGGTGCCACTGTCACCCAAGGTTCCCAGGCCTCAAGCAGGCCCCACCTCCGAGTGCCTGGCAGCCTAGGCCCTCCTTGAAGTTTACACTTTGCCACTGCTGGAGGCTCCCCTGAGTCCTCTGCATGAGTTCTGCACCCCAAGCCCTTGCCCCAGCCCAGTCAGGCAGCAGATGTTATAATCTGAGTGAGGACATGCAGGCCAGCATTTACTCCCCTGCCTTTGCCTGGCCCTGATCTTGCCTGTCCTCAGGGCTCCAGACTTCCTCTGCTAGTCTGGCCTGGTGACTCTCAGGGTATCTTCTCCTTCCAGCTACTTTGGCTCACTGATCTCAGCTTACCCTGCAACTAACCTGTCCTTGAGCCCAGATGGGGCTCAGGGCCCTTCCAGAGCCTGTCACGTCCTTGTGCAGTGGCCTTTGATGATGTGTGTTCATGCTCTTCCCCTTCACTCACTCGCCTGCTTCCCATGCTCCCTTGCACCCCCTGGCCACATCCCTGTCTTAGGGCCCAGCTGCAGCCTGCTGCCTGCCCTTCATGACTCTGCGCATGGCCCTTTGCTTGAGGGCTCCCCACTCCCTGCCTACCAATACCCAGGTGAGGAACAGAACCTCTGGCATCTCACCCCACTTCAGTACTCTCTTCCCCAACTTCTCTTGGGCTCTTTGCTCATGAGGTGAGAGCTGGCATGAGGGCTGTGTCAGCAGCTGTAGCCAGAGAGAGGTGTTGACTCTGAGAGACCTTGCACTCCACACTGAAAAGAAGTGGGGTCACAGTGAATTTCACATCCCCTCTCAACCAGGAATGGAGGGCTAGGTCCCTTCCCCATGGGGAGTACACTTGGGTGTTGTAGGAGGGATGCAGTCTATCCATGCACTTGGGTGGAGGAGAGTCTCTGTGCCTGGGAATTAGGACTCCTGCCCCAACCATAGCTCTTGATTCTGGGGTCCCAGCTCTGGACCTCATGTATGGGCTCCCAAGGACCCAGCAGCCTGGGTCCTTCCAGAGCATCCCTCCCAGAGGCCTGGGATGGGGTAGGTCTGCAGCTAGCCTGCTCCCCTTGGAATGCAATAAAGGCAGCATTGTGTGCCCTGCTTGCCCTCATCTGGTGTGGTTGGAGGTCCACGGAGTCAGGGTCCCCCTCTCCCAGGCAAGCTCTCTGAGGGCATTCTGTAGTCCCAGGCCCACTGGAAAAATGAATCTATATTTTGGTTCCTGGACCGAAGTTCAGTCGCAGTCTTCTGTGGCCACAGAAAGACAGCCTGTGCTTCTTGCACAATTGAGCTGCTGCTGTGTGCCCCTTAGCAGGGTGTCTGGGGACTTATGCCTTTGGAATTGCTCTTCATTCAGAAGAGGAACACAAAGGAAGCCATCCAGGAAGAAAGCGCAGAGCTGGGGGCTCTGGAAACGCCCTGTGTCTCTGGCTACAGCAAGACCAGCCCAGGAGCCCACCAGCACCTGCCTCTCAGCTACTTGCTGACCATTTCCTGCTTCTCAAGCTGCAGAGAAGCTTTTCATTCCCACCCCCACCTGGAGCCTCCCCTTGCCTTACATTTCCCCTGTATGGTAACATCTCTGACTTCTCTACCTCCTCTGTGCTCAGGTCACTCCACATCTTCTGCCCCAGTGTGTCCCCACCTCTCCCAGCCTGTATATCCAGATTCCTTTGGTGAACTGAGAGCTGGAGTACTGTTCATTCATTTATTCATTCACCCACTCATTCAGCAGACATATACTGAGCGCTACTTTATGCCAGACCCTGAGCTGGCAGATGTTTGGAGGCAAAGATGTGTGAGGCCATCTCAGGAGAGACTACCTGTTAGGATTCTTGAGTTTTGACCAACAGAAATGAACTTGGACCAACTTAAGCAAGGAAAAAGGGTTCATGGGAAAGATGCTCGGATAGCTCACAGAACCAAAAGAATAGCTGAACAATTGGCCTTGGGAAGGGTGGGAGCTGGGGCAGCTGCAAGGCTTGCCTCCCAGGAGCTGCTATGGTTGGCATAGCTTGCCATCGGTTCTAGTGGGTCCTCTTCCACTCAAGATTCAAATTCCAAGTGAAGGAATCCGGCCTGGAGCTCAGGGCTTCATAGAGCGGGAGGGAGGCAGTTTTCCAAAGGACGCGGACTCTTACCAGAAGAATGGTGGAGTGCAGAAGGGTAGAAAGGGTTTGGTAGGCAAACCCTGAAGATGCTCCTAACACACATGCTGTTCTTCCCATCTCATGTATGATGACTCTCCCACATATAATCACAACCACATTTCCCTCTGCTTAGGGAATTCAAGATCATATCTAACCTCGAATTCCAGCGGTAATGACATGGCTCCTATTGTCCAAAGTCCATTGTCAATAGGGATAATCTCCCTCTTTCAGTGTTACCACAATTCCATTTTGAAATTCTACAACCTGTAGATTAACCATATTCAACCAAAATTATATAATCCAGTAAGAAAGGAAGAATGGGTAAAGTCTACAGTCCATTTCTAGAACTGGTCATGAGAACTCATGTTTATGATGATGGACTTTTAATCTGGTGGAGTGACCCAAACCTTCAGTTCTGAAGCTCCTTAGTGGTCCTACCTGTGTGACAGGCATTTACTATTGGACATGGCAGTCCCAGGATGAACTCCAGGAATCCCCCCATGTCCATCTCTACTCCTGCTCCCTTTTACGTAACAGCAATCATATTTTCCCTTGAAAGGGTTAATCATTCTAGATACTCCCATGACCTCTTTATAATGAGCCTGAAATGGCCCGGTGGCTGCCTCAGCTTCCAATTCAGTTGAACTGCTACTACGTCTTTGAGGATGTGCTCCTTGCTGGGGGACTAAACTCTCCACACCAGCCCGGTCCCAAACCTCAGGTGTAAGAAAAACATTGAGATCTAGCAATAGCAGGGCCGTCTCTACACTGCGTCCTATCCCTGAAGAAGAAACAGCGCCAGGTATGGTTGCCAGCTCCAAGCGCATGCTGCCTCCTGCAGTCCTGACCCAGCCTCTAGGGGTGTTGTTTCTAGTGCCATAGTTGAATTTTCAACAAACCATTTCACCACACTCTCAAGCCAGCTGCTGCTGGTTTGTGGGTTCCTGAGAGGATGAGTGAATGCCTACCCATCAACCTATTACTCTTCTTTTAGCTGTAAAGGGAATTCTGTGGTTGGGTGCAGTATGTGAGGAGGTCACATGATGTTTATGGCATTTGATAATTCCGTGGATATTGATGGCAGGAGAGGCGTGATGGGTTAGAAAAGCAAATTCAAATCCAGAACGAGGGCCCAAAAGGGCCAAGACAAATTACTGCCCCTCTCAGAGCCACAAATGTAGAAAGGGGGAAGCTCAGCAGTGTGGCGGGAGGAAGCACTGTGGAGAGTGAGTGAGCTACCCACACGTGACCTGCTGGTGCCTTCAGAGCCCTAGCCTGGAGCGACAGTGTCCCATTGATAACAGAGTACACTGGCTATGCCAGACTTTACGGCTAGGTGGTCAGATAACCATTTCATGAGGGGCAGCATGGCCAACGAGTGTGCCAGGGCCAAGTGTTTAGGTTCCCCCAGAGCCCAGTGGTGAGCCAGAGGGGCATTTTGCACAAGGATAATGGTTACTTGTCGGCCAGAGCATCGCTTGACTCCAAATCCTGGGTTCTCTTATCATATTTTCTTGTCAGGACTTACTGCAAGCTATATATGGCTCCCCGGTATGCCACCGATGGACAGATACCTCACGTACCATTGACCTGCCAGGTCACATGGCCTGATGGCAGAGCTGGCTGCACGAAAGACTTTCCCAGCTGGAATGCCTTCGCCTGCTCTAGGCCCACCCCAAAGCTGGCAGCGTTCTAGGTCAGTTGGTAAATGGGTTAGAACAAGATGCCCCAAAGTGACATATATTGCTTGGAATTAGGCCTTAGTGGTGAGGGATTCAACATACAGTCATTTGTCCTACATTATGAAGGAAACATTCTGACCTCAAACAGATCCCTCAACCCCTAGAACTTTATAGAAGGGGCAGACCTTGGCATTTTCACATGATTTATCTCCCACTCGGATTCACATATGTTTGACCAAGGCACTAGGCAGCTGCCGATTTCCCATCCCTCCTGTAGTCCCAGATGAATGGATACAGATCCCTTTGGGGAAGGCTGCAAGGAAAGTTCACAACATGCATCTAAGCGTTAAGTTTTTCCTTCAAAAAGACATTTGACTTCCTCTCCATTTAAGGTCTGGAAATCAAGTGGGAGATATTGACTTTGGCACTTGAGACAGACCTGTTGACCCACAAATCTTTAGTTAAGGTCATTACTAGGCCATATCCTAGGGGCATCTGGCCTTTTTCATTCCTGGGACCCACAGCTCAAGGTCTGATTTCCATGTCCTGCCCATTACGATGAGCGCCCTATTTTGTTCCTTCTCTCTATCTCAGCTGCTGAGATCAGGGAGCCCACATTCCCAGCAGCTCTTCCAAGCAGCCTCCCAGGCCTAGAGAGGAAAATCAGCGGAGCCTTGTGAATTTATTTGTCATAAATTCACAAGAAGGGAGCTCATCTTCTGGGTCCTGCCAGAGGGCACTGAGGGGGTTGATGGGCTGGGTGCATGCCAGGGACCCAATCAAGCATTTTTATCTTCTGAAATCTTTGAATTCCTGCCTTTCTTGGATGTTTGGTCTTTTGATATAATTTAGCATGGGCCAACATTTGGTCCAGATTAAAATAGTAAGAACTGTATCTGGCAATTTGAGCTTTTACATAGAATGTAGAATCTCTGGTGAGTGAATATATCAATAAAGACAACCTGAACCAAAATTATGTCTTGGTCATACAGCCTTTAAAAGATCCACCACAGCCTGGGCAACATAGGGAGACTCCGTCTCTACAAACAAAACAAAACAAAACAAAACAAATTAACCAGGCGTTGGGGTTCATGCCTATGGTCTTAGCTATTTAGGGAGCTGAGGTGGGAGGACTGTTTGGGCCAGGAGATCGAGGCTGCAGTGAGCTGAGATCACACCACTGCACTCCAGCCTGGGCAACACAGCGAGACCCTGTCTCAAAAAAACAAAAAAAAGTCCATCAATGTACCCTATATTTTTTGACAATGTATTTGCCAGTTCATGCAGTTTCTTCAGAATATCACTCTTCTCTTTCCTGATCTGATTAAGACTCTCAACCCCTGGGATATGCTAAGTGTGGGTTCTGGTTACTGGTATAACTTGTGGTGTCGGGCAGGAGGGAAACTGTTTGCTTTCTTTTTTTATTATTATTATTACACTGTAAGTTCTAGGGTACATGTGCATAACGTGCAGGTTTGTTACATAGGTTATACATGTGCCATGGTGGTTTGCTGCACCCATCAACCTGTCATTCATATTAGGTATTTCTCCTAATGCCCTCCCTCCCCCAGCCCCCCACCCGTTGAGAGGCCCCAGTGTGTGATGTTCCTTGCCCTGTGTCCATGTGTTCTCATTATTCAACTATCTCTTATGAGTGAGAACATGCGGTGTTTGGTTTTCTGTCCTTGTGATATTTTGCTGAGAGTGATGGGGAAAGTGTTTGCTTTGTTCTGCAAGAGAGAGGTACACCTTTTCTAGTAGTGGAGTTTGGAAGGAAATATTTCTGGAGGGCTGTCCTATTTATGTCCTTTGAATACTCCCAGATATCATTAATCCAGTTGACAGGATGCCACCCTTTTTTGAAACCGAATGAGGTTTTGAATTCAATTGGTGGTGAATCTAGCAATTTTGCAGAATCAGACTCTGGGTTTGTTTTTAAACAAACTCTATAGCTCCAAGCCATAAGGGAATTTCTACCCAGTAATAGAAAGGTCCTGAGTTTCATTCCATGCCTTGAGATGGGAGGATTTTAATGATCATCCTCTAGCTTCGTTTTGTGCATGTGTGACAGGGTGTCACCCAGGCTGGAGTGCAGTGGCGCACTCTTGGGCTCACTGCAACCTCTGCCTCTGGGTTTGAGTGATTCTCATGCCTCGGCCTCTGAGTAGCTGGGACTACAGGCATCCACCACCATACCCTGCTAAATTTTTTTGTATTTTTAGTAGAGTCAGGGCTTCACCATGTTGGCCAGGCTGGTCTCAAACTCCTGGCCTCAAGTGATCTGTTTGCCTTGGCCTCCCAAAGTCCTGGGATTACAGGCGTGAGCCACTGTGCCCAGCCCATCGTCTAGCTTTAAAAAGTATCCAGTGATGTACAAAGGCTGCTACTTTCCCATCCCTGAATAGGAACAGGAGTTTCAATGCTCTTCACCCTATCTTACCTCCATAACCAATTCCAAAACCCCTGTTATTTCCTGGGAAAAGGAGAGAGTCCATGTCCTTTAACATCTTCCCTGTGAATGTCACCATCAGTTACAGTTCTCTGACTGCCAGCAATAAACTGGCTCTAGCTTAAGTAAGAATAAAAGGAAGCCAGGGTAACCCACTGGTCTGAAAGAAGAATTGAATGACAAGCCTAGGGGACAATGGTAACCAGGGCAGCTCTGAGGACTTTGGCCTGAGGAATTTGCTGACCATCACCCTAAGTGCACCCTTCTCATGACTCAATCCCAACTGCCTTTTGTTACTGTGTGTCTCTACTCAAGAAAGAGAATTGGATTGGCCTGGCTTGAGTCACGTGTATCCCTGAGGCCTGGGGCAGCAGAGGTACTGTGGGAAAGAGGGGTGATTTCTGCCCACCCCCCACCAACCAAAAAAACAAAAAAACAAAAAACCGGAGGGGGTAGTAATGTTACCGGAAAAACTGTTAGTACAGAATACGAAGTAAGAGAGTCCTAGCTCATTCCAACCCCAGAGAGCAGCCACTGGAAATGTGAAAGATGCTCTCAACACAAGGGTTATCACCATGGAGAGGCCTTCAGGCTGGGGCCCAAGAGGCCTTGATGAGTGGCACTAAATTGGGAAATTTACCCCAGGGCAGGGTCTGGGTTTTAGTTTTGTAACTTGATACCCCTGAGTTGATCACTGAGGGAGGCTATCTCATTCTGGTTAAATTTACAGTAAAATGGAACTTACACATGAAAAACTCACCTTGCTAATTTTCAGTGAGAGGATCACTTGAGCCCAGGAGTTTGAGACCCTGTCTCTATTTAAAAAATCAAATTTGGCTGGGCACGGTGGCTCACGCCTATAATCCCAGCACTTTGGGAGGCTGAAGTGAGTGGATCACCTGAGGTCAGGAGTTTGAGACCAGCCTGGCCAACATGGCGAAACACCGTCTCTACTAAAAATACAAAAATTAGCCGGGCGAGGTGGCAGGCACCTGTAGTCCCAGCTACTTGGGAGGCTGAGGCAGGAGAATCGCTTGAACCCGGGAGGCGGAGGTTGCAGTGAGCCAAGATTGTGCCACTGCACTCCGGCTTGGGCAACAGAGCGAGACTCTGTCTCCAAAATAAATAAATAAAAATTTTTTTTAAATGAGAAATTTAATCATTCAATAGACTGGACACTGTGTTTACCTGATAGTCAATTATCCTCTTCTTCTGAAGGGAATGGTTCAAGAAAATGCAAATTCTCAGATTTGGTGAGCTTAGGATGTCATCGAAACAGGCTCCTCCAGCTCTCTGCTCTGCCCTGCCAGCCGACGCGGGAGGAATAATTGATCCCCAGTGGAATATTATGAGAAGAACTGAGAATAGTAATGTAAAGCTAAATCTTTGTTATATAGAGAGTCAATAGATAATGTCTAAAGATGAAAATAAAGGCTGGACACTATGGCTCATGCCTGCAATCTCAACACTTTGGGAGGTTAAGACAGGAGGATCACTTGAGCCCAGGAGTTTGAAGCCAACCTGGGCAACATAGTGAAACCCCGTCTTTAGACAAAATAAATTAGCCAGGTGTGGTGGCGTGTGACTGTAATCCCAGCTACTTGGGAGGCTGAGGCAGGAGGATCACTTGGGCCCAGGAGATTGAGGCTGCAATGAGCCATAATCATGCCATGGCACTCCAGCCTGGGCAACAATAAATGAATAGATGATAGATAGATAGATAGATAGATAGATAGGTAGATAGATAGATAGATAGACAGACAGAAGATAAATAAGTAAATTAATAAAAATAGTAGCTATATTGATATTTTAATATCTATCATCTATGTATCTATTATCTATTTTATGTATAGAAGTTGCTAACAGATGCCAGGTGCAGTGGCTCACGGCTGTAATCCCAGCACTTTGGGAGGCTGAGGCAGGAGGATTATGAGGTCAGGAGTTCGAGACCAGCCTGGCCAGCATGGTGAAACCATGTCTCTACCTAAAATACAAAAAATAAGCCGGGTATGGTGGCGTATGCCTGTAGTCCCCGCTACTTGGGAGGCTGCACTCCAGCCTGGGTGACAGAGTGACACTCCCTCTCAAAAAAAGAAAAAATAAATAAAAAAGAAAAGAAAAAAAAGAAGTTGCTACTAGAAGTGAAAAAACAAGAATGACTTGTTTGTAATTGGGTGGGATTTGGGGGGCAACAGAGTTGGCCTCTGGCTTCCTGGGCTCTGGTCTCCCGAAGCCTGTCTAGTGGTGAGCTTCCGTTCAACTTCCTTTGCTGGTCCCTTCTTTGGACCTTTCTTGAAATGGAAAGGCCAACAAAGCGACTCCAACCACCTCCTTCTGCTTCAGGAGCTGCCTTAGTGGATTGGGTGCCTCTCAACTGAGGCAAATCCAAGCTGCGTTGTTAAGTTTCAGTGGTGGATACAAGATGTCTGGAATTCAATGGGATGGCAGTGTCTGTCTTGAAGAGGCTCTTGGTGTTTGGGCTGGAGCTACCTCTGGACAGGAGGCGCCCCCTACTGACATCCAGAGGCCCTGGAAACTCACTTCCCATGTCTGATCTCAGAACTGACTGGGTTCAGAGATGGCCCTTTCTTGTTATTTCCAAAGGGTCTCAGGGGACACACCACACATGAAGGCGAAGGATCCTCACCCTGGAATTTGAGACACATTCCTGGATGGTAGAGTTTCAACAGGACGTGACTACATGGATTTCTGGGCTGAGGTAGTGTCCAGTCAACCACTCTGGACACTGGACTTTTTTTTGAGACTGAGTCTCGCTTTGTCACCCAGGCTGGAGTGCAGTGGCACAATCTCGGCTCACTGCAACCTCTGCTTCCAGGATTCAAGCAATTCTCCTGCCTCAGCCTCCCGAGTAGCTGGGATTACAAGCATGTGCTACAACGCCTGGCTAATTACTGTATGTTTAGTAGAGACAGGGTTTCACCATGTTGGCCAGGCTGGTCTTGAACTCCTAACCTCAGGTGATCCTCCCACCTCAGCCTCCCAAAGTGCTAGGATGACAGGCATGAGCCACCGCACTCGGCCTGGCCACTGGCTTTTGAGTGGTTGGAGTAGTGCACCCAGGCTCAGCGTGGGACACATTCCCGTGGAGTCCAGCCAGCTGACAGTTCTGACCAAATTAAATACTCTGGTTTCACACTAAACTGCCTTGGTTCCACCAAACCCCTGATAAAGATTCGCATTGGAACAAAGCTGTGGACAAAGCCAGGGTCCTCCCTAAGACTAACCCACTTCAAGGCAGGCAGAATGCCTACAGGGGAGAAGCCCTGCCTTGTCATGGGCCCATGCCTGCGGTGGTCCACAGGAGCCTGCACCCTGCTTCCAGCCAACAGAAACAATCTATTCCTACCTGTAGTGGATGCTGCTGGTGCCCTGCCCAGATGCCCTTTACCGCAGGGAGCCCGTCCCCCAGGCGCTATTAGTTGGTAGCAACTCACAGCTGCCCCTTCTCTGAAGCATGCTGGGGTAGCTCAGAGAAAAAGAATCAGAGAATAAGAATCAACTGCTCCAGGCCAGGCGCAGTGGCTCACTCCTGTAATCCCAGCACTTTGGGAGGCCAAGGTGGGTGGATCACAAGGTCAGGAGATTGAGACCATCCTGGTTAACACGGTGAAACCCCGTCTCTACTAAAAATACAAAAAATTAGCCAAGTGTGGTGGCGGGTGCCTGTAGTCCCAGCTACTCGGGAGGCTGAGGCAGGAGAATGGCGTGAACCAGGGAGGTGGAGCTTGCAGTGAGCTGAGATCGCGCCACTTCACTCCAGCCTGGGCGAGAGAGCGAGACTGTGTCTCAAAAAAAAAAAAAAAGAAAAGAAAAGAAAAAAGAATCAACTGCTCCAAGAGCACACATTTCGAAGCATTGTCCTGAGCCAAATGGAAACCACCTCACCTGAGAGGCAATCCCCACTTCCACTCTTAATCCTTGCCCCCATCCTTGGCCCATGACTAGCACTGCTACGAAAGGCTGTCCTTGCTTCACCTCAAAGTGGAACTAACTCCATGGGAGAGTTTGGGCTCTAGAGTGTCTCTGTGGGATCAGACTAAAGCCAAGCCTCAGCCGAGACCACACTGCTGCTTCTTCCCCTGGCCCTATTCTGCCTCCCTTTCCCCCTTCTCCCAAGAATACTCCCCCATAAATCACTTGAACAGAATCCCCGTCTCAGGCTAAGGAATCTGCATAAGATCCATCTGGCATCCTGCTGTGCTGGCTCTCGCTGACAGAGAAATTTCACTGGGACTCTTTTCTTTTCTTTTCTTTTCTTTTCTTTTCTTTTCTTTTCTTTTCCTTTTCTTTCCTTTCCTTTCCTTTCCTTTCCTTTCCTTTCCTTTCCTTTCCTTTTTCTTTCTCTTTTCTCTTCTCTTCTTTTCTTTTCCCTTTCCTCTCTCTCTCTCTCTTTCTTTCTTTTTCCTTCCTTCCTTCCTTCCTTCCTTCCTTCCTTCCTTCCTTCCTCCCTCCCTCCCTCCCTCCCTCCCTTCCTTCTTTCCTTTCTCTCTCTCTCTTTCTTTTTTTTTTCAGGATCTTGCTGTATTGCCCAGGCTGGAGTGCAGTGGTGTTATCATGGCTCACTGCAGCCTCGAACTCCAGGACTCAAGCAGTACTCCCACCTCAGCCTCCCAAGTAGCCAGGGCCACAGGCATGCACTACCACACTGGTGGCTCTTCTTTTTTCTTTTTTTTTTCTTTTTGGAAATAGAGCCTTGCTCTGTCGCCCAGGCTGCAGTGCAGTGGTGTGTTCTTGGTTCACTATAACCTCCGCCTCCTGGGCTCAAACAATTCTCCTTCCTCAGCCTCCCAAGTAGCTGAGACTACAGGTATGCACCATCATGCCCACCTAATTTTTATATTTTTAGTAGAGACTGGGTTTCACCATGTTGATCAGGCTGGTCTTGAACTCCTGACCTCAAGTGATCTGCCCACCTTGGCCTCCCAAAGTGCTAGAATCACAGGCGTGAGCCACTGCATGAGGGCTCATCTTTTCTATAGTGACAAAACGTATAGCCTTGGAGCAGCTGAATTCTTATTCAGGATATGGGGCTGACTGCCCAGTAAATCAACCCTTGCAAAATTCACACTGCGTCTTACCCAGGAAGTCATTCAGAGGCACAGTAACCCTGATGACACAGAGTCTGACCAGAGAACACAGTCCACAGCAGTAGAGTCCAAGCGTGGGTCCAGAATCCATCCTGCCTGCCGTGCAGCCAATGAGATGGTCACATGGGGCAGACACCTCAAGAGCCAGCTCAGATCTTCCAAATACTAGCATGCAGTGCGGTGGCCCCTGTCTTTACCTCAGGCTGGCCAACTTCTCAATAGTTGCTCCCTTTCTGGTACTGGCTCCCCAGTCACACTCCTCCATGGAGGACAGGTAGGGGAAACGGTAGCCAGTGCCTACCTCACTGGGTTATTGTGAGGGTTCACTGAGATAGTGCAGGTAAGGCTTTTATCACAGATCCTGGCATCTGCCAAGCTCTTAAGTGTGCCAGCTGGTACCATTGTTGTCACCATCTCCTGGAACTACAGGATCCATCTCAGGGCCCCTCACACACTGCCCTTCCCCTCCAACCTGTGAGCTCCAGTGCCTCTCCATTTCCTGAGGGTGGGGTGGCTAACAAAGCTCTCTGCCCAAGCCCCTGAGTACTACATTTCCAGCTCTCATCCCTGTGGGGACCAGCACTGCCCTGGGGAAGGAGACTGGTGGGAACCAACAGGAAATGCTACAGCTGAGGCTCCCAGCCCATGAGCTGGCCAGTATTGAGCTTCTGTGATGGGTCAGGTTTCCACGGCCACAGAACACAGCCCTGGGAATCAGGAACCTTTCTTGCTTCTATAGGGGTAGTGAAATGGAAAGGAGTGTTTCTAAGTGAGTCATGGTGTCTGATTGGCAGGCCCATCCAGGAAGAACAGTGAGATTACCAGTGAGAGTAGAGTGAAAGACGCAGCCACGCCTTTGACTCCACAGCAGGACACCAGGTGTCCATTTTTGTTCTACCTAACAATTGTATTGAATTTGTGGTGCCCTACTTGTCAGCACTTCTGTATGGACCCTGCTGGTCTTTGGTAAATTGTTTTCCTGGCTCCTCCCAGGAGGCCTTAAGTCCTCTCCATGATTACTCCTGTAAAAGTATCTGGCTTCGCCCTTAGGCCCAGTGAGGGCCATATCAGACCACTTCTCTGACAGGGGGAGAAGATGGAACAATCACGGAATCATTTTTGCCTGTATAGCGAATCAGCTTATCAACTGTGACTTGATCAATAAGGCAAAGGAAATCCAAATTAATAGTCTCCACGGCCCCCGCCAATAGCTGGAGGAAGTGTACTTTAGAAGGAAGATATAGCTTTTAGTATAAAACCTGTAATAGACAGGAACATCACCCCTGAACCCAAGAGCATAACATGAATTAAGACCCTTGGTTTGCAGAACATCTTGATCTGGATCAAATTGAAAAGGAACTATCTCAGTTTCTCACTATATGAAAAGCTGATATGAGGCTGGGCACAGTGGCTTACACCTGTAATCCCAGCACTTTGGGAGACTGGGGCAGGAGGATCACTTGAGCCCAGGAATTCTAGACCTGGGCAACATGGTAAGACCCCGTCTCTACAAAATAAGTAAATAAATAAATATTAGAATAACTGGGATGAAATTTTTTAAAAACAGAAAAAAATTAGCTGGCGTATGGTGCACATCTGTAGTCCCAGCTACTCTGGAGGCTGAGGTGGGAGGATTGCTGGGAGGTCAAGACTGTAGGGAGCTGATTTTGTGCCACTGCACGCCAGCCAGGGAGACAGAGTGAGACCCTGTCTCAAAAATAAATAAACAAACAACTAAATAAATAAAATGCTAATATGAGCTGGAGAGGCAAGAGGAATAGAAGGTAAAACAACAACAAGGGAAATACACTTTATAAGTGCAATCAATTAAATATTAAATATTTGGGAACAGTGATCTCTGAACTGCTTGGGTAAAATTTGCCCTGCCTGGTGGCCTTAAGCACTCCTGCAGGTGGGGCCAGGCATCCTAGTTCTACCAGGCCTCTTGCTGCTGCCGTAGATGAGCCCCAGACTTGGCCTTGCATTTTGTATTGGATAATGACCATGTGTGCCCAGATGTTCTCAGTGAGTAGAGTGGGTCAAGGAGTAAACTATATCGGAGACCATTGGATAATCATGCCAAGCAGGCTGAGGGGTTCCAGCCTTTGGGGTACTGGAATGCTTTCTTCTCCTGGGACCAGCTGAACTGGCTCTGTAGTTGCCAGGAGAGCAGTGTGCTCTAACACTTAGGCTAGTCCATTCCCACAGGAAAACTAGAAGAGTTACAAGTAAAGAGTATAAAAACCCAAGGTATTTCTTTAGTCTTTGTATTTAACTCTATGTCATCATTTTTTTGTTTGTTTTGTTTTGTTTTGTTTTTTAAAACAGGTTCTCACTCCTGTCGCCCAGGCTGGAGTGCAGTGGTGTGATTATGGTTCACTGCAGCCTTGACTTCCCAGGCTTAAATGATCCTCCCACCTCAGCCTCCCGAGTGACTGGGATTACAGGTGCACGCCACCACATCTGTCTAATTTTTTCTATTTTTTTTGTAGAGACAGGGTCTCCCTATGTTGCCCAGGCTTGTCTTGAAGTCCTGGGCTCAAGCAATCTACCCGCCTTGGCCTCCCAAAGTGCTAGGATTATTGCTACTTTCCAATATTTCTACTACAGACTACCGGAAGTCCATTTTTCAATGCCAAATGCAGGAGAAAAAGTTGTATGGATGCCCTTTCTGCCAATCATCCCAGGTTTAGGAGAGAAGAATGATGAGGTCATGTTCATGGAACTTGACGAGGGATGAGCCTCTTTATTTGCCCAGTGCTTGGATACACAAATCAATGCAACGAAAGAGACCTTGCCTGTGAAGAGCTAAGAAATGAATGTGGGCAGAATCATGAGAAGAAAATAAAGGGGTTGCTGAGCAACTCTTCTGATAGTTCTTGTGCTTTTGAATGTTTCACTCACTACTTATAAAATAACCTATTATGTCAGAGCCTGGCGAGAAGGAATTCTCTCCAACTCTTTGACTAATCATTCCCTAAAACAGGAGGTGGCCTGCAGAAGAACTAAAACCATAAAAGTTAGGTGGTTGCCTCTGAGGAATGGGACAGAGTTGGAGGGGCAGAGCAGCCCCTTTACTGTCAACCCTTCTGAGCTCTGCTGGATGGTGAGGGAAATTATCTATGCATATTTATGCGGTCCTCTCCCCACTCTGTCCTGGCCTAGCTCAGCTCTGGGTCTCACTCAGCGGGCCCCAGTGGGTGTGCCGGGCCTCAGAGACTGTTTCCTCAGGAAACAGGCCACCAAGAAGCCCAGGGATGTGCTGAGGTCCTACAGCTGGATGGGCGCGGCCGGGACACCTGAGGTCCTCTAGCTGTTGGTCTTTCCCTGGGGTCTCCACCCCAATCTATCCAGCCTCCCAACTCCCCCGCCTGTGACTTTTCACCAAATTCCACCTGAAAAGGGGCTAGGATCCTTACTGGGGGCTGGGATCCTTGCTGGCCGTGCCTCCTTGAGGGGAGGAGCAGGGGAGAAGCCCGGAGTATCCTGGCCTGGAGGAGGGGAGCAGTGTGTCAGAACAGCCCCGGATGACACCCGGGACAGCAATAACACCTGCCAGCCTGGTGCTGCTGGACTCCCTGCTAGATACTTCCCAAGTAGGAGCACATTGACTCCTCATAGGTTCTAGTACCCACCGCCAGTTGAGGCAGCAAGTTAACTTTGACAGTCAGGAGTAGAGACCTTTGGGCTCCAAGCTCAAGATCCACCCCAAGACACACAGCCCATTAAATCCTTGTTGTAGAGATTAGGGCCAACAACGATGTTGGTTATAAGCTGCAATGTTGGGAATGTTTCGAAGCAAGCATGGTTGCTGCTGGACGTGTTGTGCTCCTGGCTTCCCTCTGGATGCCGACAGAAACAAGGGTGAGAGTTAACGACAGTAGGAGAGGAGGGAAGGCGGGACTGGAGAAAGGAGGGGAAGTGGGTAGCATGGGGCAAAGTGGAAAAGCAGGTGGTGTCCTTTTTTCCTTCACTGGGGCTTGGTGGAGATCCCTTCAAGGACAGCTCCGGGCCCATCCCTGTGGTGACCACCCACAGAGACAGGAGTCCTGCTCAGAGACAACATTTAGTTTTCTTTTCTTTTCTTTTTTTTGAGGTAGAGTCTCACTCTGTCGCCCAGCCTGGAGCTCAGTGGCGTGATCTCTGCTCACTGCAGCCTCCACCTGTCAGGTTCAAGCAATTCTCCTGCCTCAGCCTCCCGAGTAGCTGGGACTACAGACACCTGCCACCATGCTTGGCTAATTTTTGTATTTTTAGTAGAGAGGGGGTTTCACCATGTTGGCCAGGCTGGTCTCAAACTCCTGGCCTCAAGTGATGTAACCGCCTTGGCCTCCCAAAGTGCTGGGAGTACAGGTGTGAGGCACCGTGTCCGCCCCTCCCCCCGTCTTTTTTTTAAAGGTAGAGTCTTGCTTTTTGGCTAGTTTTCAATCAAGGTAACACATGGGCTCTCAACAGTGTGTGGAATACTGCTAGAATAATGAAATTATGAGAACACTGTTACTGTGTGATCCCCTGTTGGAAAGTGAATAACATAAAATAATACACATTTAGGAAAAAAAAGTGGAGAGAAAAGGCTGGGTGCAGTGGCTCATGCCTGTAATCCCGGCACTCTGGGAGGCCGAGGTGGGTGGATCACCTGAGGTTGGGAGTTCGAGACCAGCCTGACCAACATGGAGAAACCCTGTCTTTACTAAAAATACAAAATTAACCAGGCGTGGTGGTGCATGCCTGTAATCCCAGCTACTTGGGAGGCTGAGGCAGGAGAATCGCTTGAATCTGGGAGGTAGAGGTTGTGGTGAGCCAAAGTCGCACCACTGCACTCCAGCCTGGGCAACAAGAGTGAAATTCCATCTCAAAAAAAAAAAAAAAAAAAAAAGGAGAAAAATGCCACTAACTCAACAGTGGTCATCCCTGGGGGCTCAGACTCTGGGGATTTAAACCCTCATTCTGTATATTTCTCCAGTGTTTCAATGTTTAGTGATGCACTTGTAATGCTTTGGTAATTCAAATGACAGATGAAGAAAAAATGTTTTCAAAGAGAGGGGGTATCCATCCACCATCCTCCCCAAACTTCCAAAACAACCAGGATGTGCCAGTACTAGGAAGTATTTATGCATCATAAAGGATTTTGTCCTGAGTGCATACCATTAATTATTAAAGAGATATTGTCAATCCCATCAGATGAGTTTAATGTTTAGTTTGAGGACTGAAAAACTAAAGCGTTCAGTCCTTCACTTTGCACGCTGTTGGCTTAGGCATTCATTTAACAAAGATGAAATGAAGGGGAAATGGTGTGATTTGGTTTTGTTTTCTTGACAGACCTGAAACACTTTTACTATTTCTGACAGCTACACTGCTTTCCTCATTTTCCAGCATAGGAAAATTGGTTGCTGTTATAATAAATCCCCATTAGGTGAGAAAGGGAGATAGATCAAGATGCAAAATGAAAGATAAAATGCAAAAAGCTAACAGCCTGGCTGGGGAAAGGAGGCCACGGGAGGCAAGGAGGGGGAGGGAAATAATCACATAGGTGGCTTCCTGGAAGAGGTGACCTTAGTAGGCCTGGAAGAGGTCAGTTTGGGAACTGGGGAGAGGGCAGAGGAGGGCATCTCTGCTGGAGAAGCAGCAGCCAGTGGGCAGGAGCTTCAGGGAGCCAGGTTGCAAGTCGGCCTGCTTCCTGTATCCCTGACACGGGGTTGGGGTTCCCACCCTGGCTGTGGCCCTGGCCTCTGGGGAGGCGCTGGGCAGAACTGGGTGGCAGGCCCAACCTACTCCGACCCTGGACTCTGCCCAGGAATTTCTGCTGAAGTGACAAGGCAAGCCAGAGCAAAAGCAGGTTGGATCCAGCTTGTTCCCACAAAGACGTGTTCTTCTCTCTCTCTGAGAGCGACCTGTTCACTGCAGATACGTGAGTAGAAACAGGGCCCTGCCTCTGTGTGCGCCGCTGTGTGTCTGTGTGTGATCTGGGGCATTTCCAGGCTCCGCCTGTGTGTGTGCATGCACGTACACGAGTCTCTGAGTATGTCAGCCTAACTGGGCTTACATTTGGATGGAGTAGGGCATTCCCCAAGGGGAGAAAAAGGAGTGGGAACAAGAGTAGGGAGAGAGGAGGTGTTAGTTAGCACTCTTATTTACAGAGGAATTTAAGCCTATGAACTGAGCTTCAGCAAAAAATGAACTATATTGATTTTTGCAATGGAAAAGTCCAGGGGTAGGATTGGTTTCAGGTATAGTTGGATCCAGGGACTGGAATGATGCCTTTAAGGATGTTGCACCTCCATCTTTCAGAGATGGAAAAGTAGAATACAATGAAGATCTCGCTTAATAGTAATAGTTTTAACCCATTGTAGGGAGTGATGAAAGCTAGGTCCTCTCTTCAGAAAAATGCCTGTATCAGATACATATGCATGCTGTATATAATTCCTTACTTTCCTTCTCTATGAAGTGGGCAGAATTTGCTGTTTCTGCCTGGAACTCCCAGAGTTCACAAGGACTTGCCTCTCACAGGTTCAGATGTGGGTGCAGGCTGGTGTGGTGGTTCATACCTGTAATCCCAACACTTTGGGAGGCTAAGGTGGGAGGACTGCTTGAGCCCAGGAGTTGGAGACCAGCCTGGGCAACATAGGGAGACCCAGTCTCTAGAAAAAGGAAGGGGTACCTCATCTATGTGCTGGGAAGCCAAGGCTGCAGTCCCAGTCACAAGGAGGGGTGAGCTCTGGGATGGCACAGGTGGCCCCCAGGCAGGGCTCTGGCTGTGCCAGGCATCTGCTCCCCCAATTCCGCCCTCTCCCACTTGCCCAGGCCCCTAACCTGGGCCCTGCCTGGCCTCCCTCTCAGCGCTGGGCCTCGCTGATTTGTCTTTCAGCTGGAAGGTCTGGAACATGGAGAATGACCCCTCAGGACGAAGACAGTCCATCTCTCTCACACCTGTGGCCAAGGGTCTGGAGAACATGGGGGCTGATTTCTTGGAAAGCATGGTCTGTACCCTTCCCCATCAGTCATCCTGACCCCTCAGCCTCTTTGACTTGAGTCTGGCTGCCGAGGGGGTGAGGCTTTTGCTCACCACCTTCCCTCACACCCCATTCTTCTGCCTCCTTCTCACCTCCTTGCTCACACAGTTAGGAACCTCCCAGTGTGTTGGCCTCCTCAACACAAGGCAGCCCCCTTTATTTCAGTCATTATACATTGACTGAGCACGTACTGTGTGCACTATAGTCTGAAAGTCCTAGTCTGAAAGGGCAGGGCAGGCCCCAATGAGGAAGTGACACTTGAGCTGTTACCTACAGAATGAGAATAAAAACCAGATGACGGGGGAGGGGGTCTCTAAGGAAATCTCAGCCTTCAAGGAGCCTTGTCCTTGCTTTCAAGTGGCCAGGTCATGTCGAGGCACACCACCCAGAACTTGGAGCCTAGTAGGACACCCTGCACCCTCCCAGCCTGCTCTGACAAAGCCCCCTCCCCTTCACTGCCCTTGTCTCTTGGGGTGCTCCTTTCATGCTGTCATCTGCAAGAATGCCCACCCCCCACCCAAAACAGCTCCACAGACTCGGGGGTGCATGGTGCCCTGAGGTCATGCGTTGAGGTAGCCCTGCCTGGGGCCTCCCTTACAGGCCTCCTCTCAGTCCCTTCCAGTCACAGCTGGGCGGCAGGTGTCTGTCCCTGCGCAGACCATGAGCTCGCTGAGGGCAGGATGTGTCTGGCAGAGCCCTCTGCACACAGTAGGTGCTCAGTGCCTGCCTTGCAGAATTCAGTTCAGTAGCCTTCTAATTCCTCCCTGTGCCCCAGCCCAGTCCCCTCCTCAGCCAGGGTCTCACTGTGGCCCCCGACCCCTGGCTGTAAGTTCCTGTGGGCGGGTAAGGGGCAGGCTGCCCTGACAGCCCCCTGCTGGCTGTAGGAGGAAGGCCAGCTCCCTGGGAGCGACTTGAGCGCCACCGAGATCAGGAGCAACTGGAGCGAGGCGGCGCCGAAGCGCTTCTCCAGATGGTAGGTGATCTCTGGAGAGACAAGGGTGGGCCTGGGGTGGAGGCTGCTTGGGAACAGGATGCGGAGCCGGGCCTACTGGCGGATGGGAGTTGTGGGGACGTGAACCTTTGTTGAAGGAAGGAATAAAGGCGCTTTAGCCAACACGCACAAGCACATTAGACTCAAAGGTGAGCCAAATCATGGGCTCCCCACCTGCTTTTGAGCAGCTGAAATGAAATCCCATCAGGAACCCCAGTATATACCGTGGGGCCTGCTCTGAACCAGCTAGACCTCCCTCTCAACCTCCCCTTCTGCCTTCTCCCCCCATTCAGTCTCTGGGGTACCTTGGGGAGTCCCAAGACTCTGGTTAAAAATCCTGAACTGGGCAAGGCCCCTGATTTTACACGGGGAGGTGGAAGCCCAGAGAGGGGAAGGGACCAGCCTGGGTGGCATAGGCAGCAAGTGTCTGAGCTGAGCCTAGAACTCTGCCTCCTGATGTCTGGGCAGTCTGGGTCCTTGCTGGCCAGATGTGGAGCTAAGGACACCGTGATGGGTAGGGGGTGGTGGTGGGGGAGGGATTCCATTTCTCTGCCTGGGCAGGGGGTATGGGAAGAATGCCTCCCCAACCCTCTCAGGAGGTGGGAGGTGGGGACTGAGAGGGGGCGAGAGGCTCCTTAAAATGGCAGCTGGTGGGTGGATTCCAATTAGCATTGAGTAGGCTCAATGTGTGTCCCATGGGCACGTGGATGAACGACAGGGAAGGGGAGGCAGCCATCCGTGTTTGTCTTTCTTTCTTGCTTGCTTTTCCTTCCTTCATTCTTTCCTTCCTTCCTTCCTTCCTCTCTCTCTTTTTTTTTTTTTTTTTTTTTTTTTTTTTTTTGAGGCAGGTCTCACTCTGTTGCCTGGGCTGGAGTGCAGTGGCATGATCTTGGTTCAGCCCCTCCTGGGCTCAAGCGATTCTCCTGCCTCAGCTTCTTGAGTAGCTGGTACTACAGATGCACGCCACCTGCCCAGCTAATTTTTGTATTTTTGGTAGAGACGGGGTTTGTCAGGTTGCCCAGGCTAGTCTCAAACTCCTGGGCTCAAGCGATCCACCCTCCTGGGCCTCCCAAAGTGCTGTGATTACTGGCATGAGCCACCGCGCCCCCCAGCCACATTTCTGTATGTTGATGAGGTTCTGCCTTTTCAGTGAACTTCCTCCCGAGCCCTGGAGGCAGGGACTATCACTGGGGTAGGGGGGCCTGTAGGTGCTGCCACAGTGGCAGGAAGGCCTGAGCCATTTCTCTGTTCGCCCTGAGCTGGGGTTGCCCTGCAACCCTGTGAGGATGTCAAGGCAAGCCCTGGCTTGCCCCTGTTGCCACTTTACCAGGGACATACCTGAGTGGAGGTGCTGAGGATCTCCCCCAGGTGGGGTCTGCTCATGCACTCATGGACCCTACTGGTCCTGTTCCCAGGAGGAACCTGCAGCCAGCCCTGAGAGCCAGAAGTTTCTGCAGGGAGCACATGCAGCTGTTTCGATGGATCAGCACAGGCCTGCTCTGCACTGGTGAGCCTGGGGCCCAGCACTACCCAGGACACGATGACTCCTGCCTCAGTTATCCATGTCTCAGGGCAGGATTATTCACTTACCCAGTCATTCAACAAATGGTTGTTGAGCACCAACTCAGGGCCAGTTCCCTTGCTGGGTACTGAGGCATCCATTAAACCAGGCCAGATCTTGTTCCCAAGGCACTCCCTCATCAGTAAGGGTGGGGGAAGAAATATTTCCACATAATGCAGCATGTCATCTGGGAGCACCAAGGAGGGATGGGGGATGGTCAGGGAGGACTTCCAGGAGGAGGTGACATTGGAGTCTCACAGGCTGAGTAGGAGTTAGCCAGGTGTAGGGGAAGGACACTAAGGAGGGCAAAGGCACTCCACACAGAGGAGTCACAGGAGCAAAGGTGAAAACTGGCAGGGTGTGGGTTTTGATAAACCTCGATGTCTGCACTCTAAGGTCTGGAGGGTAAAGTTCTAGACAAGGAGTGCCAGGGGATGGGGCTGGAGGGATAGGAAAGGGCCCGGGATGGGGAGTGGGTAGGGAGATGGGAGGATGCTCAGGGACTTAGATTTTACCCTCAAGGCCAGAGAGAGCCACTGAAGGGTTTGAACAGGGAAGCATCAAGGTGGAATTCACACTGTGGGACCCTGGAAGGAGGGCAGGAAAGATGGGGAGAAGGAGACATTGAGGGCTGCAGTGCCTGTGTGAGAATGAAGCTGGGGAAGGTGGGTGGGGGCAATGGGAGAGGTCCTAGGGAAGCAATACTAGCTGCACTTGGGAATGACTGAATGTGCAGGACGAAGGAAACCCTGAATCAGGGCTGCCCCAGGGGCCTGCTCGGGTAATGGGAGGATGATGGTGGCTTCCACAGAGCTAGAGAACATGCGTGCAGGAGGGAGTCTTGGAAGGAAGGGGGATAATTCGGGCAGTTTGTTGGAGGTACCACTGCCAGGCCATCTGAGAGAGAGAGGAGGCTCCCCAGGCACACTTGGAGAATGAATTGAGAAGTGGGTCAAGGACAGAAGCCTGGAGACCAGCCACACAGAAGGGGTTGGTGGCAGCCAAAAGAGCAAGGGTTTCAAGGAGGGAAAGATCAGCAGCATCTCTGCAAGACCTGCAGGACAAAATGAGCCATGTCCACCGATTTTGGGACAAGGAGGCCATTGATGACTTAGGGTGTAGGTGCAGAAACTGAATTTGAGCAGATGGGAGAAGAGGCTGTGCAGACAGCAAGTGTAAATGGCTTTTGGGATCAATTTTTTTTAAATTATTATACCTTAAGTTCTAGGGTACATGTGCACAACATGCAAGTTTGTTACATATGTATACATGTGCAATGTTGGTGTGCTGCACCCATTAACTTGTCATTTACATTAGGTATATTTCCTAATGCTATTCTTCCCCCACCGCCCACCCCATGACAGACCCCAGTGTGTGATGTTCCCCACCCTGTGTCCAAGTGTTCTCACTGTTCAGTTCCCACCTATGAGTGAGAACATGCAGTGTTTGGTTTTCTGTCCTTGCAATAGTTTGCTCAGAATGATGGTTTCCATCTTCATCCATGTCCCTACAAAGGACATGAACTCATCCTTTTTTATGGCTGCATAGTATTCCATAGTGTATACAAGCCACATTTTCTTAATCTAGTCTATCATTGATAGACATTTGGGTTGGTTCCAAGTCTTTGCTATTGTAAATAGTGCTACAATAAACATATGTGTGCATGTGTCTTTATAGCAGCATGATTTGTAATCCTTTGGGTATATGCCCAGTAATGGGATGGCTGGGTCAAAAGGTATTTCTAGTTCTAGATCCTTGAGAAATCGCCACGCTGTCTTCCACAATGGTTGAACTAGTTCACAGTCCCACCAACAGTGTAAAAGTGTTCCTATTTCTCCAAATCCTCTCCAGCACCTGTTGTTTCCTGACTTTTTAATGATCGCCATTCTAACTGGTGTGAGATGGTATCACATTGTGGTTTTGATTTGCATTTCTCTGATGGCCAGTGATGATGAGCATTTTTTCACGTGTCTGCTGGCTGCATAAATGTCTTCTTTTGAGAAGTGTCTGTTCATATCCTTTGCCCACTTTTTGATGGGGTTGTTTGATTTTTGCTTGTAAATTTGTAAAGTTCTTTGTAGATTCTGGATATTAGCCCTTTGTCAGATGGGCAGATTGTAAAAATTTTCTCCCATTCTGTAGGTTGCCTGTTCACTCTGATGGTAGTTGCTTTTGCTGTGCAGAAGCTCTTTAGTTTAATTAGATCCCATTTGTCAATTTTGGCTTTTGTTGCCATTGCTTTTGGTGTTTTAGACATGAAGTCCTTGCA
>NW_012099921.1:442551-443719 GCF_000951045.1 Mandrillus leucophaeus
CTTTTTGATGTGCTGCTGGATTTGGTTTGCCAGTATTTTATTGAGGATTTTTGCATCGATGTTCATCAGGGATATTGGTCTAAAATTCTCTTTTTTTTGTTGTGTCTCTGCCAGGCTTTGGTATCAGGATGATGTTGGCCTCATAAAATGAATTAGAGAGGATTCCCTCTTTTTCTGCTGATTGGAATAGTTTCAGAAGGAATGGTACCAGCTCCTCTTTGTACCTCTGGTAGAATTCGGTTGTGAATCTGTCTGGTCCGGGACTTTTTTTGGTTGGTAGGCTATTAACTATTGCCTCAATTTCAGAGCCTGTTATTGGTCTATTCAGGGATTCAACTTCTTCCTGGTTTAGTGTTGGGAGAGTGTATGTGTCCAGGAATTTATCCATTTCTTCTAGATTTTCTAGTTTATTTGTGTAGAGGTGTTTATCATATTCTCTGATGGTAGTTTGTAGTTCTGTGGGATCGGTGGTGATATCCCCTTTATCATTTTTTATTGTGTCTATTTGATTCTTCTCTCTTTTCTTCTTTATTAAGCTTGCTAGCGGTCTATCAATTTAAAAACCAGCTCCTGGATTCATTGGTTTTTTGAAGGGTTTTTTGTGTCTCTATCTCCTTCAGTTCTGCTCTGATCTTAGTTATTTCTTCTGCTAGCTTTTGAATATGTTTGATCTTGCTTCTGCTAGCTTTTGAATATGTTTGATCTTGCTTCTCTAGTTCTTTTCATTGTGATATTAGGGTGTCCATTTTAGATCTTTCCTGCTTTCTCTTGTGGGCATTTAGTGCTATAAATTTCCCTATACACACTGCTTTAAATGTGTCCCAGAGATTCTGGTATGTTGTGTTTTTGTTCTCATTGGTTTCAAAGAACATCTTTATTTCTGCCTTCATTTCGTTATGTATCCAGTAGTTATTCAGGAGCAGGTTGTTCAGTTTCCATGTAGTTGGGCGGTTTTGAGTGAGTTTCTGAATCCTGAGTTCTAGTTTGATTGCACTGTGGTCTGAGAGACAGTTTGTTATAATTTCTGTTCTTTTACATTTACTGAGGAGTGCTTTACTTCCGACTATGTGGTCAATTTTGGAATGAGTGTGATGTGGTGCTGAGAAGAATATATATTCTGTTGATTTGGGGTGGAGAGTTCTGTAGATGTCTATTAGGTCCACTTGGT
>NW_012099921.1:444079-452015 GCF_000951045.1 Mandrillus leucophaeus
TAGCATTGATGGTCTTTACAATTTGGCATGTTTTTGCAGTGGCTGATACCAGTTGTTCCTTTCCATGTTTAGTGCTTCCTTCAGGAGCTCTTGTAAGGCAGGCCTTGTGGTGATAAAAGCTCTCAGCATTTGTTTGTCTGTAAAGGATTTTATTTCTCCTTCACTTATGAAGCTTAGTTTGGCTGGATATGAAATTCTGGTTTGAAAATTCTTTTCTTTAAGAATGTAGAATATTGCCCCCCACTCTCTTCTGGCTTATAGGGTTTCTGCTGCGAGATCCACTGTTAGTCTGATGGGCTTCCCTTTGTGAGTAACCCAGCCTTTCTCTCTGGCTGCCCTTAATATTTTTTCCTTCATTTCAACTTTGGTGAATCTGACAATTATGTGTCTTGGAGTTGCTCTTCTCGAGGAGTATCTTTGTGGCATTCACTGTGTTTCCTGAATTTGAAAGTTGGCCTGCCTCACTAGGTTGGGGAAGTTCTCCTGGTTAAAATCCTGAAGAATGTTTTCCAACTTGGTTCCATTCTCCTTGTCACTTTCAGGTATACCAGTCAGACGTAGATTTGGTCTTTTCACATAGTCCCATATTTCTTGGAGGCTTTATTTGTTTCTTTTTAGTCTTTTTTCTCTAAACTTCTCTTCTTGCTTCATTTCATTCATTTGATCTTCAATCACTAATACCCTTTCTTCTACTTGATCAAATCAGCAACTGAAGCTTGTGCATACATCACATAGTTCTTGTGCCACGGTTTTCAGCTCCATCAGATCATTTAAGACTTCTCTACACTGTTTATACTAGTTAGCCATTCGTCTAATCTTTTTTCAAGGTTTTTAGCTTCTTTGTGATGGGTTCGAACATCCTCCTTTAGCTCAGAGAAGTTTGTTATTACCAATTGTCTGAAGTCTTCTTCTCTCAAGCCATCAAAGTCATGCTCCATCCAGCTTTGTTCCATTGCTGGCAAGGAGCTGCATTCCTTTGGAAGAGAAGAGGCACTCTGATTTTTAGAATTTCCAGCTTTTCTGCTCTGGTTTCTCCCCATCTTTGTGGTTTTATCTACCTTTGGTCTTTGATGATGGTGATGTACAGATGGGGTTTTGGTGTGGATGTCCTTTCTGTTTGTTAGTTTTCCTTCTAGCAGTCAGGACCCTCAGCTGCAGGTCTGTTGGAGTTTGCTGGAGGTCCACTCCAGACCCTGTTTGCCTGGGTATCACCAGCAGAGGCTTCAGAACCACAAATATTGCAGAGCGGCAGATGTTGCTGCCTGATCCTGCCTCTGGAAGCTTCATCTCAGAAGGGCATCCAGCCGTAGGAGGTGTCAGTTGGCCCCTACTGGGAGGTGTCTCCTAGTTAGGGTACTGGGAGTCAGGGACCCACTTGAGGAGGCAGAGTGTCCATTCTCAGATCTCAAACTCTGTGCTGGGAGGACCACTACTCTCTTCAAAACTGTCAGACGGGACGTTTAAGCCTGCAGAAGTTTCTGCTGCCTTTTGTTCAGCTATGCCCTGCCCCCAGAGGTGGAGTCTACAGAGGCAGGGAGGCCTCCTTGAGCTGTGGTGGGCTCCACCCAGTTCCAGCTTCTGGACCGCTTTATTTACCTACTCAAGCCTCAGCAATGGTGGACACCCCTCCCCCAACCTCACTGCCGCCTTGCAGTTTGATCTCAGACTGCTGTGCTAGTAGTGAGCGAGGCTCCATGGGTGTGGGACCCTCCAAGTCAGGCACGGGATATAATCTCCTGGTGCACCGTTTGCTAAGGCCATTGGAAAAGCACAGTATTAGGGTGGCAGTGTGCCGATTTTCCAGGTACCGTCTGTCATGGCTTCCCTTTGCTGGGGAATGGAATTCCCTGACCCCTTGCACTTCCTGGGTGAGGCGATGCCCCACCCTGCTAAGTGGGCTGCATCAACTGTCTGACAAGCCCCAGTGAGAGCCCCAGTGAGATGAACCTGGTACCTCAGTTGGAAATGCAGAAATCACCCATCTATTGCATCGCTCATGCTGAGAGCTGCAGACTGGAGCTGTTCCTACTCGGCCATCTTGGAACCAACCTTTTTTATTATTTATTTGAGATGGAGTCTTGCTCTGTCACCCAGGCTGGAGTGCAGTGGTGCTATCTCGGCTCACTGCAACCTCTGCCTTCCAGGTTCACACCATTCTCCTGCCTCAGCCTCCCGAGTAGCTGGGACTACAGGTGCCTGCCACCACGCCTGGCTAATATTTTTTATTTTTAGTAGAGACAGGGTTTCACCGTGTTAGCCAGGATGATCTTGATCTCCTGACCTCGTGATCCACCTCCTCAGCCTCCCAAAGTGCTGGGATTACAGGCGTGAGCCACTGCGCCCAGCCTTGATCAATTTTTATGAGGTCAGGCGGGGAGGATGAATGGGCAGCATGTGACCAAGTGTCAAGGATGGGCATGAGTTTAGGGTGGGAGACACTTTGTGTGTAGGAGCTGAGGTGGGGAGTTTGTAGAAGGAACGTGAAGGAATGGGAGATGAAAAGATGACCGATGGAGCAAGGTCCCCTGGCACAGAGTAGAAGAGCTCCCCACCCCACAGGGAGGGGTGGGTCTTTTCAGGAGCAAGTTCACCTCATCCTGACAGGTTGGAATTAAAGAGGGGCCAGGCATGGCAGGTGGTTCATGCCTGTAATCCCAGCACTTCGGAAGGCTGCAGTGGGAGGATTGTTTGAGCCCAGGAGTTCAAGACCAGCCTGGGCCACACAGCAAGACTCAACCTCTACAAAAAATTTTAAAAATAAAAATAAAATTTGAAAAAAGAAAAAGGAGGATAGGTACAGATGCAGAGCTCATTATAGGTGCTCTGGAGGGGACAGACAGTGAGAGAGGTGACAGCAATGACCTGGTCTGCTTGGTGAACTTTAAAGTAGGGTCATCTACTGAGATGGGGTGGGTCCATGTCCCTCACAGCTTCCTCACAGCTTCCTCCTAGAGATGGTGACGTCCACTTTTGGCAGGGTCTGAAGCCAGGACCGTCTCTGTTTCCTTGGCTGCCTCCTTCACTCAGATCCAATTTGTTTCTCTTGAAGAACAATTGAATTCTCTCAGTAGAGAATGAAAATTATCCCTCTCATCCTATTTCCACGTTTGCCATGGCTTTCAGGAATGCAAACTGAATCATTAAATGATCTCTTGCAATGGTCAGCAGTGACTGTCTCTGGGTGACTTTGATTTCTCTGGCTTTTCAATATCTTTATTACATCACCTCTTTCCTGGGGAGGCTGTTCACAGATGTTCTGGGAATAGCGGTGATAGAGAAATGAAGCTCACATTCTCAGGACTTGGCTCCTGATCTGTGACAGTGGCTTGCTCACCTCAGGTAGGCCTTCTCCATGGGTACAGCGACAGCCCTGGCACCAGACTAACAAGGATGGCCTTGGTGTCCCCAGTCTTAGAAGAAGGGGGTGCCTCTTGCTGGCTGTTCCAGTCAAAGTCTCAGGGAGTTCTTCAAGGAGCTTAGCTCAGGTCCTGCCCGTCCCCAAACCAATCCCTGTGAATGGATCCTAGATGAATAAAATACTTCCAAAAGTACTACTGTCCTTGTGCCCTGCCTGCAGGACTCCTCCACACTGCCCCCTCTCCCTGAGTCCCTGTCCTGGTCTACCCAGACTCCCCCAGCCTTCCTGGCCCGCCTCAACCACAAAGCACAGGACCTGAGATGCACAGACCTTGGCCTCCTCGCCCCATGCCCTCCCTGTGTGAGGCACTCATCTTGGCTGGCCTCAGAGGCCTCGCTCTCCAAGTGGGCATCACTGTAGACCCCACCTTATAGGGGTCTTGTGAGGATTCATTGTGAAAGTGCATCTGAAGTGCTAAGCTCACCTCCTGGCGACCACGGATCCTCTCCCTGGCCAGGTCCGCCTCCCTTGAACCTCCACGGCTGGTACCAGCAGCCCCAGCACCACCCTGTGGGGCTCCACCTGTGTGTCTCAGTGACACCCGTTCAGGTTGGAACTCTGGCCCACAAGCTTCCATGTGAGAGAAGGGTCATTTTATGTTTTATGACTCAACTTATCTTCTCCCTCAATTTTATCATTCCAGCAAGTGACGGGAACTCAATTTCTGTCCAGTTGGAATCTTCCTTCATCCCTTTCTCTGGGGGTTACCAGGGGGGCTTATCTGTTATTACTCCTCAAGTGTCTCCTGACTTGTCCACTTCTCCAGCTGGTCCTGGGTCCTCCATCCTTGCAGGTGACCATGGCGATGCCCTCTTCCCCATGGTGGGCTCATTCTGGTCTCCCACCTCTCTCCTCTTCAGGCCTCTCATGGAGACCACTTCAGCTGTTTTGGTGCCTGCAGAGCCTCACTGGCTTGCCATGCACCGCGTGGGCATTCCTCTCTCTGCAGTCCTGGGACCTCCCTGGGGCTCCACCAGGAAGCCAGGCACAAGGCTTCGCTGCTTGCAACGCTGCAAACACACCTGGCTTGGCAGCCTTGCCAGGCTCAGGCGCTTTCTCTGTGATACCATTGTCCTTGTTATTGCCTGGTAGCAGAGCGGTTGGGTAGAACTTACCTTTATTCGTGATGTTTCAGATCACATTTTTTATCCATGGTTAAGCATCTTTTCCATTCTTTGAGGATCCTGGATTCTGAAATTCCAAAGCCAGGGAGAGGCCAGGCGCGATGGCTTACACTTGTAATCGCAGCACTTTGGGAGGCTGAGGTGGGCGGATCACTTGAGCCCAGGAGTTCAACACCAGCCTGAGCAACATGACGAAACCCTGTCTCTACCAAAAATACAGAAATTAGCCAGCCTTGGTGGTGGGTACCTGTAATCCCAGCTACTCGAGAGGCTAAGGCAGAAGCACTGCTTTGACCCAGGAGGCGGAGGTTGCAGTCAGCTGAGATAGTGCTCCAGCCTGGGCAACAAAGTGAGACCCTGTCTCAAAAAAAAAAAAAAAAAGTCTAGGGAGAGACATCTCCCCCTCAGCTATCCATTCTCACGTGCCTTTCTGAGGCATAAGCATGTACTGGCTGAGTGGCTCAAAGGAGAGAAGGGCAAAAAGGGAAAGGAAACTCTAGGAAGCACGGTCATTGATGAACATTTCAGAACGCAGTCCCAGCACACATATGTGAACTCCTTCATGGAGTAGCTGATGGGCTCGTCTCCTTCCTCCGCGGGGCGTAGCATGGCGCTGGACCACAGCAGATGCTCCACTGATGCCCGGCACCTCTTGCTGTTTGGCTTTGCGGCCTCCTTACACATCTCCCTCACATTTGGTAAGCACTTTACAGTTTGCAAGGCCCTTTCACAATGCCTTCTGCCAGTAACTCCTAACTACTTTTGACACAGTAGTGATGGTTGTTTTCATTTCCAGATGAGGAAACAGGCTCAGTGAGGTTGGGTGAGTTTCCTGCCCTCCACGATCTGGATGGAGTAAGGTGGAGTCCGTGGGCGGGGCTGCAGGGGCCTGAAGAGGTGATGTCGTGGCCGTTGACCCCTCCTCTCTCTCGTCCCCCAGCGTTCGCTGCCTTCCTGCTGGTGGCCTGCCTCCTGGATTTCCAGAGGGCCCTGGCTCTGTTTGTCCTCACTTGTGTGGTCCTCACGTTCCTGGGCCACCGCCTGCTGAAACGGCTTCTGGGGCCAAAGCTAAGGAGGTTTCTCAAGCCTCAGGACCATCCTCGCCTGCTGCTCTGGTTTAAGAGGTGAGTGAGGTCACAGCCCTGAGGCAGGACAAGGGAGGGCCCGTGAGCTGAGGGGTTGGCTCCAGGGTTATGGCCAGGGCTGGAGGAAGAGGAAGGCTCTGTGTCATGGAGAACTCTCCAGGGCCCCAGGGCAGGAGCTTGTGGGTGACTTCAAACATAGCAGCATCTTTTGGTGTTTCACCAGTTCTTAGTCCCAGTTACAGCAGGTGACTGTGGTGGATGAAAACTGAACTCAACAGTTTCCTCCATTCAGGGATCCCAGCTCCTGGAGCAAGGAGGGCCCAAATCAGTACCTCCCTGAGATCACCTGGGCAGTGTGAGACATCACCTGGGCAGTGTGAGACAAAAAGCCGCAGGGACCATCCCTGGAGTGGGATTCAGCAGGCTCGATCGGGGTCCAGGTGCTAGTATTTTTCATTAGCCTCCAGGGAATTCTGATGTAGCCAGCAGAGTCTTATGTGTTTTGTAAGCCAAGGTTCGCAAAAAAAATTGGCTGGGGGGAAGAAAACGGTTTCTATGGCTTAAAAAAAAAGTCTGAAGACCACCAATCTATTTCAGTACTCTATTTTGTTGATGAAGAAGCTGGTGGCCAAAGATACCCAAAGACTAAGTCAGGGGGATGCAAGGGTACAGGGGTGACTCTCACGTTCCCAAAGTGAAATCCGCATACCACAGCAAAATGATTTGAGCCAGCCTGTGGGGTGAACACATTTAAAATTTTATTTATAAGTACATTTACTGTTACATTTGACTTCTCTTTATTAAATACATTTGTGATTTATTTTTACAATGGTTTTCTATGACAAGTCATTGATGATGGTTTTCCACTTGAGGGACTGATACGAAGTTTCCTTTAAAAAAATGCATGCAGATAAACTGGACTTCATAAAAACTAAAAACTTTTTGATGCAACGCACACTATCAAAAAAGTGAAAAGACAACTCATGGAATGAGAGAAAAGATGTACAAATCATATGTCTGCATAAAGAAACTGTATGCAGAATTACAACTCAACCATAAAAAGACAACCCATTTGAAGAATAAAAGGTTTTGCTACAGCCAAAAATCACATGAAAATGTGCTCAACATCAGTAGCCATCATGGAAATGCAAAGCAAAGCCACAATAAGATACCACTTCATATTCAGTCAGATGGCCATAATCAATAAGATAGATGATAACAAGTGTTGACAAAGATGTGGAGAAATTGAAACCCTGAGACACTGCTGGCAGAAATGCAAAACAGTGCAGTTGCTTTAGAAAATGGCTGACCAGGCATGGTGGCTCATGCCTGTAATCGCAGCACTTTGGGAGGCCAAGGTGGGAGGATCAAGAGGTCAGGAGTTCGAGACCAGCCTGGCCAACATGGCGAAACCCTGTCTCTACTAAAAATCCAAAAATTAGCCAGGCATGGTGGTGGGTGCCTGTAATCTCAGCTACTTGGGAGGCTGAGGCAGGAGAATTGCTTGAAACCGGAAGGCAGAGGTTGCAGTGAGTCGAGATCGCACCATTGCACTCCAGCACCATTGCTCCAACAAGAGCAAAACTCTGTCTCAAAAAAAAAAAAAAAGAAAGAAAGAAAAAAGAAAATGGTTAGGCAGTTCCTCAAAATGTTAAACATGGACTTACCATATGACCCAGAAATTCCACTCCTAGGTATATACCTAAGAGAAATAAAAATATATGTCCACATAAAAACTTGTGCACAAATCTTCATATAGCATTAATCATAATAGCCAAAAAGTGAAAACTACACATATGTTCATCAACTGGAAAATGGATAAAGAAAATCTATATATCCATACAATAGAATATTATTTGGCCATGAAAAGGAATGTAGTCTTGATAAATACTACAATAATGATAAACCTTGAGAACATCATGCTCAGTGAAAGAAGCCAGTTTTAAAGAACCATATACTGCATGATTCCATTTATGTGAAATGTCCAGAATGGGCAAATCTGTGGAGACAGAGAGTTGATTAGTGATGGGAAATCTGTGGAGATAGAGAGTTGATTAGTGATTGCTAGGGTGGATGGGAAGAGGAGGTAGTGACCACCAGTGGTTTGGGGCTTCATTTTGGGCTGATGAAAATATCCTAGGATTATGATAATGGTTGCACAAATCTGTAACTATACTAAAAACCATTAAACCATACACTTTTGGCCAGGCATGGTGGCTCAAGCCTGTAATCCCAGCACTTTGGGAGGCTGAGGCGGGTGGATCATGAGGTCAGGAGATCGAGACCATCCTGGCTAACACAGTGAAACC
>NW_012099921.1:457645-458807 GCF_000951045.1 Mandrillus leucophaeus
GGATCCAGTTTCAGCTTTCTACATATGGCTAGCCAGTTTTCCCAGCACCATTTATTAAATAGGGAATCCTTTCCCCATTTCTTATTTTTGCCAGATTTGTCAAAGAACAGATGGTTGTAGATGTGTGGTATTATTTCCAAGCGCTCTATTCTGTTCCATTGGTCTGTATCTCTCTTTTGGTACCAGTACCATGCTGTTTTGGTTACTGCAGCCTCATAGTATAGTTTGAAGTCAGGTAGCATGATGCCTCCAGCTTTGTTCTTTTGGCTTAGGATTGTCTTGGCAATGCAGGCTCTATTTTTGTTCCATATAAACTTTAAAGTAGTTTTTTTTCCAGTTCTGTGAAGAAAGTCATGGTAGCTTGATGGGGATGGCATTGAATCTATAAATTACCTTGGGTAGTATGGCCATTTTCACAATATTGATTCTTCCTCTCCGTGAGCATGGAATGTTCTTCCATTTGTGTGTGTCCTCTTTTATTTCGTTGAGCAGTGGTTTGTAGTTCTCCTTGAAGAGGTCCTTCACATCCCTTATAAGTTGGATTCCTAGGTATTTTATTCTCTTTGAAGCAATTGTGAATGGGAGTTCACTTATGATTTGGCTCTCTGTTTGTCTGTTATTGGTGTATAGGAACGCTCGTGATTTTTGCACATTGATTTTGTATCCTGAGACTTTGCTGAAGTTGCTTATTAGCTTAAGGAGATTTTAGGCTGAGACGATGGGGTTTTCTAAATATACAATCATGTCATCTGCAAACAGGAACAATCTGACTCCCTCTTTTCCTAATTGAATACCCTTTATTTCTTTCTCCTGCCTGATTGCCCTGGCCAGAACTTCCAACACTGTGTTGAATAGGAGTGGTGAGAGAGGGCATCCCTGTCTTATGCCAGTTTTCAAAGGGAATGCTTCCAGTTTTTGCCCATTCGGTATCATATTGGCTGTGGGTTTGTCATAAATAGCTCTTACTATTTTGAGATACGTTCCATCAATACCTAGTTTATTGAGAGGTTTTTAGCATGAAGGGCTGCTGAATTTTGTCAAAGGCCTTTTCTGCATCTATTGAGATAATCATGTGGTTTTTGTCTTTGGTTCTGTTTATATGATGGATTATGTTTGTTGATTTGCCTATGTTGAACCAGCCTTGCATCCCAGGGATGAAGCC
>NW_012099921.1:459943-493283 GCF_000951045.1 Mandrillus leucophaeus
AAAAAAAAAAAAAAGAAAAAAAAAAAAAAACCAAACCAACCAACCAAACAAAAATACACTTTAAAAAATTGCTGCATAATATTATTAGGTTGGTGCAAAAGTAATTGTGGTTTTGCCGTTATGCAATACATTTTGCACCAACCTAATAGATGTGCATAGTTTCAGGGTACATGTGATAATTTAATACATTCATATAATTTGTAAAGATCAAATCAGCGTACTTGGGATATCCATCAAATTAAATATTTGTCTTTCTTTATATTAGAACTATTCAAATTCTCCTAGCTATTTTGAAATATGCAATACATTATTGTAGACTGTAGCCACCTTACTCATCTATCTGTCACTAGGTCTTATTTCTTCTCTCAAACTATATATTTGTACCCATTAGTCAACTTCTTGTCATCCCACCTCCCTCCTCCCCTTCAGAGTCTCTGGTAACGACCAAACTACTGTCTGTCTTCATAAGATCTACTTTTTAAGCTCCCACATATGAGTGAGAACATGCAGTATTTGTCTTTCTGTGCTTGGCTTATTTCACTTAGCATAATGATCTCCAATTCCGTCCATGTTGCTGCTAATAATAGGATTTCATTGTTTATTTTATGGCTGAATGATATTCCATTGTGTATATATACCACATTTTCTTTATCCATTCATCTGTTGATGGGCACCTAGGTTGATTCCATATTTTGGCTATTGTGAATCATACTGCAATAAACATGGAATGCAGATGTCTTTTCAATATATTGATTTCCTTTTTGTGTGTGTGTGTGTGTATATACCCAGTAGAGGAATTACTGAATCATATGGTACTTCTATTTTTAGTTTTGTGAGGAACTTCTATCCTTGAACTATACACTGTAAATGGGCAAAGTGTATGGCATGTAAATTTTGTCTCAATAAAGCTGTTAAAAAATACATGCATTTGGCTGGGCGTGGTGGCTCATGCTTGTAATCCCAGCACTTTGGGAGGCTGAGGCAGGCAGATCACGAGGTCAGGAGATCGAGACTATCCTGGTCAACACGGTGAAACCCCATCTCTACTAAAAATACAAAAAAATTAGCCAGGCGTGGTGGTGGGCGCCTGTAGTCCCAGCTACTCTGGAGGCTGAGGCAGGAGAATGGTGTGAACCTGGGAGATGGAGCTTGCAGTGAGGCAAGATAGCGCTACTGCACTCCAGCCTGGGTGACAGAGCAAGACTCCGTCTCAAAAAAAAAAAAAAAAAAAAAAAAGGCATGCATTTGATTTTGGCTCCCAGTTAAGATGGAATAACAGAGACCAGGTTTATCCTCCCAGTTGAAACAGCTAAAAAACTGGAACAAATACATGAGACAAGAGCTCTTTGATGTTGGACATCAGTCAATAAAGGACACTGATCCTTGAGAATTAGGAAACAAATGAGGCTAGCCCTGTGTTCTCCCCAGCTGACTGCCTGGAGAGCATTTCCAGACCACAGCACAGGGAAGGAAAACTGAGGTGGGACACCAGCAGACTCCCTAAGTTGAAGAGACAGAGCTGGAAATCTAGGGAAGCCAAGGCAGGCAGGGTTCACATTGCAGAGCACAGAGACACAGCTGAGAGATCACAGAGCAAAGCCCAGAGCTATGCAGAGAATCCTCCTTGAACATGCAGTTGAGTTCTGCTCAGAGAATACAGATGAGGAAGCTACCCTAGTACTAGGAAAGAACCACCCAAAAGGAGAAGTGGGAATCATACCTGGAATCACACAGGGCCAGGAATAGTGTCTATTCCTGACAGTCAGGTGAAAAAAAACCTCATAATGCACAGGGCATTGTTTAGCGTAGTAAGAAGGTTTTGGCTCAGTAGCAGAGAAAAAAAAAATCAACTCTAGAATAAATGCTTCTCAGGCCCTGCCTAACATCTTAAAGACAAAACCTGAAAAAATTCAAACAGAGCATCAGTTAACCACGGCACAACTTCAGTTGAATATACACAGTTGAAGTCTCCAGAGGGGAAGGAGGGCAGAAAAAAATATTTGAAGAAATTATGTCCAGAAAAAATCCAAATAGGATGACAATTGGACACCCAAAGATTCAAGAAACTTCATGAATCCCCAGCACAAGAAACATGAAGACTATACCGAGGCAATAATCAAATTACTTAAGATCAGTGATAAAACCTTAACAACAACTAGAGAAAAAAGACATGTGCAGAGGAGCAGAAAGATGGATTACTAGCAGACTTCTTGTCAAAAATGAGTGAGAAAATAGTGGAACAGTCAACAACAACAATAGCAAATACCCAAAAGGCTGTCAACCGACAATTCTTTACCAGTGAAATGTATTTCAAAAAAGAAGAGGAAATAAGAATTCTTTCAGTCATACAAAAGCTGAAATAATTTTTCAGACATAAAAAGCAGACTTATGCTACAAGAAATGCTAAAGGAGTGGCGCACACCTGTAGTCCCAGCTACTCAGGAGGCTGAGAAAGGAGGATCGCTTGAGCCTGGGAGACATAGGCTGCAGTAAGCCAGGATCATGCCACTGACTCCAGCCTGGACGATAGAGGGAGATGCTACGGCAAAAAGAAAAGAAAAGAAAAGAGAGAAAGAGAGAGAAGCCAGTGTTGTGGCTCATGCCTATAATCCCAGCAATTTGGGAGGCCAACTTGGATAGATCACTCAAGTTCAGGAGTCCAAGACCAGCCTGAGCAATATGTTGAAACTCTGTCTCTAATAAAAATACACACACAAAAAATAGCCAGGCATGGTGGCATGCACCTGTAGCATCAGCTATTACACTTGGTTGGCTGAGGCACAAGAATTGCTTGAACCTGGGAGGTGGAGGTTGCAGTGAACTGAGATCACACCACTGCACTCCAGCCTGGGAGACACTGTCTCAAAAAAAAAAAAAAGGAAAAAAGAAAGAAAGAAATGTTAAAGGAAATTCTTTGAAGAGAAGGAAAATGCTACTAGCAGAAACCTGGTTCTACAAAAAGAAATGGGGTCAGGTGTGGTGGCTAATGCCTGTAATTTCAGCACTTTGTGAGGCTGAGGTAGGAGGACTGCTTGAGCCCAGGAGTTTGAGACCAGCCTGGGTAACATAATGAGACCCCATCTCTACAAAAAAATAGATAAATAAATTAGCCAGGTATGGTGCTGTGCACCTGTGATCCCAGCTACTTGAGAGGCTAAGGTAGGAGGATCGCTTGAGCACAGAAGGTCAAGGCTGCAGTGAGCTATGCACAATATGCCTATATGCCACTGCACTCCAGCCTGGGCAACAAAGCAGACCCTGTCTCAAAAAAGACAGAAAGGGAAGGGGAAGGGAACAGGGAAGGGGAAGGGTAAAAGGCAAGGAAGGAAGGAAGGAAAAAGTTGATTAAAATTTAATCAACTTAGGCCAGGTGTGGTGGCTCACGCCTGTAATCCCAGCACTTTGGGAGGCTGAGGCAGGCAGATCACGAGGTCAAGAGATTGGGACTAGCCTGACCAACATGGTGAAACCCTGTCTCTACTAAAAATACAAAAATTAGCTGACTGGGCATAGTGGCATGCACCTGTAGTCCCAGCTACTCAGGTGACTGAGGCAGGAGAATCACTTGAACGTGGGAGACAGAGCCACAGCTCCTGGGCTTGTCATAAATCTTTAATAAGCAAAATAACCCAATTTTAAAGTGAGCTCAAGACCAAGCATGGTGGCTCACGCCTATAACCCTAGTAGTTTAGGAGGCCAAGGTGGGTGGATCCCCTGAGGAGTTCAAGACCAGTCTGGCCAACATGGTGAAACCCTGTCTCTACTAAAAATACAAAAATTAGCCAGGCATGGTAACAGGCACCTGTAGTCCCAGCTACTTGGGAGACTGAGGCAGGAGAATTGCTTGAACCCAGGAGGTGGGTGTTATAGTGAGCCAAGATCTCGTGCCACTGCACTCTAGCCTGTGTGACAGAGCGACACGCCATCTCAAAAACAAACAAACAAAAAACACTAAAAGGCTCAAGATATGAACAGACATTTAAAGAATATGCCTAAGTGGCAAATAAGTACATGGTAAGATGCTCAACACCATTTATCAGTAAAGAAATGCAAGTTAAAAACAGAAAGAGATACTACCATATACTGAGTAGAATGGGTAGAATTCAAAAGACTAACCATACCAAGTGTTGGCAAGGATATAGAGGAACTGAATTTTTTTATACTGCTAGTGGGAATATAAAATTGTGCAACTGCTGTAGAAAACAGATTGGCAGTTTCCAGGCCTATCATATAATCTACCTATTTTACTTATAGGCATTTACCCAAGAGAAATAAAAACATATATCCACACAAAGACTTGCACATGAAGTTTTGAATGTTCATAGCAGCTTTATCTGCAATAGCCAAAAACTGGAAATCAACAAAATGTCCATCAATAGGTGAATTGATAAGCACAGTGTGGTATATCCATATAATGGAATACTACTGAGCAATAAGATGGAATGGACTAGTGAATCATGCAGAAACCTAGATAAATCTCAAAATAATTACACTAAGTGAAAGAAGTCAAACAAAAAAGGTCAGGTACTGTATGGTTCTATTTATATAAACTTCTTTCTTTTCTTTTTAAAAAATTTATATAAAATTCTTAAAAATGCAAAGTAGGTGGGGTGCGGTGGCTCACGCCTATAATCCCAGCACTTTGGGAGGCTGAGATGGGCAGATCACTTGAGGTCAGAAATTCAAGACCAGCCTGGCCAACATGGTGAAATCCCATCTCTTCTAAAAATATAAAAATTAGCTGGGCCTGGTGGTGCATCCCTGTAGTCCCAGCTACTTGGGAAGCTGAGGCAGGAAAAGCGCTTAAACCCCAGAGGTGGAGGTTGCAGTGAGCTGAGGTCATGCCATTGCACTCCAGCTTGGACGATGAAATGAGACTCTGTCTCAAAAACAAACAAACAAACAAAAATGCAGACTAATCTAGTGGCAGAAAACATGTCAACTGTTACCTGGGAACAGGGAGGGAGGCAAGAAATTACAAAAGGGATGATGGATACGTTCAATCTCTTGATTGCAGTGATGGTTTCAAAGACTATGCATATGCCAAAACGTATCAAATTGAACACCTCCAATATGTGCAATTGATTATATATCAACCATACCTCTAATAAAGCTGTTAAAAATAAAAAGTTTGAAACTAGCATTTAAGTTTTGTTTTTTTTTTTTTTTTGAGATGGCATCTTGCTCTGTCACCCAGGCTGGAGTGCAGTGGCACAATCTCGGCTCACTGCAACCTCTGCCTCCCAGATTCAAGTGATTCTCCTGCCTCAGCCTCCCAAGTACCTGGGATTACAGGCACCCACCGCCACTCCCAGCTAATTTTTGGATTTTTAGTAGAGATGGGTTTCACCATGTTGGCCAGGCTGGTCTCGAATGCCTGACCTCAGGTGATCCACCCACCATGGCCTCCCAAAGTGCTGGGATTACAGGCATGAGCCACCACGCCCGGCCATATTTGAGTTCTTATAAAGTCAGTTAACCTCAAGAGAAATAGTAAGTAAAGAGAGGTACAGTTGGCACACAAACAAGGCAAAGATTGTGCACATTGAACTGGAATGAGAAGAGTTTAAAAACAGGAGCAGAAAGAAAAGCAGTAGGCTCTGGAATTAGCCTGCTTGAGTTCAGATCTTTGGTCTCCTGCTTACCAGCTAGGACCGGCCTGGATAAAACTGTAAAGTGAATAGACCTTGCTTCCAGAATGCCTGGGTTGAAATCTCAGTTCTGCCACTTTCTAGATGAGTGGCCTTGGGCCAGTTATTTAACCTCTCTGTGCCTCAGTTTCCTCATCTCTATCAAAAGAACGTGTCTCTCAGCATTGGTATAGTACCTGGCATATAATAGGTGCTCAGTGGAACATTAACTGTCATTAGTAGTACCCAGTGAGTTGATGACTGGATTGAACTGATGACCGGATTGGGGTGAGATCTTGAGCACCTGATGCCAAAACCTGAGCTCTCCCACCCTTCAGGCTGCATCCTGGACAAACAGATCCTAGCCCCAGGGAGGGAAGTGTTGCTGTTAAGGTTAGATCCATTCCTTGGTCTCCCTTGGTCTCGGGTGCTCAGCTCGGAGGTCCAAACTCACATCACATGCTTCTAGACATTTTGCAGTCATGGCCGATAGTGTTGAGTCCTGGGCGGCACAGGTCCTTTCTCCCACAAGGTCAGAGGCTGAGCTGAGCATCACTGCAGCGATGAGATTCCTGTAGCTGGATGGAGCCAGGTGCTTGTCACTACGCTCAGCTTGGCACATACATCCCCCTATATAATCCTGTCAGCAACGTTGAGAAATGAAGGGTCTCTGGCTTCATTTGACCCATGAGGAAACTAGACTCAGAGAGGCAAGGTGATCTGCCTGAGGTCACACAGTGAGGTCAGCTCTTCCCAGCATGTGGTTCCGGAGCTGGTGCTCTTTCCACTGTGCTGTGCTCTTTCTCCTCCTCCCAGCCCTGAGCACCTTTTCTCTGGGTGGCTGGGTGCTATTGTGTGTGGGTGGGGTGGGGGTACATGCTGAGGGTGATGACTTTCTTCCTCTTGCCTGCAGGGGCCTAGCTCTTGCTGCTTTCCTGGGCCTGGTCCTGTGGCTGTCTCTGGACACCTCCCGGCGGCCTGAGCAACTGGTATCCTTCGCAGGAATCTGCGTGTTCATTGCTCTCCTCTTTGCCTGCTCAAAGCATCATTGCGCAGTGAGTGCCAGTTGTGGGGCCCAGGGCTGGAAGTGTTTGCCTCTCTCTTCTGCCTCTAGGCTGGATCTGGGTGCTGGGGTATAGGCAGATGCTCCTGTTGGGAGAGCCCTCGAGGCTCAGGGCCTGGAGAAGACCTGTGTGTATCAGGACAGGCTTCCTGTGAAGCAAAAGTCTTCAAACTCCCCAGCAGGGATGTCTCTCCAGACTCAGAGGCCACCAGGACATTTGTTTCCTTGGTGACATGTCGTCTGGTCAGTCTAATCCTGGTCTTCAGGTCTGTAGGCTCAGGAACTACCTCCACCCCAACCACAGAAAACACAGGCCAGAGCTCCAGTCTGTCTGCAGAGCCAAGGGTTTCCTGGAATCATTAGCTTAAAATAGTGCTTCTCAAAGTCTGCGCTCCAGACCAACAGCAGCAGTGCCTCCATGGAACTTACCAGAAATGTAACTTCTTAGGCCCCACCCTAAGCCCACTGCATTAGAAACTCAGGGGCAAGGGCAGCAATCATCCTGTCAGCAAGCACAATTCTGATGTGTACTAAATTCTGATGTAGACTAAATTCTGATATAGACTACATTCTAATGTGTACTAAATTCTGATGTGTACTAAAATCTGATGTATACTAAGGCAGGCATGCACCCATTTGGGAGGTCCCTGCCATGGGCAGATAGAACCTTCTCTCTCTGCCTCTGTAGCATCAGGATCCCTCCCTGTTTCACAGTGTGGCTACCACCTACCCCAGGCTACCGCCAAGCCTCCCAGAAGGATGCACACCAGAGCTTGGACTTGCTGCTAAGGAATTATTAAATGCTGATCAGGGAACAGCAACCTGAGGAGCCCAGCTCTCATCTGCTGGGAGGAGCAGGGGGTGTGGGCATGGAGAGAGTTGGGGTTGAGGTGGATGGGAGCCCAGCCTGTGGAGGAGAGATTGGAGATGGTCAGGCAGACAGGGTTCACACGAGCTGGAGAGGAGCTGGGCCCAGAGCAGTCTGGTGCTGATCCTGAGGCCAGAGCCCCAGGCCACATCTCTGGCAGTGATGACCAGGAGACGAAGTGCCGTGGCATGCCGAAGGCTGGTCAGGTTTCGCCTGAGTTCTTGGTTAGAATCTTGGCCCACCCCTGCCCACTGCCCAGGTCCATTCCTGCCAACCACATGGCCTGTTCTGAATCCCAGGGAGGGATCAGGCAACAGTACTAGGCAACAGGCCTAGTACTCTGTCTGGCTCCAGCCCCATTCTCCGGGCAGGCCGATGCTCCTGGGCTCCCTCGGTAGCCAGTGCCCCCTGCTCTCACCCCCACCCAGCTCCCTGCCCATCCCTCAAGGAGCTGAACTCACCTTTCCGTGGGGTGGGGTGGCAGGTGTCCTGGCGGGCCGTGTCTTGGGGACTTGGACTGCAGTTTGTACTTGGACTCCTCGTCATCAGAACAGAACCAGGATTTATTGCGTTCCAGTGGCTGGGCGAGCAGATCCGGGTAGGTACATGGGACCTGGATGCCCAGAGCATCTTAGGTTACTGGGAGTAGGGGAGAAGCCACTTGGCAGGGGGAAAAGTGGATGGTGAGGCCATAGAGATGGCTTGGGACCTGGAGGGTAGGGTAGACTGAGGGTCCCATACCAGGTGGGTAGCTGGGGCCCGGGCAGTGCAGCTGCCACTTCCCTCACACCTGGCACTGAGGCCCCAATAGAGTAGTCTTTTCAGAGGCTGGGTCTGCAATCAGCAGTGACTTGGAAATTGTAATAGTTAAAAGTGCTTTAAAAAAAATCTCCCCAAATCTGCAAATGATTTACTTCTGTGTGTGTGTGTTTAAAAATAATGTGTATTGAAGTCATACATTTTTATTCTGTTGTTGCTTTTTTTTTTCAAGACAGGGTCTCACTTTTGTCACCCAGGCTAGAATGCACTGGCACAATCTTGGCTCACTGCAACCTCTGCCTCCCTGGTTCAAGCAATTCTCCTGCCTCAGCCTGCCCAGTAGCTGGGATTACAGACACCCACCACCATGCCCGGCTAATGTTTGTATTTTTAGTAAAGACAGGGTTTCACCATGTTGGCCAGGCTGGTCTCGAACTCCTGACCTCAGACGATTTGCTTGCCTTGGCCTCCCAAAGTGCTGGGATTACAGGCGTGAGCCACCACACCTGGGCCCATTTTGTTTTGTTTTGAAACAGTCTTGCTCTGGCATCCAGGCTGAGTGCAGTGGTATGAATACGGCTCACTGCAGCCTTGACATCCTGGGCTCAAGTGATCCTCCCACCTCAGCCTCCCCAGTATTGAGTAGCTGGGACTACAGGTGTAAGCCACCATGCCAAGCTAATTAAAACATATTTTTTCTTTTTTTTTTCTTTTTCTTTTTCTTTTTTTTTTGGTAGATACAGGGTCTCCCTATGTTGCCCAGGCTGGTCTCAAACTCCTGGGCTCAAGTGATCTCATCTTGAGCCATGGTGCCCAACCAATTTTGTTTTTTATTTTGGTAAAATATACAGAACATAAAATTGACCATTTTAACCACTTTTAAGTGTCATTAAATTCATGCACACTGTTGTACAACTATCATGATTTACTTTTGTCAAAAGAAAATTATAACAAATTTAGTTTAAAGATCTTAATTGGCTTTTACTTGTGATTTTAGAGTGAGGCAACACCTCATTCTATAAAAATAGAGTGAGTGTTCCGATGAGTTGAGCAGAGGAGGTTGGCTTTATAGACAGAGAAAGGCTGAAGAAAGCAGAAACAGAAAACAAAAAGCAGAATGCTTGTTTCAAGGTCACTTTCCTTGTAAAGGTCAAAACTGAGGGGACTGCTTGTCATGCTGCATTTGGGGATATGGCTATATGTCTCATTCCCCTGGTTTTTTGGAAGGTCAGGAGACAGCTTAGTTTTGACTTGTGATGTGGAACTTTATAGCATAAGCGATTCCATTTTGGTTTGGTCTGTTGGGCAAAGTGCAGGAGCTCAGTCCAAACCAATGGTCTCCTTTATTTAACACTTAGAATTTTTTAAATCTATTTATTTGTTTATTTATTTTGAAACCAGGTTATGAGACTAGCTACTTTTTCTATTTTTGGTGGAGACAGAGTTTCACCACGTTGCCAAGGCTGGTCTCAAAGTCCTGGGCTCAAGTAATCTGCCTCCCTTGGCCTCCCAAAGTGCTGGGATTACAGGCATAAGCCCCCACGCTGACCTTCTTTTGTTTTATTTTAGTTTAGTTTAGATTAGTTTAGTTTAGTTTAGTTTTGAGACAGGGTTTCACTTCCATCACTCAGACTGGAGTGCAGTGGCGTGATCTTACCTCATTGCAGCCTCAACTTCCTAGACTCAAGGGATGCTCCTACCTCAGCCTCCTGAGTAGCTGCGACTATAGGTGTGAGCCACTACACCCGGCTAATTTTTGTGTTTTTAACACTAAAAAAAATATAAATTATCAAGGACATAGGTTAAATAGGTTAATCTACTTACCTCCCTCTCACCAGCTTGCAGTTCCCTGTGCTCTGTGCAGGGGGGAGCATGAGAACCCTGCCGGTCCAGGAATGTGCACACCTGCTGGCCTTGCTGAGAGTAACTGCACAGGGTGTGGAGGAAAAGACAGAGAGTTGCTTTTCTGGCTATGTCCCCATTTTATAGATGGGAACACTGAGGCCTGAACAAGAGAAATGACTTGCTGCCCCTGCAGTCACATTGCAAGTTCAGGATATAACACAGGTCTCCTGTAGAAGCGTGACTGGGCTCAGACTCCAAGGCCACAAGCCCGGGATGGGGACAAGATGAGGGGAGGCTTTGCCGTTGGTTGTCAGGGGCCTGAGCAGGCACAAAAGGCACTGCCTTCTTCACACGTCTCATGGTTACTTCCATTGTCTCTTCTTTATTGTCCTAACAACTGTCAGAGCATTTCTTTTTATTTTTTTTTTTGAGACAGAGTCTCGCTCTGTTGCCCAGGCTGCAGTGCAGTGGCACAAGCTCGGCTCACTGCAACCTCTGCCTCCTGGGTTCAAGCAATTTTCCTGCCTCAGCCTCCCGAGTAGCTGAGATTACAGGCGCCCACCACCACGCTCGGGTAATTTTTGTATTTTTAGCAGAGACGGGGTTTCACCATGTTTGCCAACTGGTCTCGAACTCCTGACCTCAGATGATCCGCCTGCCTTGGCCTCCCAAAGTGCTGAGATTACAGGTGTGAACCACCGCACCCAGCCTACAGAGCATGTCTTTAAAATTGACCAAAAAGGTGTCTCTTTGGCAAATATGCTTAGGAGCGAGTGCCCGCGGCGGTAGCTTTAACACTCCTTGCCAGGTGGTGCCCACCCCAATAAGAGCCTGGGGGGACTACGTCCCTGGGCCAAACCGCCTGTCTCTGGTCGCTGCTTCCTCCCTCCTCCCTTTCCAGCCTCACTGCCTGTTTTTGTTTTGCATTTTTCTTTCAGATCTTCCTGAGCTACACGGAGGCCGGCTCCAGCTTCGTGTTTGGGGAGGCGCTGGTCAAGGATGTCTTTGCCTTTCAGGTCAGCTTGACTCAGGGTCCCAGAGGCCTTTAGCAGCCACTGCCCAACGACTCCAGCTAGAGGGGAGTCTGGGCATGGTGGGGGCCCAGGTGGAAGGGGGGAGTCCTACGGGCAAAGGTCGCCGTACTGGGAAGTTAGTGAACCTTAAGTCTGGAGCCCGGGAGGGGCCCAGCAATGTTCACCTCATGAGATGTTTTTACTATATTTTGTAAAATTTGCAAAAGTAATATATTTCTGTATGTTTTTTTCTTAGAGATGACCCTCTAAATTATAGAATTACTGAGTAGCTGAGGACAAGAAGTGGGGGTAGGGGTCATGGGGATAGCTCCTGCTGAGACCTTAGCCCCTGATGTGCTGCAGAGACTCTGCGTCTAGAAAGAGCAGTTTTCAGGAAGGCTTAGGCTCAAATGATCCTCTCAGGTGCTCCTCCTTCAGGGCCCCTCACACGCCACCTCTGCCAGGAAGCCAGCCTTTACTAGTCCCGCTGCAATAGCTCCTTCCTTCGTGTCCTCCTAGACCTATGATCCCACCTTCCCTCCTCCCTCCCTGCCTCCATCCATCCTTCCTTTCTTTCTTCCAACAAAAATCTATTGTGCATTTACTGCACTGCAAAATATTATAGGGGAAATGGAGATAAAGGCACTGTTCTGTTTCAAAGAACTTATTGTCTAACAGTGGAGCCTCAACCCTAATTTAAAAACAAAGCAGCCTGTGCAAAGGATGAAGACGCTGCTGGTGGGACCCTTCACTGTTCTGGGTGGAGCTGTGGATGTATTTCTTTTTTCACCAGTTAACTGTTTAAGCACTGAAATGCCTTGTTTAGTAAGAACTCTAGTGTAGCCCTCCTCTGCCTGCCTTACACTCCAGTTGTCTAAGACCAGCTTGCTCTAGGCTTAAGCTCCACTTGCCAGGCAAAAGAGAGAGACTTGGGGCCCCACTTACCCAGTAGCTGACCCCAGTTTTCTGCCACTGATGCATGGCACTGAGAGGAAAATCAGGGCTACCCACTCTTGGTACATCCAGGACCACCATCACCATGGAGCTGCTATGCAAGACCCCATGTGCAGGTTCTAGAGGTTTCTGCTGTTTTTCATTATGCTGGCCACTGTTCCCAGAGCCTCCCCACCTGCTGGGGGTCTTGGACCCAGGAGACTTTTGGCCCAAGCCATGGACTTGGCTATGGACTTCTGGACTGGCGTTGAGCCATGTCAGGAGTTCAGACCCTCCTGCCTACCCCTGACCCTGACCTCTGGTGAGTTCCCCTTGGAGCCTTAGCGTCTCTTGTGCCAGCAGACTCCCTAGGGAATGTCCAGTCTAACACTGTCAGCCCTAGGAGGAAAGGGAGGGGCCCAGGTTCCTATCTTCTCTGAAGTCTTCTTGCCCCCTGGGCATACTTGCCCATCATGTTTTCTGAGACCAGTTCTGTATAGGGAGAATATTGGGAGGGGGAACCTGTGTCAGCCCCGCAAAGGCCCCTAATACCATATTCCTTTAGGGTAACGAGCAGCTGCTCCCTTACCTTTGCATAACCAGTACGGGGGTACTGAGGTTTCAGAAAAGACCAGTAAGGTCTGCTTTAGGGTGACTTCCGGCGTCCACCCAGGCAGGAGGCAGGGAGGTTCCCGCAGCTTCTCATACTTTAAAACACACACGCTCAGCCAGGCACGGTGGCTCATGCCTGTAATTCTAGCACTTTGGGAGGCTGAGGCAGGCGGATCACCTGAGGTTGGTAGTTTGAGACCAGCCTGACCGACATGGAGAAACCCTGTCTCCACTAAAAATACAAAATTAGCGGGGTGTGGTGGCATGCCTGTAATCCCAGCTACTCGGGAGGCTGAGGCAGGAGAATCGCTTGAACCCAGGAAGTGGAGGTTGCCATGAGCCGAGATCGCGCCATTGCACTCCAGCGTGGGCAACAAGAGCGGAACTCCGTCTCAACAAAACAAACACACACACACCCGACACTCTGCAGTTCAGCCTCCCCAGGCAGCTGGGTTCAAGTGCAATAAAGGAGGGGCCTGAGGAGTGCCTATAAGGAGAGATTCTTCCAACAAGAGACCATGAGGGAGACTCCTTGAGGAGGTGGCATTTGATATGGAGTTTAGGACAGAAGAGATTTGGACACACTGAGCTAGACAGGAAGAGGAAATGGCATGGGCAAAGCGTGGAGGTGAGAAAATACTAGCGTGTCCACAGTGCAGGGCCGAGTTCAGTGGACGGGCATGTAAGCTGTTTCCCAAAGGGAAATTAAAGCCTCGTTAGCCAAAAAGCAAGGGAAGAGGTGCTGGGCAGGCCACGCAGCTGCTGTCCGCCAGCACCCCTTCCCCCGCCCACCACCAGCCAGCATCTCTCCTGCGTCATAGCTGGGCTTGCCTCTGTGTCTGCCCCCTGGCCACATTAGCTGTGTCTCCTCAAATCCTGCCTCCCTTTCTGGAAGGATGTGCGCACACCTGCTGCTTGTATCTCTCCCAGAATCACCCTTTAGAATCATGGATTCCTTGACTGTTGGTACCAGGAGGGAGTTCAGTGAGGTTTGGGCCTCCCTTTTGTATTACTGATGGTCCAGCCAAGCCCCAGAGAGGAGCAGTGAACTGGCTACAATGGCACAGTGAGTTAGGGCAGAGCCAGAACTAGACCCCCTCCACTGGACTTCTGGTTAAGGGATGTATTCTTCCTCATACTATCAGCAGAAATCAGCGGCCTCATGTCTCTCCTCCAATACAAAAACACTCTGAATAACAAAAATGATCATTTAAAAATGTAGCCATTAGGCTGGGTGTGGTGGCTCACGCCTGTAATGCCAGTACTTTGGGAGGCTGAGGTGGTCTGATGACTTGAGTTCAGGGATTCGAGACCAGCCTGGCCAATATAGTGAAACCCTATCCCTACTAAAAATACAAAAATTAGCCAGGCATGGTGGCGGGTGCTTGTAATTCCAGCTACTCAGGAGGCTGAGGCAAGAGAATGACTTGAACCCGGGAGACGGAGGTTGCAGTGAGCAGAGATCGTACCACTGCACTCCAGCCCAGGCAACAGAGCGAGACTCTGTCAAAAAAAAAAAAAAAAAAAAAAAAAAAAAGAAGAAGAAGAGGAGGAAAAGGAAGAAGAAGAAGAGGAAGAGGAGGAGGAGGAAGAGGAAGTGGAAAAAGATGCATCAGTGGTGTCAAAAAACTTTGAAGTGGAATGTTCAGTTAAGATAAAAACAATGGTGAGCTGGGTTTATCATTAACCAGCCTCAGCATTTCCCAGCCAAACACTAGCAGTTTCCTGGCCTCTGGTAGGCCCTGTCCTCTGGACAAATTCCTGGACAGTGTATTGGCTGATGCGCCATCCTTAGCAATGCTGGGAAAGATGAAGGAGGACTAGGATAAATGCTTCATGGCCACAGAATTCTCTTTCTCACTAATCACAACATTTTATTCAGCCTCTCACTCTCCCCTGTATCACACACATATGCTTGGAATTTGCCCTCAAGGTAGGGGTGGTTTTGTTGAATGCTGAGCTGAACAGAAGACTCAGGACGTTCTCTCTGTTCTTTCTATGAATCATACAGACCTAGTCCAAGGCCTTTGGCCAATTTCAGCCTGGGGAAGTCTTCTCTGAGCTCACTCAGATTTTCAGGATCCAAGCTGCTTCCTGCTGGGCCATGGTCCAGCTGCTCTCTTCTGGGGGGAAGTAAAGTCTCTCCCTGGGGTTTCCTCAGCCCTCAGCCTGCCCTGGGCCTGGAGTCCAGTACAGTGGATGTGGACGTGGCAGTCACCCCTTGGCTGGATCAGCTGGATTAGTCATTCCACCTTGGCTTCGACTCCCTTCTAGTAACTTTCCACCCGCATGATCATACCCCCCTGGGTCTGGCTGACCCGGGAGCAGACTCTCATTCTTTCACTATTGTTCTAGCCTCCGGAACAAGCACCCACTGCTAAGTTCAGCAGTGCTGCTCACATTTCTCTGGAGGAACCCCTAGGGTCAAGGAAAATGTCTTCATCTCCTGAGAGTTTCGGGATGTCTGACATAGACTTGTAATCCCCAGTGGTCAACAGTGCCAAATTTTGCACACACACACACACACACACACACAAAGATCAAATAAGGACCAAAAGGTATCATTGGATTTGGTAGTTAAGGGGTAACCGGTAACCTTAGTGAGCATGGTTTTCAGTGAAGGGAATGGGAAGTAAGTGAAGCCTGGGGTGGGATGGCTGAAAGAAGGGAGATGGGACAGCTGAGGCAGGAGGCATTGTTGAAAACCCGGGATCCAGGCAGAAATAGTTATGAGGGGCAGAGTGCTGAGGCCATTCTGGGCAAAGGGATGGCACAAACAGGAAATCAGGAGGTGTAGCTAGGGGACAGCCAGAAATGCAACTGTTTTGGACTTGAGTCCCTTCCACTTTCTGGCGATGGCACTGGTACAGTGTACACCGCGGCTGCTGCCCCAAGCATCTTCCAACTTTGGGTTTTTGTGGCTCACTGTGGCCTGGGGCTGGTGACAGGGCACTGTCGACGGTGCTCAGGCCTTGGGGTCTGGGGACATGAGGGTTTGCCCAGACAGCCTTAGGAAGTCAGCAGGAGCCCTGGCTCAGCTTCCTCCAGGGAGAGGAGGAAGCAGGCCATGTCCTTAGTGGGTTTTGTCTGGCCTTCAAAGCCTGTTTCTTGGCCCAGGTGATGAAGTTTGCTCACAGTGTCTAATCTAGGCTCCAGGGCTGTGGTTGTCAGAGTGTGGTGTCCAGGTCAGCTGCACCAGCAGCATCTGGAAAGGCCAAACATCAGGCCCCACTGTAGACCTATTAAATCCAAAATATTTCTAGCAAATTCTCAGAGTTGCTGCTGGTCCACGTGCTGAGAACCAGTGGCCTAGAAGAGCTAGAATATCCTTCTTCCTTGAGTTATGGTACTAGCAGGACCAACCTCCAAAGCCATTTCTACAAGGCAGTGGTCAGGACTTACTTGGCTCTTCCTTGAAGGGGACTGCCTTAGTCCGTCGAGGAGGCCATAATGAAAACCATAGACTGGGTGGTTACAAGCCACAGAAATTTATTTCTCACACTTCTGGAAGTCTGAGATCAGGGTCCCTGCAAGGTTGAATTCTGTTGAGGCCCACTTTGCTCTCTGCCCACTTGGTCATCTGTGTCCTCACATGGTAAAAGAGGTGAGGGAGCTCTCTGGAGCCTCTTTTGGTTTTTCTTTTTATCTTTTTGAGACAGGATCTCACTCTGTTGCCCAGGCTGGAGTGCAGCGGTGTGATCACTGCTTGCTGCAACCTCCGTCTCCTGGGCTCGTGATCCTCCTGCCTCAGCCTCCAGAATACCTGGGACTACAGGCGCATACCATCATGCCTAGCTAATTTTTTGATTTTTGGTAGAGACAGGGTCTTACTATGTTGCCAGGCTGGTCTTGAATTCCTGAACTCAAGGAATCCTCTGGCCTCAGCCTCCCAAAATGCTGGGATTACAGGTGTGAGCCACTGTGCCTGGCATGTGGCCTCATTTATAAGGGCACTAATCCCATTCATGAGGGCTCCACCCTCATAACCTAATCACCCCCAAAGGCTCCACCTGCTAATACCATCACCTAGGGAATTAGGTTTCAATATATGAATTCAGGGGGACAGAGACATTCAGTTTCCAGCAGGGATGCATGCTGCCCCTGAAGGCAGAGAAACAAGCCTCCAGGACTGTTCCCAAGGGGCATGCTCCCAAGGGGCATGGCAGGACCTTGGCAATCTGCATGGTGCCTGGGAGGTACATCTGCCTCTTTGCAGGTATGTGACCTCGGGTGGGTAGCCAAGATCTCACAGCCTCCGTGTGCCCATTTGTGAAGTGGGGACAGTTACATCCACCACAGCTGCCATGAGGATTGATGAGTCTCCACATATTAGGGACCTGACCCAGGGCAGGCCCTCGTGCCTCCCCTTTCCACAGCAGCACTGCCTCGAGCTGCTGCCCTGTTCTTCTGCCATGTCACATCCTGCAGGCCCCAGAGGTGTTTCCTGGCTGTAAGATGATATTGGCCACAGGGACCTTATTTAGTTTTCTATCCTACCTTAGAAAATTGGGGCCACGTCTTTTCTCTTTTATTCCCCTCCCCTCCCTAGACAGTCCCCACTTAATCCAAAACATAGCTTCTCTTCCACCATAAATCTCCATCTCACAGATAGAAAATCTTTTGATTGCTGGCAGGAGAAAGTCCCAATGCTGCAGTGGGGTCCTGATGCCCCAGGCACTCTCCTTCCTGGCGTGGGCCCATCCCTGCAGGCCTGCCAGCTGCCTGGCAGTCTCTCTCAGGATCCACTGGACAAGCAGTCTAGACAGTACGTGACCCTCTCTGCATCTCAGTCCCAGGAGTGGCGGAATGATGTCATCATACCCGTGCTGGAGGTGTTTCTAGACCCAGAGGGGAGGAGTCATGGGGCAGGAAAAGGGTTTCTTGAGCCAGTTCTGGTGTTCTCTGTCAGATGACTTCCCCACCACAGTGAAGTTGGTGACAGATGACAGCAGAGCAAGTCCAGATACCACCTGCAGCATTGGTCTGGGAAGGGACAGGAGAAAGAAAAGGCCTCAGCAGGGCTTGCTTCCCAGCTGCCCGGGGCAGAGTCTCCGTTCTCTTCAGGTCCATTCTGTAATCCCAGTTCACTTTGAACTAGAGCCTAAATTTGGTTGCTCAAGACTCTCGCTCCTTAAAAAATAAAAGCAGCCCTTTCTGGGCCCCTCACTAGTCTCCAGCAGTGAGCACAGTGCTGCTTCTTGCGAGGGCTGTCCATTCTTGTAGTCTCTCCTTCTTCATGTCCCACTTCCACCTTGGCTCACTGACATCAGCCTCAGTCCCCACCCCTCCTCTGACACTGCTCTCACCTAGATCATGGGCACCTCCAAGTTGCTAAGTCCCAGGGGTCTGGCTCAGTCCTTACCTTTCCAGAGTTCTCTGATGCCCCTGACACAACTGCTAGTGACTATTCCTTCTGGAAAAATTGCCCCTCGGTTTCTATCCCGCCTCTCTCCTGGCCATCCTCCAGCCCTTGGCTATTTCTTTGTCTCCTTCACAGGCTTCTCCTTCCCCTGTCACCCTTCAGTGACACACTGACCACAGGGCCCTGTCCTTAGCCCCTGCGCTTCTCACTCAGGGTGATTTCCACAGTGAATTGTATCCACCAGCCATCTCTACGTGTCGTTGTTGTTCCTCTTCTAATTTTTTTCTTGTTTGTTTGTTTTGTTTTGTTTTTTTAGACAGGGTCTCACTCTGTCACCCCAGGCTGGGGTGCAGTGGGATGATCTCGGCTCATTGCAACCTCTGCCTCCTGGGTTCAAGCAATTTTTGTGCCTCGGCCTCCCTAGTAGCTGGGATTATAGGTGCCCGCCACTATGCCTGGTTTATTTTTTTGTATTTTTAGTAGAGACGGGGTTTCACTGTGTTGGCCAAGCTGGTCTCGAACGCTTGACCTCAAATGATCCACCCACCTCAGCCTCCCAAAGTGCTGGGATTACAGGTGTGAGCCACTGTGCCTGGCCTTCTTTTTTAAATTTTTTTAAAATTTTATTTTAAGAGATAGGGTCTCACTCTGTTGACTGGGCTGTAGTGCAGTGCCATGATCATGACTCACTGCAGCCTCGAACTCCTGGAATCCAGTGATCCTCCCACTTCAGCCTCCAGAGCAGTTGGAACCACATGTGTGTATCACCATGCCCAGTTATTAAAAAAAATTTTGTATGTATAGAGATGGGGGCCTTGCTTTGTTTCCTAGTCTGGCCTCAAACTCCGGAGCTCAAGCAATCCTCCTGCCTTGGCCTCCCAAAGTGCTGGAATTAAAGGCATGAACCACTATGCTGGGCCAACCTGTATTTCTTATGAAAGAGCCCTAAGGCCTGGCCCAGGCCTCCCCTCTCAGCTCCCAATCCTTTATCCAGTCGCCCACTTGATATTCCACAGGCATCTCAGATTCAAAGTTCAAAACCAAACTGATCTTCCCACAAACCTCTCCTGCCTATGCTCCCTCCCTTGAGAAATGTCCACCTATTATTGAAAATTATAGGAATAGCTGAATGCGGTGGCTGACACCTGTAATCTCAGCACTTTGGGAGAATGAGGTGGGCAGATCACTTGAGGTCAGGAGTTCAAGACCAGCCTGGCCAACATGGTGAAACCTTGTCTCTACTAAAAATACAAAAATTAGCTGGGTATGACAGCAAGCACCTGTAATCCCAGCTACTTGGGAGGCTGAGGCAGGAGAATCACTTGAACCCAGGAGGCGGAGGCTGCAATGAGCCGAGATCGTGCCACTATACTCCAGCCTGGGCAACAGAGTGAGACTCTGTCTAAAAAAAAAAAAAATTGTAGAAACAGATGAGAAATTCAGAAATAAAGAAAAAAGAAAACAACATTTACATAGCCCCAGCACATAGGGCAAGTTCTTTGACTATTTGGGAGTGCTTCTTTCTATAATTTTAATAATCCAATTTTCCCACTTAACATTGTAGCATAAGAATGCTCCCATGCTATTACCAGTTCTACATGACTATTTTAAACTGTTGGGAACACAGGACACAGAATAGAGCAAACATTCCAACACAAAATGGTATAAGGTAAAAAGAAACCTTCCTCTCATCCCTGGCCCCCAAGGCACCCAGTTCCTTCCCCAAGGCACCTGCTGTTGCTGGCCTCTTACACATCCTTCTAATGATTCCTGCACCCATACAAGATCACACACAATGCCCCTCACACACATGTTTTTGGAGAGGAAGGGGACCTTACTATGTTGCCCAGCCTGGCCTTCAACTCCCGGGCTCAAGCAATCCTCTTGCCTCAGCCTCCTGAGTAGATGGGACTATAGACACATGCCACCATGCATGGCTACCCCCTACCCCCTTTTTAAACCCACATAACAGCATAGCATACACTCTTGTGGTACACCTTCTCTTTATTTCATTTAACAACATATCTTGGAAATCAGTCCACAGCTGCCCATAGAGAGTTTCTGCATTCTTGTTTCCTGACCTTTAGTGCACTGGTGTATGTCTATATCCTAGGTGATGCAACTAGTCTTCCACTAAAAGACCTCTCCGTTTTTTGCCAGTTTGTTATTAAACATCAGACTACAGTAAAGAAAGACCAGGGTGCAGAAAAGCAACCTCCTTTTCCATGGGCCTGGAAAGGAGGGAATGGGTGTAAGAAATTCTGAAGGGAGAATGGGTGAGCTTGGAGTGAAGGAAGAGGAGTGTTCAGCCTGATACTCATAATAGGAGATGGGGTGATGGGAGGAGATGCTGGCTCAGGTCCGGGGTAAGCCTAATTCTGAGCTTGTTGGTGCTGAGCGGAAGTGGAGTACCAAAATGGTGAGGGTCCCCTCATTCAGGCCCAAAGCACGAGAGGGAGGTTAAGGCCAGAGTCTGAGGCCAAGGATTGAGCTCATGGAGAAGGGTGCACAATGCCACCCTCACAATGACCCTCAGATGTGGGCATTTTACTCCCATTTTAGAGACAAAGAAGCAGGAGATAAAAGTGGTGCACTCAGGCCCCACCCTACCACAGCACAGGCCTACCTGTGCTGGGGAGAGAGGGATGGTCTGGTGGCTGGTCACTATTTAGAGGGGAGCCGAGAGGACAAGACTGCCTCCAAAGAAGCCCTGCATGTGGAACACCTGGGACTTCATGCACTGATCTCAGAGCATCTTCCCAGATCCTGTCAGGCATCTGAGTGGCAAGGCCTGGGAGGGAGTGGACTGTCTGGGGTCTCCTGGACCCTGCCTGGCACCCTGCAGCCTGCCTGCCTCTAACCTGTGGTCCTATGCTCTCCTTGCCGGCAGGTTCTGCCCATCATTGTCTTCTTCAGCTGTGTCATATCGGTTCTCTACCACGTGGGCCTCATGCAGTGGGTGATCCTGAAGGTAAGTTCCCAGTGCCCGTGACCTGGGCTCTCCCAGAGTCACCAGCTCACAGGGTTCACACTCTCCCAGAATGCCTTGCTCCCAGAGCGCAAACCTCCCCAAATACACTGCTCCCCAAGCCCATACCCTTCCAGAATTCCCTGCTCCCAGCACCTCCACCTTCCCAAAATTCCCAGCTCCCAAGTTTCACACCTTTCTGGAATCCCTTGCTTCTGAGGCCCATACCTTCCCAGAATCCCCTACTCTTAGAGTTCACAGTTCACACCTTCCTAGAATCCTTTGCTCCTGAGGTCCATACCTTCCCTGAATCCCCTGCTTCCAGGATCTTCAGCCTCACAGAATCTAGCACTGACCAAATATCCTTTCCCAAGGTCTCCTGTCATGATACCAAGGAGAAATAGCACCAAAGTCTAAAGTGGTCTTTGCTGGAGGAAATGTTGCAGTTTTGAGGCTGAATTGAAAAGGTGTAGAAGAAGAAAAATAATTTATACTGAAAAGATATTGAGAGACTGTAGCAGTGGGCCATATTGGCCAGACTCAGCTGGTATAAATGTTAGATCCTGTGCTTATGTTCATAAAATCTGCTGCACAAAACCAGGATGTAGGAGATAGCATTGGACAGCAACAGATAGCATTGGACCTGGCAAAAGATTCCAAGGTTTTAGTTGATTGAGCTCAGAATAAATCAGCAACATCAGATGGCTGCCAGAAAGGCAAAAACAACCTGTGGTTATTGTCTTTGTTCATTTTCTGTTGCTATAACAGAATATCACAGACTGGGTAATTTATAAAGAAAAGATATTTATTTGGCTCATGGTTCTGGAAGCTGGGAAGGCCAAGAGCATGGCACTGACATCTGGTAAGGGCCTTCTTGCTGTGTCATAACATGGTAGAAGGGCAGAAGGCAGAATTGAGCACACAAGACACAGAGAGAGCAGGGCCAAACTTATCCTCTTTATCGAGTTCACGCCCATGATAACCAAACTACTCCTGCAGTAACAGCATTAATCCATTCATGAGGGCAGAGCCTTCATGACCTAATCACCTCCTCAAGGTCATGCCTCTCAACATTGTTATGATGGGAATCAAATATATATATATTTTTCTCTGGCAATCAAATTTCAACATGAGTTTAGGTGGGGTTATTTAAACCATAGCAGTTGTGTTAAGAGCCCACACAGCATAGCATAAAGGAGGTGATTCTCCCCAGACCTGGAGACTGTGTTTAACCAAGAGGCTATGACAAACTGAACTATAAGCAGGAGAGTGAAAGGGCTTGAAACCATACCCTCTACAAAATGGTTGAAGGAATAAGGAACGAGGAGCCTGGAGAAGAGGAAGTTAGGGGAGGATAGCTGTCTCTGAATACTTACAGAAGAGAGATTAGGGAAAGGGCAGCCTGAGAGGCACCAGCAGTGGATAGAATTCCAGGGAAGCAGATTTCATCTTGATTAAAAAGAAGAACTTTCTAATTGGGCGTGGTGGCTCACACCTGTAATCCCAGCACTTTGGGAGGCCAAGGCAGACGGATCACCTGAGGTCAGGAGTTCGAGACCAGTCTGGCCAACATGGTGAAACTTCGTCTCTACTAAAAATACAAAAATTAGCCGGGTGTGCTGGTGGGTGCCTGTAGTCCCAACTACTCAGGAGGCCGAGGCAGGAGAGTTGCTTGCACCTGGGAGGCAGAGGTTGCAGTGAGCTGAGATTGTGCAACAGAACGAGGCTCTGTCTCAAAAAAAAAAAAAAAAAAAAAAAAAAAAAAAAAAAAAAGAAAAAGAAAAGAAAAGGAAAACGCTTTCTAACACAGTGTTTCCCAAAACCTTTTCCACAAAACTCTAGTTCCACAGCATGTTAGTAAATGTTACTAGGTAAAGGTAGCCTGATCCCATGGTCAAATAATTTAGGGAAACTAGGCTAGACATTATGCTACATAAATTTAAACAAGCTTAATGCAGGACTTCTCAGAGGCTTTACTACGCTAATGTGTATTGGTAATCTCTAAGGGGTGTGTGTGTGTGTGTGTGTGTGTGTGTGTGTGTGCGTGCGTGCACGTGCAATTCGCAATTCTCAAATATATTTGGCCAGGAAATCCTTTCTGCATTCCTATGGCGAAATGGGTGGCCTTGGGAAGGGGTAAGCCCCTATCGATGAAGGTGTGGAAGAAGATTATGAATTGACCTTTTGGGAAAATGTAGATGAGGGGGTCCTTCACTAGGCTGGGAGTTGGGAGGAAGGTGTGTCAGGTCTTTCACTCCAGCCCCCTTTGACTCTGGGGTTTGCTGATGTCCGCCAACAAGGAACACTCTGCTTCCTTCTAGATTGCCTGGCTGATGCAAGTCACCATGGATACCACAGCCACTGAGACCCTGAGCGTGGCTGGAAACATCTTTGTGAGCCAGGTGGGTATGGCAGCCTCCTACCCTCATGCTCATCAGCAGCTTCCCCAAAGAGGGCAGCTTCCCTGGATCCCCAGAGCTCTGATTTAGTCCAAGGAAGAGCCGTTTGAACCTTCTCCCAGGGTCCTCAAATTCTGCTGCCCCAGGGCTACGCTGTTTGGGGGATGACTGGGTCGTGCCAGGGAGGATGTCATCTGTCTGGCTTCTCTTACCACTCTAGCCCTAGGCGGTCTTCATCAGCCTGAAGACTCACAGCTCCTACAGATGGAGTCCAGTTTCTCATCTTATACATGAGGAAACAGGTTCAGGGGATGGGAACCCCTTGACCAAGATCCCACACGTATAAGCCATGGCTTCGAATCCAGGTTTTCTTCTTTCTGGTCAGAGTTTTTTCCACTGCATTATTTTGTCTTTTCTTTTCTCCCTCTTTCTTAAATTGTATTTTCCGAAGTAAATGTGACTCGGAAAGCACCTTCGGTGCTGAGTCCCTTTCAGAAAGCCTAATCCCCTGAGGATGGCCCTCTGGAGACTCTGCCAAGGCTTGCCCTGGCCCATCTGCTTAATGTTTGAGTCACCAAGAGACACTCTTGTCAAAAGATGCCATATTTCACTGTACAGTTTAGGAAACTTTGGGGAATATTTTTATCTTTTTTTCTGTGGTGCAAGTGTGTTGATTTGAAAGTTTTTTTTCTGGTTGTTTTTTGTTTAGTTTTGTCTTGTTTTTAGCCAATGAAGATAGACATACTCTCAGATAAATTGTCAGAAAAGTCCCTTAAGGTGTTCAAAATGAGGCAAAAGAGGAAAACACTATTAAAATGCAAAGCAGTTATTTTATATGAAAGGCTGCAAATGTGTTCCATGTGTTTTGCTGGGAAAATATGTAGGCGGGGTGACATTGGGCGATGTGAAGCGCTGCCAAGGTGAATTCATTTCGGACAAGTTGTTGGTCAAGCTGACCTAGGTGCCAGGGTCTGTGCCTCATTTCCCCCAAGAAGGGGGAATGGGGAGCCTTCAGGGGTCAGTGATATCATTTCAACCTCTCTACATGTGGCAGGCCTGGGCCCTCTCCTCTTGTCCATCCACACTGCCTCCCTGCAGGATCACATTAGCCCCATGGCTTTAAATGCTCTAAATGCCTCCCAGGTCCTGCTCTGCAGTCCTGACCTCCCATGAACTCAGGAGTGACAGGTCAACTGGCCCCTTGACCGTCCACTTGGAGATTTAAGGGGTGTCTCACATTAAGATGCTAAGTCCAAACAACCAGAACTGTTGCTCCCCTCCCTCATCACCTCTGCCCCTCTGAAGCCCTTCGCCTCTCAGCAGGTGGGAACATCTTCCACAGGATCATTCAGTTGGAGCTGGAAGAGCTGCCCTGCCTTCCTCCACTTCCCCCACCGCGGCATCCAGTCTATCAGCATTCCCACAGCGCTGCCTCTGTGGCCCATCTACAACCCCCGGCTGCCCGGGCCACCTGCCTCTCACCTGAACACTGCCGTCTCCTCCTACCTCTTCTCCCTGCCCCTACTATCTGTCCTTCACTCATACACCCGAGTGACCCTTCATACACACAAAGCAGATGATTCCACTCCCGCCTAAGCAAGCTCACCCCTCACCCCGGCTTCCCAGCCCCTCTGTGGCACACCTGCCCCCTCTGCCTCCATCTCAGGCAGCTCCCCCACGCCCATCTGCAGCAGACATGCTGACTGCTATGGCTTCTGGACTTTGCAGAGCTTCTTGCTGCTTTAGGGCCTCTGCTGTTCGCTTGCCTGGAATGCTGTGCTATCAACCCATGTCACTGGCTCCTTCAGGTCTCAGCCAACCCTAACCTAATGTCACCTCCTCAGAGAGGCCTTTGCCGATTTCTCAGTTTTTTTGTTTTTGTTTTCTGAGATGGAGTCTCACTCTGTCACCCAGGCTGGAGTGCAGTGGCACAATCTTTGGCTCACTGCAACCTCCACCCCCCAGGTTCAAGTGATTTTCGTGCCTAAGCCTCCCTAGTAGCTGGGATTACTGACATGTGTCACCATGCCCGGCTAATTTCAGTATTTTTAGTTGAGATGGAGTTTCACCATGTTGGCCAGGCTGGTCTGGAACTCCTGACCTCAGGTGATTCTACCACCTCGGCCTCCCAAAGTGCTGGGATTACAGGCATGAGACACCATGCCTGGCCTACTCAGTTTTAAACACCCCTAACCAGTAGGCATTCTCACACATATCTTCATAGCTTTCATCACCGTCTAAAATGACATTGCTTACCTGCTTGGTTCCTTGTTGATTATCTATATCCTCCCACCACCTGCTAAAGCTCCCCTCCCGCCCTCCACTGCTCCCAGGATAGAAGCCCCGTGAAGGCAGGGACTTTATCCTGTTGACCCCATGTTCCTATTCTATAGAACAGTGCCTGGAACACAGTAAGCACTCAGTAACTAGTTACTGAGTGAATAACGAAGGGCTTCGGGCTGCCCAGATGCCCAGAAATGCACCCCTCATCCAATGCCGCAGCTTCTTTCTTTCGGTCACCACTGTGGCTGCAGGAGAGCTTGGGCCTGCAGCAGGATCTGCTTCCCATCCATTTATGTGAGCAGGGGTCATTCCTGGAACCCCTCTGAACCTCTTTTGCTCTCCTGGAAAACAGAGATGCCCACTTCTATCTTAGAAGGTTGTGAGTAACAAAGGTGACGTGCCTAGCAGGGTACCTGGCACGTGGCAGGCTGTTGACACAGGGGAGCATTGTCAGGCCGGGAGGGAGGGATGCGGGTCTTTCTGCAGAGATGGGCAGTGCTGAGGTTCAGAGAGGCTCAGCCAAGTACGGACACTGGTCTTTACCCCACCCTGCTGCCTCTTACCGTGGGACTCCCAGGCACTGACTGTGACCCGTGGAGGGGGAGGGTGTGCCCAACCACCCCCACCCTACTTGTCTGACATCTTTCCTCTTTGCAGACCGAGGCTCCAGTACTGATCCGGCCCTACTTGGCAGACATGACACTCTCTGAAGTCCATGTTGTCATGACCGGAGGTTACGCCACCATTGCAGGCAGCCTGCTGGGCGCCTACATCTCCTTTGGGGTAGGCAGAGCCCTCCTTCTGCTTGGCTATGTTGAGGACCTGAAACCCATCTTTGTGGGAGCCCCACACAGCTCCTGGCCAGAGCAGCCCTGGGATCTTCTCTCTTGGGCCTGCTGTGCTGGCAAGAGGAGTGGCTTCCCCTGAACCAGGCTGGACCATTTGCTCGGGCTTTGTGCATGGCCGCCTGGGGCAAAGCTGCCCGGTGTTCCATTTACTGAGTGCATACTAGGTGCCAAGCAGTATGCTAGGTGTTTTAATAGCCCCATTTTCCAGATGAGAAAATTAAGGCTCCAGAGTAAGTGAGATGCCCAAACCCAGATCTGTCTGACTCCAAAATTCATGCTCGTTTCTCCAGTCTCACACCTGGGCTGTCCCTAGAGATCCGTCCTACTCCTTCCCTCCTCCCCTTCCCCACACTCTCTCTGGGCCCAAGTCCTGCCTCTGCTCCTAAATTATTTCCTGTGCAGTTTACACAGCATAAAGCATTTGTAAGTCAAAATCCAGTGGTGTGAATTAGGCCGTTAAAGCAATCACAGTGCTACTGCATGGCGGGTAGAGGGGAATTTTCAAATGCATCCCTCACATAATGCCCGGTAATAATGCTTTACTTTCGTAAAACACCTTGTGCTTTCACACTTGTGCTTTCACAGGCAAATCTTCAAAGGTCTCAATTTTATTTCCTTAATGATCAAAGAAATTCTTGCTTATTGCAGAAAGGAAAAAGTTTTTAAATCTCTTTCTTAACCCCACTTCCCGTGGGTAACTGCTTCTATTTTTTAATTTTCTATTTGAATTTTTTTTTTTTTTTTTTTTGAGATGGAGTCTTGCTCTGTTGCCAGGTTGGAGCGCAGTGGCACAATCTCGGCTCACTGCAACCTCCAGCTCCCTGGTTCAAGCATTTCTCCTGCCTCAGCCTCCTGAGTAGCTAGGATTACAGGCACACCCCACCATGCCCAGCTAATTTTTTTTTTTTTAAGTAGAGACGGGGTTTCACCATGTTGGCCAGGATGGTCTCAAACTCCTGACCTTGTGATATGTCTGCCTCAGCCTCCCAAAGTGCCGGGATTATAGGCATGAGCCACCTCGCCTGGCCCGGTAACTGCTTTTAATAGCTTAGAACAGCTATTCTCAAAGTGGGGTTCATGGACCAGCATTGTCAGCATCACCTGAGAACTTGTTAGAAATGCAAATTATTGAGCCCATCCTAGACCTGCTGAATCAGAGACGATGGGGGAGGCCAAGGCAGGCGGATTGCCTGAGGTCAGGAGTTCAAGAGCAGCCCGGCCAACGTGGCGGAATCTTATCTCTACTAAAAATACAAAAAAATAGCTGGCCATGGTGATGGGTGCTTGTAACCCCAGCTATTTGGGAGGCTGAGGCAGGAGAATCACTTGAAACTGGGAGGCGGAGGTTCCAGTGAGCTAAGATAGCACCACTGCACAGCAGCCTGGGCAACAGAGTGAGACTCCATCTCAAAAAAAAAAAAAAAGAAAAGAAATGATGGGGGTGGGACCAACATACTGCATTGCAACAGGCCTCACAGGTGATTCTGATGCTCGCTCAGTTTGAGACCCACTGACCTAAAATGTCATTCCAAATCTTTCTGTGTAAGCAGTCTTTTAGGTATATACACCTGAGTACTCACATACTTTCTCTTTTTTAAAAAAATAAAAGATGAGAATCATTGATAAGGAGAAAATAGTTCATAAATTATAAAAAGATATTCAAGCTCACTGATGTTCAAAGGAATTAAAATAATAATAACTTAATTTCTTCTAAGTGATATGCAACCCATTACATGCCTCCAAATGGCAAGAGTATGTGGTACTCACCCACTCATGGTAAGAGTTTAATTTAGTGTAACCTTTTTGGTGAATGACTATCAGTCTATTTATTATATATTTATTTTATTATATATATAATATTTTATTATTTTATCATATATCACTTTCAAAAATTTTATTTATATAATAAAATATTATATTTTTATTATATAGATCACTTAAAAATATTTATTTTTTCTTTTTTAACTCCCCACATGACACCAACATGTATTTATATGTATTTTGAGACAGAGTCTCCCTCTGTTACTCAAGCTGGAGCACAGTGGTGCGATCGCAGCTCACCACAGCCTCAAACTCCTGGACTCAAGCAATCCTCTCACCTCAGCCTCCTGAATAGCTGGGACTACATACGTGCACCACCACCCCGGGCTTTTTTTTTTTTTTTTTTTTTTGGTAGAGATGGGGTCTTGCTATGTTGCTCAGGCTAGTTTTAAACTCCTGGGCTCAAGCAATCCTCCTGCCTTAGCCTCCCAAAATAGTAGGATTACAGGCATGAGCTACTGCATCCAGCTTCAATCACTTTAAAAATATTCTCTCCCTTTGATCCAGCTAGAAAAATTGTGATATAGGGATATTCTCACAAGTGTGTTCAAGAAATGCAAAATTTCAGCATTATTTGCAAAAGCAAGAAAACAGGACAGCCTAAATGCCCGGCAGTACAGTTATGCACTGGGTGCATTGCTCCACACAAGGCGGTAGCATTCTGCATGAGAGCGAGGTGGCCTGTGTGTGCTGATTTGGAGACTGACCCTGTCATGCCTTCGCCTGACCCCCAGGCTCTCTGGATGCTGTGTGTGTGTGTGTGTGTGCGCGCGCGCGTGTGTGTGAAAGAGGGGGATGGGCGGGGGCGGTGACCAGAGAATGAGCTATACTGTCCCCTTCTTTAGTCCCAAATTCCACCTATCTCTCTCATCTCTGTCCCTGGAGATGATGAGGGATGGGTGAAAAAACAGCCAGCCTGCCCTTCCATCTCTCCTTCACTCTGGATGCCTGGACCACACCAAGAAGCTCAGCTCTACATCCCACAGAGCTGTCTGGGCAGGGCAGGCTGTTGCTTGACTTTTCAAGAAGTCCCCTTGTGCTCAGGAGCTTTGGTTTCTGGCCTGGCACCCTCCCATCTAGAATTCTAGAGACTATCATCTGGTTTGCACCTATCTTGCTGAGGCCTAGAAAGGGCTCATTAAAGCCGGTGCACTCCCCACCTACCCCACCACCAATTGTTTTTGGTAGTGTAGGGGCCAAGGGAAAATTTCCCTTACACCCCTTGAAGGTTCACGGAAAAATCAACTCACAAAAGGCAGATTAACAGGAGAAAGGCACACAAATTTATTTAATGTATACACATGCGAGCCTTCAGAATGAAGACCCAAAGATACAGGGAAATTTTGTGCTCAGGTTCAACAAAGTATGGACAGCCACGTAGAAACAGAATTGGACAAACGCAGTGTGATCTAATACCGAGTGGAGGAAAAACCGCAAAACCTGTCTGCGTAGACTCTTCTTGGCCTCTGTGAGCATGCATTGCTTCCTTCTGGAAGGTGGGGTCTCATGACCTGCAGTCAGACAAGGTACGTCAGATAATTTCTTTATTGCCAGTTTTTACCCAGAAAGGCAGAGAGAAGTTAGAGCAATGTGTTTAGGCTTTGATGGCTGGGTTTTGGGAAAAGGGCTTCTGGTCTCTGTGCCCTGCCTTGGAGAAGACGAATTCTAGTTTTTATGGCTACCCTTGAGGGAGAATTGGACTGAGAGATGGGAGGGCAGGAGAGAAAAGCTTCTTCCGAGGCGGCTTCTGAGCCCTTCATTCTGGGTATTGTTTTCAGAGTCCCAAGAGAAGGAATTTGATATTTCAAAAATGGAAACCCAGAACTTTGTTCCTGAAACTTTTCTTCATGGCAGGATATTGGGGGAGGGGATGCCATTATATTTTCAGAATTTAGGGCTTTAAATGTCTTAACCTTGTTCTGGTTCCCTCAGCCAACGAAAAGAATAACCCTGGTGTTCTTCCTAGTCATTACTTAGAACTTAAACACTGGAAGAATGCTCGCCCATTTCCACAGTCTGGCTTAAAACTCAGCCCTTTTTCCTTCCCTTTCTCAGGCAAAAGTCCAGGCCCAGCACTGGGCAATCTGGCTTCCCCATTGATAGGGCCTGGGTACCCACTTCCCTTTAGCTGCACAGAATGGGCAGAGGCAGCCAGGATCAGCCCTATGTGCCCTTCAGCCTCCATTCACAGTCTCTGATTTGAAAGCCCCAGACTACAACTATAGCTGGCCCAGAGTTTGAAAAGCACCTAACAAACCTTCCTTCCCTTCAATCTCTGGATCTGCCCCCAGTCTTGTCTCCAGAGCAGCTCTCTTCTGCCACCACCTGGCTCATGGCAGTCACTGCACCAGCCCTGCACCGCACTCCCTCTAACTTCCTTCCCCAGTCAGTTCCTCGGTATCTTTGGCTCTGCCCTCAGCCCCTGAATCCCAGAAGGGTCTCTCTTGCTCTTTCCTTCAAGCTCCCAGATTCTTTTTTTTTAGGCAGAGTCTCCCTCTGTCGCCCAGGCTGGAGTGCAGTGGCTTGATCTTGGCTCACTACAACCTCCACCTCATGGGTTCAAGCAATTCTCCTGCCTCAGCCTGCCAAGCAGCTGGGATTACAGGCATGCGCCACCACGCCCAGATAATTTTTGTATTTTTAGTAGAGACAGGGTTTCACTATGTTGGCCAGGCTGGCCTCGAACTCCTGACGACTTCAGGTGATCTGCCCGCCTTGGCCTCCCAAAGTGCTGGCATTATAGGCATGAGGCACTGCGCCCGGCCTCCAAGCTCCCAGATTCTTTTTATTTTTATTTTTTTTAGTTTTATTTTTTTGTTTGAGACAGAGTCTCGCTCTGTCGCCCAGGCTGGAGTGCAGTGGCGTGCTCTGGGCTCACTGCAAGCTCCGCCTCCCGGGTTCCTGCCATTCTCCTGCCTCAGCCTCCTGAGTAGCTGGGACTACAGGCGCCCGCCACCACGCCCGGCTAATTTTCTGTATTTTTAATAGAGACGGGATTTCACCGTGTTAGCCGGAATGATCTCGATCTCCTGACCTTGTGATCCGCCCACCTCGGCCTCCCAAAGTGCTGGGATTACTGGCGTGAGCCACTGCGCCCGGCCAGCTCCCACATTCTTAAGACCACTTTGTTGCTCAATCTCTGGCTCTCTTCTCCGCACATCCCTCCTATTGCTGATATCTGGATATATCTAGACCTCCACTGGCCAATACAGTAGCCCCCAAACACATGGCTATTGAACACTTGAAATGTGGCTAGTCGTATTGAAAAAATTTTAAGATGTTTTATTAATTTTTAATTTTTATTTTGTCATCCATATTGATAGTTTTATATTGATTACATGGGTGGAAAGAAAATATTTTGGATATATTGAGTTAAATATTAAATTTAAAATGAAATTATTAAAATTAATTTAACCTATTTCTTTTTCCTTTTTAAAATGTGGCTATGGCCGGGTGTGTTGGCTCGCACTTGTAATCCCAGCACTTTGGGAGGCCGAGACGGGTGGGTTACCTGAGGTCAGGAGTTCAAGACCAGCCTGGGCAACATGGAGAAACCCCGTCTCTACAAAAATACAAAAATTAGCCAGGCATGATGTCAGGTGCCTTTAATTCCAGCTACTTAAGAGGCTGAGGTGGGAGAATTGTTTGAACCCAGGAGGCAGAGGTTGCAGTGAACCAAGATCGTGCCATTGCGCTCCAGCCTGGGCAACACAGCAAGACTGTTTCAAAAAACAAAGAAATGTAGCTACTAGGCTGGGTGCAGTGGCTCATGCCTGTAATTCCATTACTTTGGGAGGCCAAGGCAGGAGGATGACTGAGACCAGGAGCTTGAGACCAGCATGGGCAACATAGGGAGACCCCTATCGCTATAAAAACTTTAAAAAATAAAAAATTACCTGGGCATGGTGGCACACATCTATAGTCCCAGGTACTGGGGAGGCTGAAGTGGGAGGATCACTTGAGCCCAGGAGGTCAAGGCTATTGTGAGCCATGATCATACCATTACACTCCAGCCTGGGTGACAGAGTGAGACCCTTTGGGTCAGAGAAAGAAGGGCCATGGGCAGGTGTGGGCCCTGGGATGCTAGGATGGAAGGCTTTCCTGACCAGGTGCCTGGGAGGCAGGGCTGGGGAATGTCACAGCCCTGCAGAGTAGTTAGCAGTGGGGAGGTGGGTGTGGGCTGGCCCGGTGCCCAGGGAGTCCTGCCTGTGCAGGACTCAGCCCTTTCCATGATGAACTGGGAACTAGCAACCCCAGCATTTGAGGCTGTGACCACAACTGGGTCACCCAGGGGACAGTGTCCAGGAATGTGACAACTGCAGGGTGTGTTCCCTGCTGTGACTCAGGTTTACAAACCAGATGTAATCTACAAGTCAGAGGAAGTGGCAGGATCCTGCCTAGTGGAAGGAAAATACCAAGATTCCAGGTGTGGCACCATCCCAGCTGGGGCTGGGCAACTGAACAGGAAGCAGGTGAAGTCGCAAAGCCTGGCCCAGAAAGTCCAGAGAGGACACCTGCCCCGAGTGGGCTTCATCCAGCAAGGGGCAGGGGCCCAGGCTTGCACACCCAGTGTCCACACAGGGCCCTGGGGAGGTATCAGGCTGCTGCCAATTCTTGTTCACGTTTTAAGGAGTTTTGTCGATCATTAAAAAGAAACAACTGGGGTTTAGAAAAAGAAGAAAGACATAATTCCTTGGATTCAGAGTCTGAGAGGGTCTCCAGCCTGGCTTCTCAGCAGCAGGCCTGGCACTTCCCTGAGGTGGTAATGAGGGGTGCCCATGATCTGCCCTCTGCTTTTCTTTTTTATTTATTTCTTTTTTTTTTTTTTTTTTTTTGAGATGGAGTCTCACTCTGTCACCCGGGCTGGAGTGCTCAGATCACTACAACCTCTGCCTCCCGGGTTCAATCCATTCTTGTGCCTCAGCCTCCCAAGGAG
>NW_012099921.1:494483-505059 GCF_000951045.1 Mandrillus leucophaeus
GGTGGTGCATGCCTGTAATCCCAGCTACTCCAGAGGCTGAGGGAGGAGAATTGCTTAAACCTGGGAAGCAGAGGTTGCAGTGAGCCAAGATTGTACCACTACACTTCAGCCTGGGTGACAGAGCAAGACTCTGTCTCAGAAGAAAAAATAAAGAAAATCACCCCTGGCCCCACTAGCCATGGACAGTCAATTCATTGCCATTTTGGTGTATTTCTTTCTAATCTTTTCATGCATCATTGTGGAGTTTGTTTCCCTACTGCCCCCAGTTTTGTTTATTCTCTACCTGCAATGTTGTGGGCCCTTTCCCATGTCATTGTGAGGCCTTGATGACCATCGTTTTCAATGACAGCCTGATGATGCTTAGCCAGTCTCCCATTGTTAGATGTCTGAGTTGGTTCTGGTTTCCCTGCTTGGTAAATGATACAGTGATGGGGAAACATGTCATATTTCTCTGTGGAAAAGAATAGAGAAGCGAAGGGTTTGGGGTCACACTGAAGATAAAAATTTCTGGAAGGGAGAATCCCAGGGGCCGACACTGCTCTGCCATCTTGCTGGAAAGGGTTTTCGTAGTGTGGCTCCCAGAAGGAGACTCGAGGCCAAACGGTGGCTGTCATAGGAGGCAGATTTCCTGAGAAGGAGTTCTCAAACTGCAGGATTGGATGTGATGGGTTGCCTTGTAATGGTGAGTTCCCTGTCACAGTAAGCATTCAAAGAGAGGGCCTAGAGAGGGAGTACCTTCCTATGCTAGTACATACCTACACTAAGGTGGAATTGGGTTAGCTCTTAAATCCATTTCATTTCAGCTCTCAGGTTCTAGAGCTTTGTCTGAAACCATCACAAATTCCTCCACTAAGGGGGAAACCTCAGCTCACGGGGATTAGTGGTCAACAGTGACAGCCTAGAAAGGAAGAAAGAATCTTGAACTTGGAGCCAAAAGATGTGATGGGCTTTAATTCCTTCTCTTCCTTTATTTTGGGAAGCCGTATTTCATCCTTTGGAGTCTCAGTTTTCTTGTCTGTAAAATGAGGATAATAATATTTGTCATTCCTAACTTAGGGAAGCACCAGGAAGAAATAGAAGGTCCTATACATATAGCCTGTGACCTTCGACACATAAAAGGTATTATTATTAGTGATGACAGCAGTTATGACAATGAGGACATATCTGTGGGACAGACTACACATGTGCCCTTGCTGCCCTAGGTCGCACTCCTTGGTCGCCAGCATTTCTTCTGACTGTCCACCTAGAACCCGCATTCTCACTCTTGCAGATCGATGCCACCTCGTTGATTGCAGCCTCCGTGATGGCTGCCCCTTGTGCTTTGGCCCTCTCCAAGCTGGTCTACCCGGAGGTGGAGGAGTCCAAGTTTAGGAGGGAGGAAGGAATGAAACTGACCTATGGGTAAGCACAGCAGGAGGTCCTGCAGAGGGGGTAGTTGTACAAGGTGGGGGGAGCAAAACAGAGGGTACTCTTCTCTCTGTCCTTCACTGTCTTCCACCAGCCCAGGCCCATCTCTCCACTTTCCCTGCCCTGGTTTTGGCTTCATTTGCTATTTTAGTCCATTTTCCGTTGCTTATAACAGAATACCTGAAACTAGGTAAGTTATAAAGAATAAGAATTTATTTCTTACAGCTATGGAGGCTGAGAAGTCCAAGGTTGAGGGGTCGTATCTGGCGAGAGCCTTCTTGCTGCTGGGCATTCTGCGGAGTCCGAAGGTGGCATAGGGCATCACATGGCGAGGGGTTGAGGGGTGCCGGGCAGGGAACTGAGCATGCTAGCTCAGATCTCTCTTCCTTTTCTTAAGAAGCCACAAGTCAAGGCCAGTTGCGATGGTTCATGCCTGTAATCCCAGCACTTTGAGAGGCTGAGGCAGGCAAATCACTTAAAGTCAGGAGTTTGAGACCAGCCTGGCCAACATGGTAAAACCCCATCTCTACTAAAAATACAAAAGTTAGCCGGGCATAGAGGCTCACACCTGTAATTCCAGCCACTTGGGGGGCTGAGGCACGAGAATTGCTTGAATCCGGGAAGTGGAGTTCCAGCGAGCCTAGATCGCACCACTGCACTTCAGCCTGGGCAACAGAGCGAAACTCCGTCCCAAAAATAAAAAGCAACCAGTCCTACTCCCATGATAACCCATTATCCCATTAATCCATTAATCCAACATTCAGGAATGGATTAATCCATTCAGGAAGGCAGAGCCCTCATGACCCAATCACCCCTTAAATGTCCCACCTCATAATACTGCCACACTGGCATTCAGACCATAGCATTTGCAAAAATGCACACTCCAGTTCTCATATCTTAATTTCCAGTCTCTGGCCAGCAGGAAACAATGGACTGGGCAAGGCTCGGGGGTGTGGCCTGGTTCTTGGGTCTGTGGCCTGGTGTGTGTACATGTTGAGGAGAGTCATAGAAAGGCCCCATGCCCCCATCTCTATGTGCCTGAGCTCTGACCGCCAGGGTGTCAACCACACATTGACATTCTGAGTGCCATCTTTGATTTCACTCACCTCCTAACATCCTGTCATAGTCTTAATAACTGTTAGGTAACCTTTAAACCTTAAACAATGTTGAAAAGGCACCACATTGGACACACTTGCTTGGGCACAGTGGACGACCCCAACCTCACAACCTTCTGAGGCACTGGAGCAGCACTGTCCCATGGGAATGTAATGTGAGGCGCCTGTTATTTTCTAGTAGTTGTCTTTTAAAAAGTGAAAAGAAATGGGTGATTTTAATAACCCATTTTACTTAACCCTGTATACCCCAAAGTACTGTCATTTCAACATGTAACCAGTATAAGAATTATTGAGATATTTTGCATTTTTTGGTACTAAATCCTCAGAATCTGGTCTGTATTTTGTACAGCACAACTCAATTCAGACAGCCACCTGTCACGTGTGGCTGATGGCTTCCATCTTGGACAGTTCAGCGCTAGAAACCTGGATCTTATCCCAGTGCTTTGACCGGCCCCTTTTTCTCTCTGGGTCTCAGGGAAAATTAGATTTTCCTGCTCTGAAATGCTCTTCCAGGGTTCCTATTTGAGCCTATAGGATAGGGACCCTTGCTGATTGTGGAGACAGGCCAGTAATGATCATTCTTGATCACAATAACAGAGATGCTCAGAACCTCATAGAAGCAGCCAGCACTGGGGCCGCCATCTCCGTGAAGGTGGTCGCCAACATCGCTGCCAACCTGATTGCGTTTCTGGCTGTGCTGGACTTCATCAATGCTGCCCTCTCCTGGCTGGGAGACATGGTGGACGTCCAAGGGCTCAGCTTCCAGGTGCGTTTCTGGCCACCACACTCAGTCTGTAGAGAGGATGGCCCCAGGTGGGCAGTGAGTGGTGGCTGGAGGCCCAGCAGAGCCCAGGCCCAGCCCTCAGTGCCAGTCATACCCTTGTGCCCTCAGGTCATCTGTTCCTACATCCTGCGGCCTGTAGCCTTCTTGATGGGTGTGGTGTGGGAGGACTGCCCAGTGGTAGCTGAGCTGCTCGGAATCAAGCTGTTTCTGAATGAGTTTGTGGCCTATCAAGAACTCTCCAAGTACAAGCAACGCCGCCTGGCAGGGGTTGAGGAGTGGGTCGGCGACAGGAAGCAGTGGATATCCGTGAGTGTCCCAGTCCTCCTAGTCCCTTACCTGTGGCAGGGGGATGACACAGCACAGCCACTCCTGAGGGCCCCTGGCAGCTGCTCTCCTGCTCCCTGGGCCTGGCTGAGACATACTGAGGTGGTGCTTCACCTCCTACATCCTGTAGTCCTGGAAGACAAGACAGCTTCGGGCTTCGCTGCCATCTTTCTCAAGGCCTCTTAGGAGGCTGAGGTGCGGGGAGAGAGGATTGTTTGGGATGTCTGAAACCTAGCTCTAGATGGGTCATTTTTCACTGTGGCCTTGGGCCAGCCACAGCACCTTTCCTCTTCTGTTGGAAAACGGGGTGAGATGCCTGCCATATCTACTCCAAAGGCATACACATGTGCACCCGATGAGCTGGGAGAGTGAGTGAGATAAGGAGACTTCACTAACACCTTCACTGTTTTGTTTTGTTTGAGATGGAATCTCCCTCTGTCATCCAGGCTGGAGTGCAGTGGCACATTCTCAGCTCACTGCAACATCCACCTCCCAGGTTTGAATGATTCTCGTGCCTCAGCCTCCCAAGTAGCTTAGACTACAGATGCCTGCCACCACGCCCAACTAATTTTTGTATTTTTAGTAGAGACGGGGTTCACCATGTTGGCTAGGCTGGTCTTGAACTCCTGACCTCAAATGATCCACCTGCCTTGGCCTCCCAAAGTGCTGGGATTACAGGTGTGCGCCACCGTGCCCAGCCTCACCTTCACTGTTAATATGATGGATTCAGTGCAGGGGTTGGCTCTTTCTGTTAAAATTTATTTTAAAAAATTATAAAAGCTCTATAAAATTAACCTTTCTAAAAGAATAGTAACATTATTGAGAATGAAAAAATTACCCATAATCTCACCATTCCAGATAATAGTTATTGTTGTTTCTTACATTTTCTTCCATTCTTTTTAAGAGAGAGTTCGGGCAGGCACAGTGGCTCCTGCCTGTATTCCCAGCACTTTGGGAGGTCAAGGTGGGAGGATCACTTGAGGTCAGGAGTTCAAGACTAGCCTGGGCAACAGAGTGAGCCCCTGTCTTTACTAAAAATTTTAAAAATTGCAGAGTACAGTGGTGTATGCCTGTAGTCCCAGCTACTTGGGAGGCTGAGGCAGGAAGATGGCTTGAGCCCAGGAGTTTGAGGCTGTAGTGAGCTAGGATTATATCACTGCACTCCAGCCTGGGCAACAGAGCAAGACCCTGTCTTTAAAAAAAAAAAAAAAAAAAGAGGGAAAGAGAGAGAGTTTACATAATTGCTATTGTAGCAACCAAACTGTGCTGTAGCCATTTTTGTTCTTTTGTTTTTTTTTTTACTTAGTATTATGACATAAGCATCATTTTTGATATATATGTCCTAACATATTTACCCAATCCCCTGCCGTTGGGCCATTCGGACAATTCTATTATTTGGTTTTTATCCACATGTTGAAATGAGTATCTTTGTGCATATAGCTCTTCCTTCCTCTCAGATCGTTTCTGTAGCATTCCCAGGTGTGGGCTGACTGACTCCCACATGAGTCTTTATGTGGCTGCAGCAGCTGAAATCAGCAGCACCAGCTGTGCCTGCGAGCTTTTATTTTACCACACAACTAAACAGCATCGAGTAGCTTCTTTTTAAAAACAAGGTTCACTATTTTAATAAGCAAACAATAGCTCATTGTTTTAATTTGCATTACTTGGGTGACTGGCAACTTTCAATGGGAAGTCCTTTTTCTTGTCTTTTTAATTATTTTTTAAGTTGTAAAGGAATAGATTCTTTAGGTTTTTTAAAAAAGCAAGTTCGTGGCCAGGCACGGTGGCTTACACCTGTAATCCCAGCACTTTGGGAGGCTGAGGTGGGCAGATAACTTGAGGTCAGGAGTTTGAGACCAGCCTGACCAACATGGAGAAACCCCTTCTCTACTAAAAATACAAAAATTAGCAGTTGTGGTGCAATGTGCCTGTAGTCCCAGCTACTCCAGAGGCTGAGGCATGAGAATTGCTTGAACCTGGGAGGAGGAGGTTGCAGTGAGACAAGATTGTGCCACTGCATTCCAGCTTGGGCAACAAAGTGAGACTCTGTCTCAAACAAAACAAAACAAAACAAAAAACCAGGCATGGTGGCTCACACCTGTAATCACAGCACTTTTGGAGGCCGAGGCTGGAGGATCACCTGAGGTCAGGAGTTTGAGACCAGCCTACCAACATGGAGAAACCCCATCTCTACTAAAAGTACAAAAATTAGCTAGGCATGGTGGCAAGCGCATGTAATCCCAGCTACTCAGGAGGCTGGGGCAGGAGAATTTCTTGAACCCAGGAAGGGGAGGTTGCAGTGAACCAGAATCGCACCATCGCACTCCAGCCTGGGCAACAAGAGTGAAACTCTGTCTCAAAAAAAAAAAAAAAAAAATGGTTTGTATAGAGTAAAAAGCACAAGTTTCCCCTCACTGCTTACTCTCACCTCTGGTCTCGTCTCATCCCCTCCTCACAGGTTAATAGAGGGCACGCCCTTTCCTTTTCTTGTTTTTTCTTATTTATTTTTATTTTTAATTTTTTTGAGTACATAGTAGGTGTATATATTTATGGGGTACATGAGCTGTTTAGATACAGGCACGCAGTGTAAAAATATGGAATGCTTCATGAATTTGCACATCGTCCTTGCGCAGGGGCCATGCTCATCTTCTCCATATCGTTCTGATTTTAGTATGTGTACTGCCGAAGCAAGCACTTCATGATCTTTTTTTATGAACTTCATTCCTTCAGCAAGTATTCATTGAGACCATTTAGGTGCCAGGCATTCTGCTAGGCACTGGGGATAAAAAGGAGAATTACACAGACATGGCTCTGGTCTCATGGAAGCGACATCTAGTAAGAGACACAGGCAAAACACAAGCAAGCAAAGGAACCAAAATTAAATTAACCACAATTTGGGGTAAGTTCTATGAAGAAAACAACAAGAGAAAAGAAAAAAAAAACAGGGCAGGTCTTCCTTGGCTGGACTGGTCAGAAAAAATATCCCTGAGGTGTGGCATTTAAGCCAACTTGGAGAACGGATAAGCTAGGACAAACCGGGAAAAACATTCCAAATGAAGAGTCATGTGCAAAGGCTCTGAGGTTGAAAAGCACTTTGTATGCTTAGAGAGCAGAGGCAATCAGTACAGCTAGAGCAGGTGGTAATTCGCAGGCCAAGGAGCAGTCAGAAATCACTGAAGATTTGACATTTTGAATTTTAAGAAGATGACTGGAGGCTGGGCGTGGTGGCTCACACCTGTAATCCCAGCACTTTGGGAGGCTAAGGCGGAAGGATCACTTAAGACCAGGAGTTCAAGACCAGCCCTGGAAACAAAGCAAGACCCTGTCTCTACAAAAAATTTAAAAATTAGCTAGGTGTGGTGGTGCACGCCTGTGGTCTCAGCTACTTGGGACACTGAGGCAGGAGGCTCGCTTGGACCCAGGAGATTGGGGCTGTAGTGAGCTATGATTTTGCCACTGCACTCTAGCCTAGGTGACAGAGTGAGACCCCGTCTCAAAACAAACGACAGAGAGAAGGAAGGAAGGAAGAAAGGAAAGAAGGGAGGGAGGGAGGAAGGAGGACAGCGAGAGGGAAGGAAGGGAGGGAGGGAGGGAGGCTGGGGCTGTTCTGTGGAACGCAATTGTAGGTGGGCAAGCAGAGAGGCAGGTACCTTCATATTTTTTCCAATAATATTTGTATCAACTCTTTATGTTATAAAGACATTAACTTTTTTCTGTTATATTTTCTACATATACTTTTCCTAGCCTTTTCCTTTTTTGTCGTTTATGTTGTATACAGAAATTTATTTTTTGGTTTTTAAATGTAGAACACTTCATGAGTTTGTGTGTCAACCTCGGTAGGGGCCATGCTAATCTTTGTATCATCGAAGTTTTAGTATATGTGCACAAGATGCAAGCACAGGAATTTGTTGTTTTTTTTAATTAAAAAAATTGTATTTACTTAGAAACATTCAGAATGTCAACAAAACAGCTGTAACTTTTTAAAAAATTACAGAGTAGTATGTATGTATGTATGTATGTATTTTTGGAGACAGGGTTTCACTCTGTTACCCAGGCTGGAGTGCGGTGGTGCAATTATGGCTCACTGTAGCCTCTGCCTCCTGGGCTCAAGTGATCCTCCTGCCTCAGCCCCTGTGTAACTGGGACTACAGACATGTGCCACCACACCTGGCTAACTTTTGCTTTTTTTGTAGAGATGGGGTCTCACCATGTTGCCCAAGTTGGTCTCAAACTCCTGACCTCAATCGATCCTTCTGCCTTGGCCTCCCAAAGTGCTGAGATTATAGGCATGAGCCACCACGCCCAGCCCAAGTGGTATTTAGTTAACAGAACAGCAATTGTTTTGTGTAAGCTGCATCAGAGACGACTAAAGATGAAGGCACTACCGTCCACATACATAACTAATTTATGCTGCACACCAACAAGAGCCTGCTTTAAATTTCCATGCCAATTTATAACCCCCATACTGCACCAGGCAAGGTTGGTGGCTATTGAAAATACCACCAGGATAGGGTTACCTAAAGACACATTAGGTAGTATGTTGACTATACAAAAAAAAAAGACACTGTATGGTTTAAAAACAAATCTTACATGGCCTTACATTTTAATGTATTTCTTTAAAAGGAATGAATTTAGTATGAGGGAGCTTAAATACATTATATACAAGAAAAAAACTACTAAAAGTAGCTTATTCATCATCTTCATCTTCCCCATCTTTCCTTCCTCCTCATCTTCTTCCTCTTTCTGATGTTTCTCCTTTCTTTTTCTTGCTTTTTCAGCCTTGACAGCTCCCTTATTTTTGCTGCATCAGGCTTTCCTTTAGCTCGGTATGCAGCAATATTCCTTTTGCATTTTTCTTCCAGCTTCACAGGTGTCTTTTTCTAAGGCTGCTTATCCTCCACAGTGGTTTTATAACTACATCTCTCCTACTTTCTTTGCAACATCACTAACAGATAGGCTGGGACGTTCTTTGATTTTTGGTGATGCGTGGAATAGAACAAGAAGAGGCCAAAGGAGACCTCTTGGGTGTGTTGGGATGCTGGAACTTCTTTTGTTTTACACTTTAGGAAGGATGTAAGTTTTCATTTCTCTTTCCTAGCCAGCCTTGTCTGCCTTTGCCACATCTTCAAATTTTCTTTTCTCTTTAGCTGACATGGCACTTCTTTGAAAGCTCTGAGGAGTTGTCTGAAGCATCTGGGTGCTTCTTCTTGTGCCCCTCCCAACAAGCTTGGACAGGGAGTACATATGATGACATTTTGTCTCTTGGCTTCTTAGGGTCTCCTCTGCCCATGTTTAGTTATTTTTCCTCAGTGAGGCACAAAGTCACCCAGTGCCTGTCAGCTCTCACTTGACCCAGCTTTTGGGATTTGTTTTTTTAACACAGATTTTATACCAAATCTTTTCTTTTGTGATTTCTTCCATTATTTCTAAACTTAGAAAGTTATCTGGAAAGTGCGACTGGGCACGGTGGCTCATGCCTATAATTCCAACACTTTGGGAGGCCAAGGAGGGTGGGTCACTTGATGCCAGGAGTTTGAGACCAGCCTGGCCAACATGGCAAACAAGAAATGTTTGGCAAAACAAGAAATACAAAACTTAGCCAGGTGTGGTAACACACACCTGTAATCCCAGCTACTTGGGAGGTTGAAGCATGACAATCGCTTGAACCCAGGAGGCAGAAGTTTTCAAAAAAAGGAAAGAAAGAAAAAGAAAGTTATCTGGAAAGTGTTAAATTCCTGAAATAATGTGATGAGATAATTCAGACCATGAGCTTTAGAGTCAGAACTGAGTTCAAATTCTGATACAGCTACCTTCTTGCTGTGTGAACTTCCTTAGTTAGTTAACTTCTCTGAGCCTCGGTTTGCTCCTCTCCAAAATAAGAGTAATAATACTACCTTGTAGTTCTATTTATTATCCTATATTTTCTATCATTTTATGCTTAAAATATTAATATTTATTGAGAATTAATTTTTATATAGTGTGAGGGGAGGCTCTATACCAATTTTTTAAAATAATTTTTAATTTATGTGGGTACATAGTAGGTGTATATATTTATGAGGTACATGAGATGCTTTGATACCGGCACACAATGTGAAATAAGCACATCATGGAGAATGGGGTATCCATCCCCTCAAGCATTTATACTTTGTGTTACAAACAATCCAATTATACTCTTAGTTATTTTTAAATGTACAATTAAGTCATTATTGACTATAGTCACCTTGTTGTGCTATAAAATATTAGCTCTTATTCGTTCCATTCTATTTTTTTGTACTCATAAACCAATTTTGTTTTCGAATTATTTCATTTTGGCTCTTAAAACTTCTTTCTGGGAAATAGGACAGTTGTTAAGAACAAAAGGAATAACTGTCATGTTTAAACACTTACTCTCTGTCTGGTGTTTCCCATACATTATATAATCCTTTTTACAGCCCTCTCAGGCAAGTACTATTATTCCCCTATTCCAGACAGGGAAACTGACACTGAAAGAAGTAACTGACTTGCTCAAGCTGATCGTTGGTGAGACAATCCTAGAAACCAGGCTGGCTGGGGTCCAAATCCCTTACTCTTTCCTGTGCACCACACTCCCTCTCTCAGCCTGAGAGCATTCACAGGAATGCTGTGAACTGGAAGCCCAGGACTGCAGGGTCAGGGAAGGGGCTGTCCACCAAATGGCCCTAGGACAGAGCTTAGTAGGGCCAAAGCAAGAGGACTAAGAAAGGCTGTACCCCATCCAGAAAGGCTGGTAATGAAGATTAAAAGGTTGAAGGGGCAGGGCGCGGTGGCTCAAGCCTGTAATCCCAGCATTTTGGGAGGCTGAGACAGGCGGATCACGAGGTCAGGAGATCGAGACCATCCTGGCTAACACGGTGAAACCCCGTCTCTACTAAAAAATACAAAAAACTAGCCAAGCGAGGTGGCGGGCACTTGTAGTCCCAGCTACTCG
>NW_012099921.1:505349-506319 GCF_000951045.1 Mandrillus leucophaeus
AGGCGTGGTGGCAGGCACCTATAATCCCAGCTACATGGGAGGCTGAGGCAGGAGAATTTCTTGAACCCAGGAAGCAGAGGTTGCAGTGGGCTGAGATTGCACTGCTGCACTCCAGCCTGGGTGACAAGAGTAAAACTGTCTCAAAAAAAAAAAGGTTGAAGGATAGATAAGAGAGGAGGGCTACGTTTTTGATGTGGTACGGTTTGAATCAACTTAGAGGTGGGAATCACAAGGCTGGGGAAGGGGCAGCACAGTGGGCTTGAAGGTCAATTACATGTAAGAAGTGGATAAAGTTAAGGCCAGGGAGCCTGGATGTTGTAGGGGTGCCCCAGGCCCATCTGAAGGGAATCCCTCCTCATGCTTCTTCTGTATTTTCAGGTCAGAGCTGAAGTCCTCACGACGTTTGCCCTCTGTGGATTTGCCAATTTCAGCTCCATTGGGATCATGCTGGGAGGCTTGAGTGAGTCTAATCGGGGCCTTACCAGTGTCTAGGAGAGTCAGAGACTTGAACTTGCTGGGAACATGTAGGCCTCAGGTGTCTCATTTGTCTAAAGCTGGACCCAAACAAGATGGCCATAGAGGCCACGTGTGGTGGCTCATGCCTGTAATCCCAGCACTTTAGGAGGCCCAGGCAGGTGGATCACTTGAGGTCAGGAGTCTGAGACCAGCCTGGCCAACATGGCAAAACCCATCTCTACTAAAAATACAAAAATTAACCAGGTGTGGTGGTGCGTGCCTGTGATCCCAGCTACACAGGAGGCTGAACCCAGGCACGAGAATGCTTGAACCCAGGAGGCGGAGATTGCAGTGAGCTGAGATCGCACCACTGCACTCCAGCCTGGGCTACAGAGTGAGACTGTCTCAAAAAAAAAAAAAAAATTTCATAGAGTTTCCTCCTAGCCCTAGAATTCCCTGATTCTCTGCTGCTGCTGGTGGCCCAGGAGGTTAGCACCTGGGCCTTGAAGGCCAA
>NW_012099921.1:506369-512659 GCF_000951045.1 Mandrillus leucophaeus
TTTTGGTAGAGATGAGGTCTTGCTATGTTGCCCAGGCTGGTCTCAGACTCCTGGACTCAGGTGGTCTGCCCACCTTGGCTTCCAAAAGTGTTGGAATTATAAGCATAAGTCACTGTACCTGGCCCATAAGAACCTTTTTGATGGAAGTGTCTCAGTTGAAGATTTCGTGGAATACAACTTGGGAAATATTGGCTAATGTTCAAACTGCTTTACTCTAGCCGACTATAATATTAGCAAATGCGTATGTGGCACCGTGTGCCAGGCACTGTTCTCAGCGCTTTCTGTATTTTAACTCAATCCTTACAACAACTCCATGAAGTAGTGTTATCATTATCACTAGTTGAGGAATCGGAGTCACGGACAAGTTAAGTTATGTGCCTAAATGGACACAGCTGGGAAGAGGCAGAGGCAGGATTTGAGCCAGGCCACCTAGTTCTGGGTGGTATAGGGGTGCCCTGGGCCCATCTGAGGGGAGCCCCTCATGCATCTTCTGTATTTTCAGGTCATGACACAAACTGTGATGTAGAGCCTCTCTGTTGGGCTGCTGGTGTTCAGGGAACCCTGATGTGTGGCCCACCCTCACCTCCTTCCCTGCCTTTCCTCCCCACCCCAAGCCCTCTGTACCACTAGGTGAGACCTGACATCCCTCCCCTGCCTTCATTTCTGGAGTTCCCATCACCAGCATGCCCTCTCCATCTCCCTACCACCTGTCCTGCTCCCATTTTACCTCATTTTACCCAGCAGCTTTGGTTTCCGGGACTTGTGATGCACCCTGTCCCTGTGGCTGCTGGGTCACTACACCCTCACCCCTACCTGCCAGGTCCAACTTCCTTCCCAGCTTGGGCTGGCCCTGACCTAGGGCAGCGGGAGGATGGAACCCTGGGCAGCAGTTATTCAGCTCAGCACCAGCGAGCCAGGTCCTGCTTCTTTTCTGCCACAGAGTTTGGGCAGCAAAGTTCCAGTGGGCAGCAGCCTTGCTCCTTGTGACCCCCACAGGCTGACCTGGATCCCCATCCTCAGGACCTGTGTTCTTCCCTTAGCTCCACAGAGTGGAGGCTTGGCATGACTCCTGTAGCTCCAACTAGGCTCTTGCCTTCTCTCTGCAGCCCTCCCTCAGTCACTGCCACCTTCTCCAGCTGTCCTTGGGCTGTGGGCAGGGTGCCCTGTTGATGTGGACTACACAGTCCTCTCCCAGGATTGGCCCTCTGCCCCTTCCCTGCCCATCTGTTGGCCTCAGCTCCACCAACTGGGTCATGGAACAGCCCAAGGACTGCCCTTGACCCCCTTCTCTGGACTCCCTGCACACTCATTCCATGACCAGTGGCCTTCCCTAGAAGACTGCAAGCCCCTTGAATATAGGGCTCACAATATACCCTTGTGTCTTAGTTTTGGCTGATAACAAAATACCACATACAGGATAGCTTATATACAACAGAAATGTATTTCTCATAGCTCTTGAGGCTGGGAAGTCCAAAATCAAGGTGCTAGAAGATGCTGTGCCTGGTGAGAGCCTGTTTCTCATAGGTGGTACCTTCTCCCTGTGTCCTCATATGGCAGAAGAGGCTAGTGAGATCCCTGGGGCTCTTGCATAAGGACACTAATCCCATTCATGTGGGCTCTACCCTCATGACCTTATCACCTCCCAAAGGCCCCACCTCCTAATACCTTCACCTTGGGGGCTAGGGTTTCAGCATATGAACTTTGAGGAGACATGAACATTCAGACCATAGCACATAGTAGTGTAAGCTATTAACAATAGGGGAAAACGGTTGTGGGATATATGGGAGCTTGGTAGTATTGGTGCAACATTTTGTAAGTCTAAACTATTCTAAAATTTAATAGTTTATTTTTTAAATGGCATGGGGAAAAAAAAAACCTGTGTGGACACAGATGCTGTATAACTTGTAATTCAGCCCATGGGTAACTCTGTCCTAGACAATGCATGTCCCAGTAGGCAACCTGCCAAGGTCTGTGAGTTGACCAGTGGGCTACATTGACCCCCCCTTCTGCCCCTTTCTTCCCATGGCCCTGCACTTACCTCTGCTGCCCCCTCAATTTAATTCAAGCTCATGCCTTCAGCTGAATGTTAATTAGTCCTGACCTCTTTGCAACCACATGAAGACTATCATCTGCTTAAAATTACTTTTGACTCGGGATTAGTGAGCCCCCAGGTTGGACAGGACCTTAAACATCATTTTGAGGGTGTCTACCTCCCCATCAAGCTTTTCTGAGAATGTTTACACCCATTGCATGGATGGTTCTGTCACCATGTTTTTATGTTTGAGTCATGAGACTCCATTCCCATGAGTGATTTGCTATTGAACCAGGACTGAACGCCTGACTCAGGGCACGCCAAATCTGTACTCTTGCCAATGGCCTTTCGGCTTCTAGGGAAGGAATATGAATTATAAAACCCAGAAACAGAGCTGGGAGCTGAGTCACCACGGTGGGACTATGGCTTGGAGCTGATCTCATTCCCTCCCTTACTACAGCCAGTTGTTCTGCTTTTCCTTGGATTCCATGAGAGCCAAATTCTTTCCAGAAATCTCCTCTAACCTAAACTAATTGAGAAGGTTCCTCTTTGTAATGAAAAGGACATTGCCTAGGAGAGTCACTTTGTTAACCCTCTATTCTGCTTAAAATCAAGCGGTCATTCATCATTTGCTTAAATCTCATCAAGATAAGAACCTCACACCTCTCATTGCTACTCCACATTGGAGAGCTCCACTTCTGAGAAGGTTCTTTTTTGATTTGCATCAAAATATGTTTTGCTTTGATCCATCCCAGTTTTGCCATTCTGGGCCACTCTGAATGGGCCTCATCTCATATACATATCGTTGTTGTCCTTTTTCCTACTTACCAAAGTAATACTTGCTCGTTAGTTTTAAAAAGTCAAATCTTAAAACTTACAGAAATGTTTTAATCGCTTTTCCACACGACAGTCCTTCAACTATTTGAAGATGATGCCCATGCAGGCTTCCCTTCTCTAAGCCAGGCGCCCTTAGTTCTTTCAGCTCTATGTTTCTCACATAACACATAGCAAGGGTTTCAAAATTTGCTCCAGACCTGATTCTAAGCTGTTCTGCATTTGTGTGCAGACAGTGTGTGAGTCATGAGCAAGTCTAAGATAAAGCCAGAACACAGCATGGTAAATATGATCTCATGGGTGGAAACAAAATGATGTGATGAGTCTAAGATTGGATATGGTCTTAGGAGGATATTTGAAAGAGGCAGACTTATTAGGAAGGGTGTTTTGCTTTGTTGTTTTGTTTTGTTTGAGATGGGGCCTCTGTTGCCCGGGCTGCTGTGCAGTAGCGCAATCCTGGCTCGCTGCAGCCTTGACCTCCGGTGCTCAAGGGGTCCTCCCACCTCAGCCTCCCACCTCAGCCTCCCAAGTAGCTGAGACTACAGTTGCGTGCCACCATGCTCAGCTAACTTTTTTTTAATTTTTGTAGAGATGGCGGGGAGTCTCTCTATGTTGCCCAGGCTGGTCTTGAACTCCTGGCCTCAAGTGATTCACCCATCTCTGCCTCCCAAAGTGCTTGGATAACAGGTTTGAGCCACTGTGCCCAGCCTTAGGAAGGGTGTTAAGAAGCTACTTGCCTGCTTCAGAAATCCTCAAATCTGAGGGCTTACATGTTGAGGGTGTAACTTGAGGAGCAGTTGTCATTTAGGAGAGAATGAGAGAAAGTCCTGGCCTGGATCATAAAGGCACTATCTCTAGGACACAGCAGGAATGGGGTGGGAAGGACCTTATCTACAGGGGCATCCTACTTGCCCACCACCAAGGTGTGCAACAAGTTCCCACCTTCCCTGGAGGTTGCTTTCCATTTCCCGAGAGAGAGAAATTACTGCTTTGGATGAAGTTCTGACAAAGATATGGAATGGTGGATTGGGGACAATTTGCCAACAGAGACTTTGTCACTTGCAGGGACAGGGAGGCAGCACAGCCAGGTGTTGTCCCATACTTGAGTATAAAGGCATTTAGGAAAGAGACTCTGCAAAGAAAAGCAGCAATTGAATTGAACCCTGTCTCTGCTAGGCAAAATATCCTAATGAGGAAGGAAAGGCAGAGGCAACAAAAGAAATCAATGTGGCTATGAGTGAATAGCACTCACCTGCTGCTGCTGGTGGCCCAGGAGGTTAGCACCTGGGCCTTGAAGGCCAACCCTAGCTCAGGGACAGGAGGTGTGGTGCTGGCCTGTCCCCAAGGCTTTGGCCTGTCTGTTCCCACACCCACAGGGGACAGGCAGGCAGGCCTGGTGGGGCGTAGGGTCAAAGGGTCTGCACAGTTCTCAGTTCTTTACAAGTAACATTTCCACTCCTGGCAGCTACCCTGCTTGGTGGTGTAATCATACCGTTTTACAAAGAAGGAAACAGAGTCTTGGAGAAGAGGTAGCCCAAGTCACTCAGCTAGTGAGTGGCTGAGCCTGTATTTAATCCCAGGTCTGCCTGACTCCAAACTCACATTCTTTTCCTGCATCTGCCACTCATGGTGTGTGGGGAGATGTGGGGCATTGCCTAGGGGTCCAAGCCAAAGAGGACTCCTGAGCTCAGCAAGTGGTCAGGAGGACAACGTCTGTCCCTCTGGCCATCTATTAGTAGAAGAGGAAGGGAGATCAGCGATGCAGCCAGAGCTGCAGAACATGGGCAGATAGGGACATAGCTTCCCTGGCCCTGAGCACTTCTGTCCCCTTGCAGCCTCCATGGTCCCCCAAAGGAAGAGCGACTTCTCCCAGATAGTGCTCCGGGCACTCTTCACGGGAGCCTGTGTGTCCCTGGTGAATGCCTGTATGGCAGGTGAGTGCAGGCCTAGCAGATTCAGAAGGTGGAACCCTGATTTTCTGGCTAGCCCAGGGGCCCAGTCCACCCACCACTTTCCTCCACAGGGATCCTCTATGTGCCCAGGGGGGCTGAAGTCAACTGCATGTCCCTCCTGAACATGACCCTCAGCAGCAGTAGCTTTGAAATATACCAGTGCTGTCGTGAGGCCTTCCAGAGGTGAGGGCCTGGGCTGTGGGACCTGCATGGGACCCACAGTGATGGACAGAATGCCTGAGTGCTTGGGGGAATGCCTTTGGTACCAGGGTGGGGGTAGAAATGTTATGGCTGCAGCTGATGGGGAAGTGAAGGCTCGAGGATCAATGGAGGAAGGGTGGACCGGAGACTTGAAGCAATGTTCCCAGTGTTGCACAGCCTGGTTGTGGCCAGCAGAGCCAGGCCTGGAGCTCACACTGCAATCTTTGCTTTCTTTTTAGCATCAACCCAGAGTTCAGCCCAGAGGCCCTGGACAACTGCTGTCGGTTTTACAACCACACGATCTGTGCATAGTGAGGACAGAATATGTTTGTGCTTCTGTGCTTCTGAGGGCTGTTCTCCCCCAGGAAGCATCTGTCCCCACCTTCCCTTTCCCAGGGCCCTCTTCAGGGAAGCCACAGGACTTAGACCCAGCTCAATCCCACAATTGGGAAGGGGTCATGGAGTGAGTGTGCAGAGAGTGAGTGGGGACATAAAGAAGGACATGTCCCACTCCATCCCCCTTTCTGCTCCCCCATTTCCTACCTCCCCCAGTGTGAATTCTCAGGGTCACTTCTGCCTCCTCCCATTTCCTCTCCACATCCAAATATCACCCTGGTCCTCTCTATCCCCCCTCTCCTGGGGTCCCTCACATGCCCCTTCCCTTCTGTTGTGGGCCGCACACCAAAACCTCCTCCCCTCCCCACTTCCTGGGCACTAGGATCTCTCTGTGGCTTCCCCTGCCAGGTAGTGTCGCCCCTTTCTCTGCTTTCAGAGACTCCCTTCCCACCTTTCCTCAGAGCGCTTCCCAAACTGAGGTCCCATGGCACACTGTCCTGGGAGGCGTTCAGAGGGTTCCATAATGGACTAGGTTTGGAACCACTGGGTTAAATAAACTTAGAGAGGGCTGTTTAGACTTTTTGTTTATTTATTTATTTATTTTTTATTTTTTAACTGTGAACTTGTCAGAGCTTGGTGTGGATATAAGGCTTTTTCCAAATTTACTTGACCATAAAAACCTTTTCACTCTGTCACCCAGGCTAGAGTACAGTGAAGTGATCATGGCTTATTGCAGCCTCAATCTCTCAGGCTCAAGCGATCGGCCCACCTCAGCCTCCTAAGTAGCTAGAACTACAGGCACGTGCCATCATGTCCAGCTGATTTATATATATATATATGTGTGTGTATATGTGTGTGTATATGTATGTATGTGTGTGTATATATACATATATGTATGTGTGTGTGTGTGTGTGTATATATATATATATATATAT
>NW_012099922.1:0-1334 GCF_000951045.1 Mandrillus leucophaeus
CGCCGCCCGCGTTCGCCGCCCTCCTCGCCGGTCTTCTTCGCCAGCCCGTCCCCAACTTTCCGCAGGCGCCTTCGGCTTCTCCGCAGCTTCCAGGATTTGAGCCGCCAGGCGTGGGCTGGGGCTGGGTAAGTGCAGCCCTGGTGGCCGTGGGTTCAAGTCGCCCCTGGCCACCTGGCGCGCGCCGAGGTCTGGGATTCGTGGCTCACTCTCTACAGCCTCACTTTCCTCTTCTGTCACATAGCAGCGATCAAAATCATCCCTGCCCGCGAGGGTTGCCGTGGAGACCTCTGATAGGGCGTGCAGTAGAAGTTTAATAAATGTTGCATCCCTCCCACTTCCTGTGCAAACCTGAAGCTGCGGTCATGCTTTGGAGGAGTGAGGGCGACCTGCCATCCAGGTCATGTGTTCATCCTGGGGATATGTATTCAGTTCTGTCAGCCTCAGTCTACTGGCCTGTGAAATGGGGCCAGTCGTGCCCTCTGGGGGTGGCCGTTTGGTGAGGCTCGGTGTCACTCCTTGTACCGGGCCACGGAGGGCAAATGGAAGTTCCCTTTCTGGCCAGACGGGGTGGGCTGTGGGGGCGGGAAGTCTGGGGGTGACAGGCTCCGAGGCCACATCCGGTCTGGTTTTCTAATGTCCTTATATCCTGGAGGCAGAAGTTGGCAGCCCGGAGTTGGGCACTGGCTGGCCCTGGGGGCTTCTCCGGGTCCTCTGCCTCCCGCTCTTCCACCTACTTTACGTGTGCAACTGAGGCACAGACCGAAGGAGGGCACGGCGGGGAGGACCGGGTCCAGCGACTGGCCCCAGGAACGAAATGGGGCGGGGACAGAAGAGGAGGAGGGGCCGGGGCCTTTGGGAGCCCCGCGTGGGGTCCGCAGGGTGTGTGGAGGGAAATCATTCCCTCTCTCCGGGTCTCTCTCTCTGCGTCCTGCATCTCTGTCTCCACTTCTGTCTCTTCTGTCTCTGTTTTGTCTCTCCTCCCCACCCCTGAGCTGCACCTTCCCCTCCCCTGGGTTTGTGTCACCCGACCCCACACTCGGAACGAGTCCCGTTTCCCGGGGGCGCATGGCGATCAGAGACCTCGAGCGGGCCCAGCTCGACGTCAGGGCGGGGAGGGGGGAAAGGCGGGGCCGGAGGCGGTGGCAGGAGGGCGGGCCTGGAGCCGGGAAACCGGAGCCCCGGGGCACCCCAGAGGCCTAGGAGGGAGGGGGGGCGGTGGGGAAGTGTGAGTCCGATTCCACAGAACCCCTGCAGGGGGAGGCAGACAGAGCGCCCGTGCGCTCCCCTCCCCCGTGCAGACGCGGGAACGCCCGACCGCCCGGGGCTGTCCCTGG
>NW_012099923.1:0-1105 GCF_000951045.1 Mandrillus leucophaeus
TTGGGAGGCCGAGGCGGGCGGATCACGAGGTCAGGAGATCGAGACCATCCTGGCTAACACGGTGAAACCCCGTCTCTACTTAAAAAACACAAAAAACTAGCCGGGCGAGGTGGGGCGCCTGTAGTCCCAGCTACTCGGGAGGCTGAGGCCGGAGAATGGTGTGAACCCGGGAGGCGGAGCTTGCAGTGAGCTGAGATCTGGCCACTGCACTCCAGCCTGGGCGACAGAGCGAGACTCTGTCCCAAAAACAAAAACAAAAAAAAAAACAAAAAACAAAAAAACATAACAACAAGTTAATATTCTGATTGTCAAAAGAAATAACTGGTATAAATGAACTTTTTACAGAACAAAGATGCTGAGACTCCAAAGGGGTTAGCAGGTGATTGACTACAGAAGAAATAAGAGACCTTATTAGGAATCAAAGACATGCTGGCTGGCTGCAGTGGCTCTTCTGTCATCCCAGCACTTTGGGAGGCCAAAACGGGTGGATCACTTGAGGTCAGGAGTTCGAGACCAGCCTGGCCAAAGTGGTGAAACCCTTTCTCTACTAAAAATAGAAGAATTAGCTGGGCGTGGTGGCGCACATGCCTGTAATCCCAGCTACTCGGGAGGCCGAAGCAGGAGAATCGCTTGAACCTGGGAGGCAGAAGTTCCAATGAGCTGAGATTGCACCATTACACTCCATTGCACTCCAGCCTGGGAAACAGAGCAAGACTCTGTAAAAATAAAAATAATAATAAAATAATAATAATAATCAAAGACATGCAAATTAAAGGACAAAACGCAGATTTCAGAGGTTTTTTCTTGTTTTATTGCAGAAAATATCAAATATGCACAGATGTGCAGAGAGCCAGTTAATGCAAGTTCCCCTCTTGCCCAACAAGCACCTTCACTAAAGACCAGCCTATGGGTGGCCGGGCGCGGTGGCTCACACCTGTAATCCCAGCACTTTAGGAGCCTAAGGTAGGTGGATCACGAGGTCGGGAGATTGAGACCATCCTGGCTAACACGAAGAAACCCCGTTCTCTACTAAAAATACAAAAAAAATTAGCCGGATGCGGTGGTGGGCGCCTGTAGTCCTAGCTACTCTGGAGGCTGAGGCAGG
>NW_012099924.1:0-1207 GCF_000951045.1 Mandrillus leucophaeus
ATGATGGTTTCCAGCTGTATCCATGTCCCTGCAAAAGACATGAACTCATCCTTTTTTGTGACTCCATAGTATTTCATGGTGTGTATGTGCCACATTTTATTTTATGTATTTATTTATTTATTTTTGAGACAGAGTCTCACTCTGTCACCATGCTGGAGTGCAGTGGCATGATCTCAGCTCACTGCAATCTCTGACTCCCTGGTTCTAGTGATTCTTCTGCCTCAGCCTCCTGAGTAGCTGGGATTACAGGCATCCACCACCATGTGGGCATACTAATTTTTGTATTTTTACAAAAAATACAAAAAAATACAAAAAATACTAATTTTTGTATTTTTAGTAGAGACAGGGTTTTACCATGTTGGTCAGGCTGGTCTCAAACTCCTGACCTCAGGCGATCTGCTCACCTCCACCTCCCAAAATTCTGAGATTACAGGCATGAGCCACCATGCCTGTGTAGGCACCATGCTAAATAAACACACATGTGCATATGTCTTTATAGTAGAATGATTTATAATCCTTTAGGTATATATCCAGTAATAGAATTTCTGGATCAACTAGTATTTCTAGTTCTAGATCCTTGAGGAATCACCACACTGTCTTCCATAATAGTTGAACTAATTTACACTCCCACCAACAGTGTAAAAGTGTCCCTATTTCTCCGTGTCCTTTCCAGTGTCTGTTGTTTCCTGACTTTTTAATGATCGCCATTCTAACTGGCATGAGATGGTATCTCCTTGTGGTTTTGATTTGCATTTCTCTAATGCTCAGTGATGCTTTTTTTCATAGGTTTCTTGTCTGCATAAATGTCTTCTTTTGAGAAGTGTCTGTTCATATCCTTTGCCCACTTTTTGATAGGGTTGTTTTTTTCTCATAAATTCATTTAAGTCCCTCATAGATTCTGGGTATTAGCCCTTTGTTAGATTGATAGATTGCAAAAATGTTCTCCCATTCTGTAGTTTGCCTGTTTACTCTGATGATAATTTCTTTTGCTGTGCAGAAACTCTTTAGTTTAATTAGATCCCATTTGTCAATTTTGGCTTTTGTTGCCATTGCTTTTGGTGTTTTAGTCATGGAGTTTTTGCCCATGCCTATGTTCTGAATGGATTCCTGACTTTTTAATAATTGCCATTCTGACTGGTGTGAGATGGTATCTCATTGTGGTTTTGATTTGCATTTCTCTAATGACCAGTGATGATGAGCTTTTTTT
>NW_012099925.1:0-1333 GCF_000951045.1 Mandrillus leucophaeus
TCAATTACATCTCCAATTGGCTTATTAGATCTAGCTCTTTATTTTTTATTTTAGTAGCAGCTATAGGATTTAGAGTATACATCTTTAACTTATCAGTGTATTTTCAAGTTATATTATACCACTTTGTTATAGTATAAGAATGTTACAGTGGTACATTACTCTAACTCTCATCCTTGTTTTTGTGTTGTCATTGCAATATGTTGTACATTTTCAAATGCTATAAACCCTACACTACTTTGTTATTGTTTTTGTTTTGACAATTATTTTTTGAAGATTTTTTACAATAGGAAAAAATCTCATACACTTATTCATGCAGTTATAATTTTCAGTGCTTGTTGTTTCTTTTTGTAAATCTATATTTCCATCTGATATATTTCTCCCTCTCACTAAAGGACTTTTTTTGATGCTTTCTATATTGCAGACCTGCTAATGATGAATTTTTTCAGTTTTTAAACATATTCTATGAAATTTTTATTTCATTTAAGTTTTCAAAGATATTTTTACTATGGAATTTTGAGTTAACATTTTTTCTTATATAACACATAAAAATGTTGCTTGCATTGTTGATGAAAATAAAATTCTGTCATTCTTTGTTTCTCTTATGTGTCTTTTTTGTTCTGACCGATCTTAAGATTTTCTCTTCCCAGTAGTTTTAGCAATCTGGCTTTCATGCAATTTTCTTCAAAATTTTTGTGCTTGGGATTTACTGCATTTCTTGAATATGTGGGCTTATGGCTTTTATCAATTTGGAAAAATCTTGACTATTATTTCTTCAAATTTTTTTTATTTTCTTTCTCTTCAGGGATTCTAATTGCATACATATATGGCTTAATATTTCTCTACAACTTATCAATGTCTTGTACTTTGTTATTTGATTCTTTTTCCTCTGTGTGTTTTACTTTGAATTATTTCTATTGCTTTAACTTCAAGTTCACTATATTTTCTTCTGCAATGCTAATTTGTCATAACCACCATACTTTTCAACTTACACATTTTAGTTTTCATCTCTAGAACTTTGATTTGGGCATTTTTTTATATCTTACATGTATTCCACTTAACTTTTGGAACATATTATATACAACCATAATAATTGTTTAATGTCCTCTTCTGCTATTCTGTTTTCTATGTCAATTCTTGGTCAGTTTCAATTGCTTATTCTTTTCATTATGGATCTTGATTTTCTGCTTCTTGCATGCATAGTAATTTTTATTGGATGCCAGATATTGTGTTACCTTGTTGAGTACTGATTTTTTTCAACTGCTATGAATATTCTTAGCTTTTGTTCTAGGATGCAGCTAAGTTACCTGCAACAGTTTGAGTAAGTCAGATCTTG
>NW_012099926.1:0-1399 GCF_000951045.1 Mandrillus leucophaeus
GGAGCCATCACCCTCACCCACTCTGGTGGCCACTTCATTCCAGCAGCTGCAGCCCAGCGTCAGGCCTACCTCAAGTTCTTGGACCAGTTTGCAGAGTGAAAGATCAAGAAATGTCTCTGCTCCTACATCCAGCCCCTCTTGGGGTAGCCTCCATCATCTGTGCCCTCCCAGGGCCCTCCACTGCTGTGAGTGCGCCTCACCAGGACCAGTTAAGAGACAACTATCAATTCTTGAGACCCAAATTATATGGACCCTGCCTTGTATTGAAGAAAAGGGGAGCACAAGGCCTTAATGGACATTGACTTGTGAAACTCAAACATGAAAATGATTAGAGAGCCCTGGATTAGGAGGGTGACATGGGGAAGACAGAGGCTGGCACCATGGTGACTGCCACATAATAAAGTGGTGATTTGGATTTTGAGCATCTTTTTCCTGGTACACACACAAAAAATGTTATAATGGAAGTCGGTTCCTTGACCATCTACATGGTCTTCTGGGCAGCACCAAGCAGGGAGATGTTTCCAGTTGTGAGTCCCAGGACAAGCTCCTGCATGGGGGCACATACTCACACGTTATTGGTGGAAGTTTGAAGGACCAAACTGAAGGGAAGGAGGCCTCGGTGGCACAATCAGGGAGGAATATACATCTGAGAAGTTTTGGGAAGACATCACCTGGCAAGGCTGCCTGAACCACAGTAATTTAGTCTTCTCTATCCAGATCCCTGAGAGCTGTGTGCTGGTCTTCTCTCAAAACCTGGCTGTGTTCCCTGCTTCTCCCTAAGTGCTCTAACCTCGCTGAACTATGAGCTTGAAGGGTGGTTGATGCCAGACCTTGGGTGGAGGCCAGAGACAGTACAGAACAAACAGCCTCTTCCTAAATTGATCCCATCTTCAGGGTTTCTGAGATTGATGCCATTCTTTAGTGACTACAGCCAAGGCCTAAGCAATCCAGCTGGTTTTCTCTTTGGGGAGTGGTTAGTTGTTCTTGGATACTTTGAGGATTGTTCAGTTTCTTTCTTTTCTTTTTTTTTTTTTTGAGACAGGCTCACTCTGTCATCCAGGCTGGGGAGCAGTAGCCAAGATCCTGGCTCACTGCAATCTCGACCTCCTGGGTTCACGCAATTCTGTCTCAGCCTCCTGAGTAGCTGGCATTACAGGCATGCGCCACCATGCCTGGCTAATTTCTATATTTTTTTGTAGAGAGAGGGTTTTGCCATGTTGCCCAGGCTGCTCTCAAACTCTTTAGCTCAAACAATCCACCTGCCTCAGCCTCCCAAAGTGCTAGAATTACAGGCCTCAGCCACTACACCTAGCTAGGATTGCCCACTCTTTCTTCTCTTTACTTTTAAAGACAAGGTCTGGGCCAGGCGTGGTGGCTCATGCCTGTAATCCCAGCACTT
>NW_012099927.1:0-1476 GCF_000951045.1 Mandrillus leucophaeus
CCTCAGGGAATGCTTACAATCTACTCTTGGGATATTTTCTAGATTTTTGTTTAATAAAATGTGTGTGCATATGGCCTGATTCATATTAAAGTGGATTTTTGCTGAACATTTCAGCCTCGGAAAACCTAGGTATGAATCTTGACTGTAATATCTCCCAACCATGTAACCAGTAATAATATTACATCGCCTCTTTCAGGTCACATTTTTTATGTGTAAAATGCTGATAATCACAAATCACTCACATGACATGTCACAGGGTTGCTTGGTATGTTACAAGAAAAATATATGAGGTAGTAAATTGCAAATGATAAAAACCACTAAAGACTAATTGTTAATATTGAAATATTTCTACCTTTATTTGAATATTACCATTAAGAGAACCTGTTTGAGAAAAAGTCCTAAAACAGAGTTTGGAGCTCTCCTTGAGTAAAAGGGATGTGGAAATGATGGGAAAGTTCAGGCTTCTGGATTTAAGCATTAGCCCTGGAGACAAACTAAAAAGGGAAGGGAGATTTTTCTAAACAGGGTTACGGATAAGTAGATACCTCAGAGATGTGTCTTTGACTTTTCAGGCTGCCGTAAGTGATTTATTGTGCCTGTGTGAAGTTTGCGTGCAAATGTGATATTAACCCGTAATTATACTCTAAAAGTGTGAATTATATAGGCAATTAAATGTTATGAGACTGAAAGGTGATGCTATCCCAGAGGTATGGTTTTGTAGGATCAGACTTCTATTGTGTGTGTTGGTTTCCAGAATTAAAAACAGCACCTTACTCCCTCACCAGCTCCACTGGAAAAGTAACATGGGTCTGCATGATTTAGAAACCTTCTCTTCTGCTGGTTGTAGGGTGGGGCTTAAAATGAAAAATGAAACACTGCTTGTCTCGATGATCATATCTAAAAGCATATGATGTGCCAGCAGATACAGGAACAAAAAGTTCTGCTGGTTTTTTTCTCTGGCTTTTTTAAGAGGATGAGGTAGAGATAATATTCTTTCATCTTCTGTACAGTTCTAAGGGCGTTGTGGATTCTCAAAAATTACTAACCTACCCATGACAGTTTCAGATCTGTGGCATGGATGGTTTAATAGATTTCACCAGTTATTTGCTTCCTGAATGAATATTCAGCTTTTGTCAAGTTCAGGAGAAGAGAGCACTTTAGAAATCAGGAGAGTGACAAAGCATATTTAGTTTGTGGATGAATGACAGTAACTGCAGATGCAGCAAGTAGAACCAAATCAAAAAGTCGTTAGAAATGCTAGTTGATGCTAATTGATTTAATGTGTTGGAATATCTGAGAGTTCAAAAGTAGCTTCAAATAAGCTGCTTTGTGATTGTAAGCCAGCTTCATCACTTACCAGATGGGAAACTTTGGGAAGGTTGCTTAGTCCCTCTGAGCCTCAGTCTCCTCATTTGCAAAATGAAGGTAGACCTATTGTAAGGTTTCCATAAATTATTACAGTTAAGGTACCTGAAA
>NW_012099928.1:0-1218 GCF_000951045.1 Mandrillus leucophaeus
GGCAAAATGCGCAGAGAATGAACTGCCACGACCCCCTCCCTGGCTCGCCCACAGGAGCGCCCCCAGAGCTCCCGAACTTTCCACAGCAGCTTCCCGGCCCTCCCCACCCTGGCTCCGGGTGGGGTGTCCTAGGCCGGACTTTCTCCCCCATGTTGTTGCTGCCGGCTTCCGGGGCACCACAATCCCGGGCCTGGGCCCGCCCCTCTGATCCCTGCCCCTCCAGAACCCGGCCCGCAGGTATCTACCCCCAAACCCCCTCCAGCACCGGCCCCACCAGCACCTGCCCCTCCAGCAGCCGGCCCGCTGTTATCTACCCCCTACATCCCCTCCAGCACCTGCTCCGCCTGCACCTGCCTCGCCAGCACCTGTCCCACCAGCACGTGCCCCGCAGGCATCTGCCCCGCCATACCTGCCCCGCCAGCACCTACCCCTCCAGCTCCTGCCTCCATGGTCTGAGCCCGCGGCGGCTGCAGGGGCTGCGCGACTCCCTGGCCCTGCGCCTCCCGTCGGGCTGGCTCAGCTTGCACCGCAGGCTCAGGTTTCCTGGTGCCTGCAGCGCGGCCGGTTAATAATTGATCGCCTTGTTTGCCCACGGCTGGGTCAACAGTCGCTCCCTTGCGCCCTGAGCTCCGCCGGACCTGCCTCCCTGCCTGCCTGGGTAGAACAGGCTTGATGGAGGCTCCGCGGTGCTGTGCAGGGCTGGACGGGTTGGGGTAGGAGGGGGAGCCAGCCAGGAGGACTAGAGAAGTCAGGGTGGCACACGAGAGTGCCCGCAAGGCCAGCGGGGCAGCATGAGACAATGAGGAGTGGTGGGGACCTGGGCAACCGGACACCACAGCTGGGCGGATGTGACCTGCACGGAGGGGAGTCACGGTGGCTGTAGCTTTCTTTTAATTTTCCAGCAAAAGAAGCCAGAAACGTAGGCTTTAATGTGAAATCGCTCATTTCTGTTTTTAAGAGAGTCTCCCTCTTTCGCCCAGGCTGGAGTTCAGTGGTGCCATTTCAGCTCACTGAAACCTCCACCTCCCGAGTTCAAGCAATTCTGCTGCCTCAGCCTCCTGAGTAGCTGGGATTACAGGTGCCCGCCACCAAGCCTGGCTAATTTTTGTATTTGTATTTTTATTTTTATTTATTTATTTTTTTTGAGACGGAGTCTGGCTCTGTCGCCCAGGCTGGGGTGCAGTGGCCAGATCTCGGCTCACTGCAAGCTCCGCCTCC
>NW_012099929.1:0-1420 GCF_000951045.1 Mandrillus leucophaeus
TACTATCCAGTCCAACTAAAAGTCGGCTGAAAAACTACCACCATCAGAACCAATTACATACTTGGCTGTATTACCACTGTTTAACAGGCTAACAAGTTATGCCAGACCAAACTATAGTAAAACAAAGGTGTCTTCTTTCTTTTTTTTTTGAGACGGAGTCTCGCTCTGTCACCAGGGTGGAGTGCAATGACGAGATCTTGGCTCACTGCAACCTCTGCCTCCCGGGTTCACACGATTATCCTGCCTCGGCCTCCCAAGTAGCTGGAACCACAGGCGTGTGCCACCATGCCCGGGTAATGTTTTGTATTTTTAGTAGAGGTGGGATTTCACCATGTTAGCCAGGATGGTCTCGATCTCCTGACCTCATGATCCACCTGCCTCGGCCTCCCAAAGCGCTGGGATTACAGGCATGAACCACCGTGCCTGGTCGACAAAGGGGTATTCTGGTGTATTCTTACATCCAATGCAACCATTTCTCCTGGCACAGTCTATCCATCAGGTGGTCTTGTATTAAAAACAAAAAAAATTCATCCCTATGTATTACTACAGTCAAGAGTGAGAAATCTTGGTCTGTGGTGTCTTCACTGCCTACTATTTCATACAAGTCACTCTTGTCTTTTAGTCTCACCCTTTAGTCATCCAGTATTAGTTTTCCACACACAGGGCACCTCCAAACTTCTTACCTTCCTTATTTTACTTTAAAATGCGTTTCCTCAACTGGGCACGGTAGCTCACGCCTGTAATCCCAGTACTTTGGGAGGCCGATGCAGGCGGATCACAAGGTCAAGGAGACTGAAACCAGCCTGGCCAACATGGTAAAACCCCGTCTCTACTACAAATACAAAAATGAACCGGGCGTCGTGGCAGGCGCATGTAGTTCCGGCTACTTGGGAGGCTGAGGCAGGAGAATCGCTTGAACCCAGGAGGCAGAAGTTGCAATGAGCTGAGATCTGCCACCGCACTCCAGCTTGGCAACAGAACGAGACCCTGTCTCAATGAATAAATAAATAAATAAATAAATAAAGCGTTTCCTCAAGCAGATTTCTGCAGTACTGATGGGAGCAATGCACAGTTCACCTTAGCCTTCAGTCTTCCCAGTTCTTTTTTTTTTGAGACATAGTTTCACTCTGTCGCCCAGGCTGGAGTGCAGTGGTGTGATCCTGGCTCACTACAACGTCTGCCACCTGGGTTCAAGCGATTCTCCTGCCTCAGCCTCCCAAGCAGCTGGGATTACAGGCACCTGCCATTGCGCCCAGCTACTTCTTGTATTTTCAGTAAGGACGGGGTTTCACCATATTGGCCAGGCCGGTCTTGAACACCTGACCTCGTGATCCGCCCGCCTCGGCCTCCCAAAGTGTGGGATTACAGGCGTGAGCCACCGCGCCCGGCCCAGTCTTCCTAGTTCTTGTTAACCTCCTGA
>NW_012099930.1:0-1857 GCF_000951045.1 Mandrillus leucophaeus
TGGGCTAAATCAGTTTCAAAAACATAATACAATATGAAACAGTAAGTCAGCATTGCTTATGTTTAGATTAATTAAGTGCTTCAGGAGTGAAGTTTGGATGAAGGAAGAAGTGAATCAGGAATGAGATATCTTTGATTTAGATCATGAGAGATCAAAGAGATGTTTAAGGGCATGACTCATTCAATTTTGCATTTTGGTAATTAGTAGACCTCAAAGCAGTGGCTTTCAAGTGGTGGACACAAAAGCTAGTTTAAGAAACGGGTAGGTGTCAGGCTCGGACCTGTAATCCCAGCACTTTGGGTGGCCGAGGTCAGCGAATCTCTTGAAGTCAGGAGTTGTAGAACAACCTGGTCAACAAGATGAAACCCCATCTCTACTAAAAATACAAAAACTAGCCGGGCATGGTGGCACGTGCCTGTAATCCCAGCTACTGGGGAGGCTGGGGCAGGAGAGTCGCTTGAACCCAGGGGACACAGGTTTCAGTGAGCTGAGATCGCACCACTGCACTGCAGCCTGGGTGACAGAGTAAGAATCAGTCTTAAAAAATAAAAAATAAAAAAAGAAATGAGTAGTTTTCAATGACACTAACAGAAACATCTAGTTGGTTGTGTGTGTGTGTGTGTGTGTGTGTGTGTGTGTAACATCAGCTGCAAGAAAATTTTACTTCCATCATCTTCTACACATCCTTCTGCAATGCATGCTTTATAAATGTGTTCTCTTAGGTACTTTCTCTCATCAAATTGTAATAAACCACTTATTTATCCTCCTCCTCCCCGCCAGACTGTTTTACGATGGAGAACTGCGTTTCATCTCTGTTTCTACAGCATCAAGCCTCATGACTGACCAATTAAAGTGCTTAGTAAATGCTTTAGAGTAAGTAAATATATAAATGCATGCATGCATGAGTGAAATTATGCTACAAATGAAGAAGAAAAAGTTCCTGGCATCTCTGACAAAGGGAATAATAGGATCAAAAAAAAAATTGTTTTCTTGCTCATAGGCTTGGGTATTTTTCAGTTAAGAGGGAAATGTAATTTTTATCAGCAGCAGAGAAACAGTCACCATGAGAGAGGAAGAGCTTGAAGTTTCTGGAGAGAAGGTGGATTATATAGTGCAGATATTCTCATTTGAGTTAGAAAAGAATATCCAAGGGGCCGGGCACAGCAGTTCACGCCTGTAACCCCAGCACTTTGGGAGGCCAAGGCGGGCAGATCATGAGGTCAGGAGATAGAGATCATCCTGGCTAACATGGTGAAACCCCATCTCTACTAAAAATACAAAACATTAGCTGGCGTGGTGGCACATGCCTGTAATCCCAGTTATTAGGGAGGCTGAGGCAGAAAATCACTTGAACCCGGAAGGCAGAGTTTGCAGTGGGCTGAGATCACGCCACTGCACTCCAGCCTGGGGGACAGAATGAGACTCTGTCTCAAAAAAAAGATCCAGAAAGATCCTGTCTCAAAAAAAAATAATCAACTGGAGAGGAGATCCAGTTGATTATTCAAATTTGACTAGCTGAAAAATCACCAAATGGCAGCTAGTCCCTTCATCAATAAAAGCTGGTTTTGCCACAATTGTTTGTACATATGTTTGTCATTCAGAATTTTAGTTTTTAATATTAAAGACTGAACAATACATTTATCTAAAAACATACATGTAAAAAAATTTAAAAATTATTTAAGCATGCATCTTTCTCAAATCTATCTTTCCAGTGGGTATCATGTTATTATGGACCAAAATATTAGCACAGGATAAAAATTATTGTGGTATGTTTCTGCCTGTTGTTGAAAAACTGTCTCATATAAGTTTTATATGCTCTTGTGCTTTAAACCATGTGCCAGGCAAAAAAAAAAAAAA
>NW_012099931.1:0-2453 GCF_000951045.1 Mandrillus leucophaeus
TGTTGTTTTGTTGTTTATCAAAATAGTCCAAACTTTGGGAAATACCATGAAATTGTCTTGCAATAGCCAAAGAGCCACACACTACTGTGTTTTTCACATCTCAAAGATGTCCAGTGAACCTAAAAGCAGCTTAGGTGCTATTCCCAGTGTCCAGTGGATGAAAAGACACTCTTTCTATTATTCTGATCCGTCATTGAAGCCTCACTAAAAGCCACTGCCTTATTTCAGTTGTGCAGCAAGGAACAAAGGAAAGGTCTGGCTCTACTCATTGGAGTGAAGCAGAATGGGGAAGTGTGGTGCCTGCTCCCTGTGGCAGTCACTGTCTATGGCCAGCTGTGATCTCACCAGGGTTATCAAGTGTGGTGCTAACCAAGTGATGACAAGTGTGCTAAGCTAAACTAAATTTGGCCTGAGGATGCCTCTGTACTTTGAGTCCCTATGTGAAGAACTGCAACCTAACTTATAATAGTGCTTAAACTAACTGAAAGCCAGGAGTCTACTGTTGTAACAAATAGTTGAGTCTCAGCCAATCATAGCAGCCAGGCTTCAGTCAACCATAGGCTGCCAGCTGATCAGATCATATTCAAGTAAGGCAAAGGCAAAGTTGTAACCAGGCAAGCTGTTTCTGTACCTCACTTTCATATTCTGTTTATAAATGCAGCTTGGCCATGTTGTGGGAGGGAGTTATCTCAACCTCTTCTGATTCAGAGCACTGCCTGATTCATGTATTGTTCTCTGCTCAACTAATATCTGTTATGTTTAATTTATCTAAAGTTTTTTTTTTAAACAACTATAAGGTGGGAATGAAAAAGAAAGCAAAAGTATAAATGACATTTTAGATTTCAACTCTATGAGCAACTGGTATCTAATAGTGTAATGGAGAAGTCAAATCTGATTCCTAAGTTGTTTTTAAATCACAGATGACTAAGGCAAAACTATAAACTGAAAGAATAGTCTAGAAATTTTAATTTGAAAGTAAAATTAATTTCTTTGAGAAAATTGAATTTAACTTCCAGGCTGTTAATGGAAAGAGGTGGTTTTCATTCCATAGTGTTACCAAAGCAACAATGTCTTGGCAAGTAAGCCATGAGAGGGAGAAAGTAAAGATGACATTACAATTTAGGTCATGTAGGTGGTGCTATTGACAGCGATAAGGTAGTGGTAAGAAAATTAAAAGGTGGTAAAGAAGAAAATACTGAAGAGAGAAGAGAGAACTGCTAATTGATAGAGTAAGACCTTAAAGGAGGAAAGAGGGAGAAGTCAAATGTAAAGGAGGAGGGGAGGTGGGTGAATATTGGGAAGAAAGTTGTATTTTGAGAATTTGTTATGCCCAGGGTAATTTTTCTAATAATTTTATTGTGTGTGTGTGTGTGTGTGTGTGTGTGTGTGTGCGCGCGCGCGCGTGTGCATGTGTGTTTAACAGTGTAAAGCCCCTTTGCTCACCCAGTTGGGGAGTAAATATCAAATTTCCCAACTCAGCAAGCAGGGGGGCTTTATCTTCTGATGCTAGAGCTGAAATCAGAGGTAGGAAGACGAGGAAGCAGCCCCAAAGCTACATTCAGTTCAAAGGGCACTGTCAGAGAACACAAACTAGGTCCCTGGGTAAAGGCATATGATAGGCTCAGAAGACAGAATGAACATGCGCTGGAATGGGAATAGGGTACTAAGCCTGGAGTAAGACCTCTTTTGCAGGGTATAAGCAGTCATGACCATAGTCAGGCGCACCAGTGAGATGACGTATTATGATTGAATCTTAAGTTTTGATCATATAAACATATAGAAAATACAATTGGGTTGAATTTTTTATCGAATTTTCAAGGCAAGTAGTGTATTTATTTTTAGTTAAATGGAAAATGACAATTAGGATCCATGCATTTACCTGTTTATTTAGTATAAACATACATCACAAATGCAGAGTGGTTTATAATTTCTTTAAAATTTATTTTCCAAGTCCAATGCTTAATTTTATAGGCAGCCAACTCTGCATTTCATTGACATAGAGTACTTCTCTTTGAATTCCCAAATAAAAATTTACTTCTGATCTGCTGAGATTTGATTTTCATGGTTCTAATTAACAAATAGCAGAAGTAAAACATGCCATTTATTTAGAAGTGCAAAAGTGATTTAAGAGAAGAAGCCAATGCTAATTCTTTGTATACCCTAAAAAGTAATTGGTCTTTTGGTGAAAGGTTTGATGGACAAATTGCTTCTATTAGTAAAGCGGTCTTAGGAAGGCTGATTTAACAAAAACAGGTCAAGTAGTTTCCAGCTTGATCTCTTTTCTATTAAGCCATTTTTGCAGAGTAAGAAAGTCTGACAAATATTTAACTGTAATTTTTTATGTCTTTCTAAATTATCTTCCTATTTTGTCAATGTATGTAAGCTCCATTCTACATATTAATAATCACTGTATGTTAAATTGAGCCATTTTTCATGTAATACTGCTTCATATT
>NW_012099932.1:0-990 GCF_000951045.1 Mandrillus leucophaeus
CTTTCAAATAGTAACATCTTTTCATTAATTAAAACAAAAGAACTGCACAGAAAATTATCAAAGAAAAGTTTATAGTCAGATTTCCAAGTATTATAGGTTCTCTCAAAACAGAAACATTGTAAGTTTTAGGAATCTAGAGTTAGAAGTTTCACTCCTTACTAGAGCAAAGCACCAATAAAAACAGAAGGGCCTCACAGTTGTCCTGGTTTTACATTAAATATATGACATTAAATGACTGATTTCATTACTTTTTATCTAAATTTCTCCAACGGTAAAACAGATAAATTTTATAGGATTCCTGTGTGAATCTATGTAATACATGTAATATTCTATCATTTTTAATTAATACCATTTTGAACTTTTCAAATAAAAAAAAAATCTATAATTTATGCACTAGGTGAGAGTTGAAATAAATCACTCCTAAGTACCCTTCCAGGCTTGAGATTCTACAGCTCAAAAAGAAAATGATATAAATGAAGTGAAATATAATTAGTATAAAGGCATGTAGGAAGGCTACTCTCAAACATAGTCTCTGGGGTGGCCTTGCTGTGCAGGAGTCAGAGAGCTGTAACACTGCAGCATCAAGAAAGCTACTTTAGTATTTTTTAAAAAAAAAAAAAAAAGGATATATGGAAAATCAGAGAATCTTTCAGTTATCAACCCTTGTATTGTGAGCCGGCATCAGTTTTGGGTATTCCCATGGTTAAGTATAAATATCATACTTTCATTTTTTGGCCGGGCGCAGTGGCTAACGCCTGTAATCCCAACACTTTGGGAGGCCTAGGCGGGCAGATCACCTGAGGTCAGGAGTTCAAGACCAGCCTGGCCAACATGGTGAAACCATGTGTCTACTAAAAATACAAAAATTAGCCAGACGTGGTGTTCCACACCTGTAATCCCAGCTACTCGGGAAGCTGAAGCAGGAGAATTGCTTGAACCCGGGAGGCAGAGGTTGCAGTGAGCCAAGATCACGCCACTGCACTCCTGCCT
>NW_012099932.1:1440-10906 GCF_000951045.1 Mandrillus leucophaeus
TGTAATGACATGATCACAGCTTACTGTGGCCTTGACCTCCCGAGCTCAAGTGATCTTCCCACATCAGCCTTCCAAGTAGTTGGGACCACAGGCACGAATCATCGCACCTGGCTATTATAAAAGTTTTAACACAAATAAGTAAGCCACTGAACTGTTCAATACAGTAACCACTAACTACATGTGGCTATTTAAATTTAAATTAACTAAAATTAAATTGAAAATCTAATTCCTTGGTCTCACTAGCTGCATTTCAATAGTTACTTGTGGTGAGTGGCTACCATACTGGACAACACATTTCCATTACTAAAGAATGTTCCATTGAACAATGCTGAACTAAGGATTCCACATAAAACGTAAATACCAGCAAAAAGAGAAATATAAAATACATAGTTCAATCATACTGTATCTTAAAATTGCCTAAAATTCCATACCTCATGAAATTGCTATCACGTTTACAGAACAGCTGGAAAGCCACACCAATTGAAGCAGACGTCTTCCAGTCTCCAAGTTTATATGCCAACCACACAGCCTCTGGAACCAGGCCACCAATAAATAGCAATTCAAGTGCATATTCAACTGTCCACACATTAGAGAGATTTTGATCTCTAACGACGCTGGCCACCTTAGAGTGTTGCAGAGGAATAAGTCGAAAGGACTGCTCTGTGAGTAAATTTTTAAAAATGGATTATTACAATTACATCCGAACTCATGATTCCTTACATAGGTATATTTATCTCTTCAATCAGTATTTTCTACAAAAAACCACCAGGAAGATACATACAAAATGGGCTAAAGTAATACTCAACATGCCCTAGAACACTTTTAACACTGACAAATGTGCCTCATTCGTGGGTCATGAAACAAATGCCAGCATTATTTTTAAAATGAAACAAAAGAGAGAAAAAAACAGAATAGAAAGTATAGACAATAAAGGTAAATACTGTTTAATGAAACTTTTGTGTCAGGTAATACGCAAATACATACAAAAAACATTTATATCTACTATACTATTGGTACATAATGTACAATTTATTACCGTGACATGGGTCACAATGTGTAGTTTATTACTGTGGGATACTAAGAAATACATGCTTATTTCTCATACTAGATTATGAAATGCAGAAGGCAGAGACTACATTTTATCCGATTTTGTGTTACCCACAGTGTTATGCAATAAAAAACTAAGTTGAGGTAACAATGAAGGATATTAAGTGTCAATATTAGTGTTGATTACGAAGTAGAAAAGTGTGATTTTCAGTAATTCTGACTAAATAATAAGATTGCTATCCGGCCTGTGATTTAATACAAAAGGATAATATTCCCCCTGGCCTTCTGTCCCTTTCCCTAATTGAAGTAACTTGATAAAGCAACTTAAAAATACGATAAAAGAAATGTTATTTAAAAATATATGTTGATGGGATTTTTACTCATTCTCTCAAAACAAAAGTCATAAATAGTATTCATGAGCTTCTCTGTTCCTTGAAATGGTTAGTTTCTCACATGACCTACACAGGCTATGTCTACAGCAAGAACTAACATTTTAGCTCTCTGACAAACACACCTGGAAAACCAAAAAAGTTTTCAACCACTTGGATGTCTGATTTTGCATAAGCAAAGGAGCCAGGATACTGGCTAAATTTTTCCTATTTTTATTCACTACTAGCAAGGTAATATACTATTAAAATAACTTGAATAATTTAATTTTCTGAAAATTTTACTACTTTCACACAGTAAAAAGTTTCGCTACTTTTTAAAATATCACACCAAATAAGCAACTCAAATCCCTAGAAAAATTCTGATTAGAAAAATGAACATGAAATGTATATGCATCCTGAAACACTGACAGAACATAGGAGTTTGAACACATAGTTCAAAATTCATGGTTCTATGACTGATTATATTTGCTGACCACTTGTTGCCGTCCTTATTAAACTTCTAATTATATTTTAACTAGTATTACTCTAACCTAGGTGTGCCTTGTACATACATGTGTATCTGTTCATGTCTACTCTTGCTTAAAGCCCTCCAACAGATTCCCATGATACTTAAAATAAAATTAAGATTTCTTAACATGGCTTACACCATCTGGCCCTTTTACTGAATGCAACTCATATCACTCTCCACTTCCTCCTCTAGTTTTTTTTGTTTGCTTTGGGGGTTTTTTTGTTGTTGTTTTGGTTTTGTTTTGTTCTGTTTTGTTTGAGACAGTCTTGATCTGTCACCCAAGCTGTAGTGTAATTGCGTGATCTCACTGCAACCTCTGCCATCCCGGCTCAAGCAATCCTCCTGCCTCAGCCTCCCAAGTGACTGGGAATCTCAAGTACATGTCACCATGCCAGGCTAATTTTTGTATGTCTGGTAGAGGCAGGGTTTCACAATGTTGCCCAGGCTGATCTCAAACTCCTGGACTCAAGCAATAGGCCTGGCTTCCCAAAGTGCTGGGATTACAGGCATGAGCCAACATGCCCAGCCCTCCTCCTCCAGTTTACAGCCACACAGATCTTTCCATATCTCAAACACATCAACCTTGTTCTTGCCCTGGGGCTTTTACACAAACTCAGGTTAGAATGCCCTGTGCCTTGATATATCCAATTCTTTTTTGTTATTAAGAGTTAGGCTTAGAGGCCTGAGCGGTGGCTCACGCCTGTAATCCCAGCACTTTGGGAGTTCAAGGCGGGCGGATCAGGAGGTCAGGAGATTGAGACCACCCTGGCTAACACTGTGAAACCCCGTCTCTACTAAAAATACAAAAAATTAGCCGGGCGAGGTGGCGGGCGCCTGTAGTACCAGCTACTCCGGAAGCTGAGGTAGGAGAATGGCGTAAACCTGGGAGGCGGAGCTTGCAGTGAGCCGAGATCGCGCCACTGCACTCCAGCCTGGGCGACACAGTGAGACTCCGTCTCAAAAAAAAAAAAAGAAAGAAAAAGAGTTAAGCTTAACTTTCACCTCCTCAGAGAGCTGCTCCTGAAATTTCCAATCTAAAATTGCCACTCAGTCACGCTCTATTGCTCTATTTTAGTTCTCTCCATAACAGTTATAACCATTTGATATATCTGGTTTATATATTTAATTTTCTGTCTCAACATATTAGACGTAAACCCCATAAAAGAATAAGTACTTTATCATTTTGTTCATGGCAGTTAGGATAAATCTGTTCCACAGATTTAAAAAAAAAGAAAACAATGCGCATGCGCCATAGCTCTCCAGACCGGAAGGCTGTACTTAGCCGGTCGCCGGGAGATGAAGGCCGGGATGTGAGGCGGTCCTGCCTTGCCGCCTTCCGTCCCTAGTCTCCGAGTCCCCGCCCTCCAGCCGCCTTTGAGTCGCGCCTGGGTCACGGTCTTCACTCATGCCTCAGAACTGCGAAGAAAGGAAGCTCGCGTGTTTGCTAGAAAACCTAGTTAGCAGTGCAAGGCAGAAAGCGTTCAGCACCCTTGTTCCTCCCCACCCCCCGGGACAGAGACAGAGCTCTGGAGGGCAGGGAATCCCCCTTGTCTTGGCCCATCCCCCGGCTGGGCACTAAACTCGGCTACGGTGGGGCGAGCGAGGTGGGCTCCAGAGGAAGCTGACGGCTGATAATGGCTCAGTCGAACATGCTCCCCGTGGCTGATGTGTTGAGTCAAGATGAACTGCGCAAAAAGCTATACCAGACATTTAAGGATCGGGGTATACTGGACACGCTCAAGATACAACTTCGCAACCAGCTAATTCATGAGCTGATGCAGCCTGTATTGAGTGGAGAACTGCAAACTCGGTCCATTTCAGTGCAAGGGAGCTCCCTCTTAATAAGTGCCTCTAACTCTTTAGTGGCAGATCACTTACAAAGATGCGGCTATGAATATTCACTTTCTGTTTTCTTTCCAGAAAGTGGTTTGGCAAAAGAAAAGGTATTTACTATGCAGGATCTATTACAACTCATTAAAATCAACCCTACTTCCATTCTCTACAAATCACTGGTTTCAGGATCTGATAAAGAAAACCAAAAAGGTTTTCTTATGTATTTTTTAAAAGAATTGGCAGAATATCATCAAGCTAAAGAGAGTTGTAATAGGGAAACTCAGACAAGTTTGACATTTAGCAGAGATTCTCTGGCTGAGAAGCTTCAGCTTATTGATGATCAGTTTGCAGATGCTTACCCTCAGCGTGTCAAGTTCGAGTCTTTAGAAATAAAACTAAATGAATATAAGAGAGAAATAGAAGAGCAACTTCGGGCAGAAATATGCCAAAAATTGAAGTTTTTTAAAGATACTGAGATAGCAAAAATTAAAATGGAAGCGAAAAAAAAGTATGAGAAGGAATTAGCCGTGTTCCAGAATGATTTTGAGAAAGCTTGTCAAGCAAAATCTGAAGCCCTCGTTATTCGGGAAAAGAGTACCCTTGAGAGAATTCAAAAGCACCAAGAGATTGAAACAAAAGAGATTTATGCTCAAAGGCAACTTTTACTAAAAGATATGGATTTGCTAAGAGGAAGAGAAGCAGAGCTGAAGCAAAGAGTTGAAGCTTTTGAACTGAACCAGAAGCTCCAGGAAGAAAAATATAAAAGCATGACTGAGGCACTTAGGAGACAGGAGCAGAATATAAAGACTTTTGAGAAGGCCTATGACCAAAAGCTCAAGAATGAACTTCTAAAGTATCAACTTGAACTAAAGGATGACTACATCATTAGAACTAATCGACTGACTGAAGATGAAAGGAAGAATAAAGAAAAAGCAGTTCATTTGCAAGAGGAGCTCATAGCTTTTAATTCAAAAAAGGAAGAACTCAATCAATCTGTAAATCGCATAAAAGAACTTGAGCTTGAGTTAGAGTCTGTCAAAGCCCAGTCTTTGGCAATAACAAAACAAAACCATATGCTGAATGAAAAGGTTAAAGTGATGAGTGATTATTCACTACTAAAAGAAGAGAGACTGGAGCTTCTGGCACAAAATAAATTACTTAAACAACAACTGGAAGAGAGTAGAAATGAAAACTTGCGTCTCCTAAACCGCCTCGCTCAGCCAGCTCCTGAACTTGTGGTCTTTCAGAAACAACTACAGAAAGCAGAAAAGGCAATAGTGGTTGAGCATGAGGAGTTCGAAAGCCGCAGGCAAGCTCTGCACAAACAACTGCAAGATGAAATTGAGCATACTGCACAGCTGAAGGCCCAGATACTAGGTTACAAAGCTTCCGTAAAGAGGTTAACTATTCAGGTTGCCGATTTAAAATTGCAACTGAAGCAAACTCAGACAGCCCTAGAGAATGAAGTGTACTGCAATCCAAAGCAGTCTGTGATCCATCATTCTGCCAATGGATTAATAAATGACAACATGGTGCTTCACAATGGTGAGATATGTGGGGACTTCTTGAGCAATCCTTTTAAACAGGAAAATGTTCTAGCAGGTATGGTTGCATCAAGGATCACAAATTATCCAAATACAGGGATGGAGGGTAGTTCCCCTGATTCTGACCTTCAGTTTGTCGCCAATACTAATGCAAGGGTCAAAGAGCTTCAGCAAGAGGCCGAACGCCTGGAAAAGGCTTTCAGAAGTTACCATCGGAGAGATATTAAAAACTCTGCCACAGGCCCACTACCAGCAAAGAGCCCACCATCTCTGCACTTGCTGGAAGCCTTCAAAAACATTACTTCCAGTTCCCCGGAAAGACATATTTTTGCAGAGGACAGAGTGGTCTCTGAGCAGCCTCAAGTGGGCACACTTAAAGAAGAAAGGAATGACATCTTGGAAGCACTGACAGGCAGTGCAGCCTCAAGGCTACGTGGGGGCACTTCCTCCAGACGCCTCTCCTCCACATCCCTTCCAGAAGCAAAAAGAAGCCTTGAAAGTGAAATATATCTGGAAGGTCTGCACAGATCACACATTGCTTCCCCCAGTCCTTGTACTGACAGAATGCCCCTGTCATCACCCACTGAGTCTAGGCACAACTTCTCCATCCCTCCCTTCTCCAGCCCTCCGAGGCAGAAAGCTGGTCATTATCAGAGACAAAATGAACTTCAAGACAAAAGTGAATTTTCAGATGTGGACAAGCTAGCTTTTAAGGATAATGAGGAATTTGAATCATCTTTTGAATATGCAGGGAACATGCCAAGGCAGTTTGAAATGGATGAGCCCTCTCCTGCCGGGGATATGCTTCATATGGGTGCTGCTGCAGCTGCTGTTCCCCTCTCATATCAGCACCCAAATGTAGATCAGAAACAAACTGAAGAACAAAAGGAAGAAGAAAAAATATGGGAACAGCAAGTGAAAGAACGAAAGCAGAGAGAAGAAAGAAGGCAGAGTAACCTACAAGAAATTTTAGAAAGGGAACGAAGAGAACTAGAAAAACTGTATCAGGAAAGGAGGATGACTGAAGAATCACTGAAGATTGAAATGGAAAATGAATTAGAAATGGCAAATGAATTAGAAATGAGTAATCAAGAAATGAAAGACAAATCTGCTCACAGTGAAAATCCTTTAGAGAAATACATCAAAATAATCCAGCAGGAGCAAGACCAGGAGTCGGCAGGTAAGAGCTCAAAAATGATGGTCCAGGAAGGCTCCCTACTGGACACACTGCAATCTAGTGACAAAGTCGAAAGTTTAACAGGCTTTTCTCATGAAGAACCAGATGACTCTTGGTAACCATGTTTGCTGCCCAGCTTCTAACTTACATACCATGAGAAGTAACATAACATTTACTCCTTTGTAAATGTTTCTCTATCAACAGATAAAACTCACAATAAAAATGTGTATAATCAAAAAAAAAAAAGGAAGAAAGAAACTGCAAATGTTTTAGTATTATCAATTTCATGTTGCACAAGCTAGTATATTTGCAGCACCAAGAATACTGTGTGGCAAACAGCAGGCACTTAATAAAAATCAGAATAAATGAATATCATAGAAATTTGTGTACATGTTTATACTGAGAGCAGGGCAGTTATCTAGCACAGGATTAGATGCATTTTGACCATACTAATGAAAGTATTAAATTTAAAAAGTAAATGGTCCAAATAAAATCATAAAAGTAAATCATCCAAATAAACTTAAATATTGAATTAGCAAGCTCAATATTTATTGAATTTCTACATTTTGACATAAATGAAGGTGGCAGCCCTTTCACTTTAAAAATTGAAACTTTAGCTGGGCACAGGGGTATACACCTATAGTCCCTGCAACGTGGGAGGCTGAGGTGGTTAAGATCATTTGGCCAGGCACGGTGGTGCACGCCTATAATCCCTGCAGGGAGGCCAAGGCAGTTCGATCACCTGAGGTCAGGAGTTCGAGACCTGACTAACATGGTGAAACCCCGTCTCTACTAAATATAAAAAATTAGCTCAGCGTGGTGGCACATGCCTGTAATCCCAGCTACTTGGGAGGTTGAGGCAGGAAAATTGCTTGAACCCAGGAGGTGGAGGCTGCAGTTAGCTGAGATCACGCCATTGCACTCCAGCCTGGGCAACAAGAGCGAAACTCAGTCTCAACAAAAAAGATCATCTGAGGCCAGGAGCTCAAAACCAGCCTGAGCAACATAGCAAAATCCCATCTCTAAAAAAAAATAATTAATTAAAATTTAAAAACAAAAACTTTATAAAGATCAACTTGCCCCAATTTTGTGATTTTTTAAAATCCATATTCAATAAAAACAAATCTAAGCCATTACTTTTCTCAGATTCTATTCATTCACAAATAGTCATAAATCGCCTCCTGTGTTTCAGATACTATGCTAGAACAGTATCATTTCCATAGAGTAATGGCCTCTGTATAATATGTTTTCAATATTCTATTATGTGCAATGCAAAAAGAGTTTTAAAAGGATTTGTTTACTATATTACCTGTTTTAATATGAAGTGGGGGAAGAACATTTACATGATGAGGTGGCAAAATGCAAAGCTGCTGATTGGTGAAATAGGCAGCCATGAAACGAGCCATGGACTGGACGACTCTCACTGCTGCCTCAGGATGAACACCACCCGCCATTCCACACTCAAAATGAGACTTCGCAGCACCTAAGGAATACAGCAATGACCTAAGAAGACTGTGATCAACTACCAAAAGTAGTAATATTTAAGTTCCCAATATTATACAAAAAGAAAATTGTAATACGTTTTTTTCTGAGATGAGCACCCATGGCCAATACAAGCTGAATTATAATAGGTACCATATTTCTTAAAGACAATAAAACCAAAAACAATTACAGCTGACCCTTGAACTTCACGGGTTTGAACTGCACAAATCCACTTATATATACAGATTTTTTTTCCATAAATATACTAGAAAATGTTTTGGAGATTTGTGACAATTTGAAAAAATTTGTAGGCACACCACATAACCTAGAAACATCAAAAAATTTTAAAAAAAAGAAAAAGGTATGTCATGAATACAAAAAAAAGTAGATATTTTATCATTTAGTACCATAAAATACATATAAACTATAAAAAGTTAAAATTTATCAAAATTGGCTGGGTACAGTGGCTCACACCTATAATCCCAGCACTTTGGGAGGCCAAGGTAGGCTGCTCTCTTGAGCTCAGGAGTTTGAGACCAGCCTGGGCAACACGGTGAAATCCCACCTCTACAAAAAAATAGAATTAAAAAAAATTAGCTGGGCATGGTGGTGCGCACCTATGGTCCCAGCTACTCAGGGTGCTGAGGTAGGAAGATTGCTTGAGTCTAGGAGGTGGAGGCTGCAGTAAGCTGAGATCGTGCCAGTGCACTCCAGCCTGAGCAACAGAGCTAGATATTCTGACTCAAAACAAAAAAAATTATCAAAATTTACACAAACACTTACAGGCCATATATGGCACTGTTCACAGTCAAGAGAAATGTAAACACACATAAAGTATTAAATAACTGCATAAAATTCATTGTAGTTCCTACTGTACTACTACTATATTAATTTTGTAGCTACCTCCTGTTGCTACTTTGAAGAGCTCAAGTGTTGGAAGTATTTGCTGAAAATACTATGTGATGCTAATCATTTCTGCAAAGCAGTTCATCTCTCTAGTAAAGTGCATATGGCAATAAAAAGTACCTCAAAATTCTTGTGTAGTTCTCATCACATTTAGTGTTATACCATAAACCTTGAATAACACCATGAGACCTACAAGAAGTGCCACAAGAGATCCTGGAAGTGTTCTGAATAAGCAGAAAAAATTCATGACATTACAAGTAAAAGTTGAATTGCTTGAGACATACCATGGATTGAGGTCTGCAGCTATGGTTGTCCACCGTTTCAGACAATTAATCTTGGAAACAGATAACATAAACTGGTGGTATCAATAAATACAGTACAATACTGGAAATGTATTTTCCCTTATGATTTTTTCTTTTTCTTTTTTTTTTTTTTTTTGAGACAGAGTTTCGCTCTTATTGCCCAGGCTGGAGTGAAATGGCACGATCTCAGCTCACTACAACCTCACTTCCTGGGTTCAAGTGATTCTCCTGCCTCAGCCTCCCAAGTAGCTGGGATTACAGGCATGTGTGCCACCATG
>NW_012099932.1:11756-13324 GCF_000951045.1 Mandrillus leucophaeus
ACGGGGTTTCACTGTGTTAGCCAGGATGGTCTCGATCTCCTGACCTCGTGATCCGCCCGTCTCGGCCTCCCAAAGTGCTGGGATTACAGGCTTAAGCCACCGCGCCCGGCCTGAGACAGAATCTTGCTCTGTCACCCAAGCTAGAGTGCATTGGCACAATCTCAGCTCACTGCAACCTCTGCCTCCAAGTTTTAGGCCATCTTCCCGCCTCAGCCTCCTGAGTAGCTGGGACTACAGGCACACGCCACCATGACTAGCTGATTTTTTTTGTATTTTTTTGGTCGAGATGGTGTTTCTCCACGTTGGACAGGCTGGTCTTGAACTCCTGAGCTCAAGTAATCAGTCTGCCTCAGCCTCCCAAAATCCTGGGATTACAGGTGTGAACCACCATGCCCGACCCAAGATTCTTAATGCTTTTGTCTGTACCATTAGATCTGAGAATCTTAATATACTCCCATTAGTAATAGTAGCTCACTAGTGTAAGATTTTGGGGGCAGGCAGTATCAAAAAGAACATGTGGGGTGGGCCAGGCACAGAGGCTCATGCCTGTAATCCCAGTACTTTGGGAGGCCCAGGTTGGAGGATCACTTGAGTCTGTCCAGGAGTTTGATACCAGCCTGGGCAACATGGAAAAACCCCGTCTCTGCAAAAAATACAAAAATTAGCCAGGTGTGGTGGCATGTACCTATGGTGCCAGCTACTCAGGAGGCTGAGGCAGGATGATCACTTGAGCCTGGGAAGTTGAAGCTGCAGTGAGCTGTGATCATGCCACTGCACCCCAGCCTAGGTGACAGAGTGAGGCCCTATCTCAAACACACACACAGACAAATGTGTGGGGTGAAGGGAGATGGCTAGATAGCAGGTGGGCAGAAGAGTCACATCAAAATTTCTGGTGTAACTCCAATGTGCACTAGCAAGATTAGAGGACAAGCATCATTTCCACTTGAGAATCTCCATCATAATATAAGCTGGCATTCACAAATTTGAAAATAAATTAGTTCAAAACTACTAAATACTAACATTAGTTGGTATGAAGTATATGGCCCCAACAATAGAAAGGTATCTTTCTTTTCCAGAAGTGATCTGGCACATATTCATGGGAAATTACATTTTATATGTGTATGGATTTCTATTTTGTTCACTGTATGTCCCAGCACCGAGCACTTCTCCTCTCATATAGTAGGCACTCAAAGGAATATTGTTAATTTAAAAAATTGTTAATTAATGTTACCTGGTTTCTTTTTTTAAACAAAAGGAATTGAGAAAATTTCATTAGCCTTCAAGCAGTAGTCTTCATTTGGTCACTGTAATATTTGGGGGAAAAAAAACATACTATTTCTTCACATTCAAGTTAGAGATACATGGGTAAAAAATTTTTTCTCCTGGGTAAAACTTATGGAGGAATTATACAAAGGTAAGATTTTCAGTAATCTTAATCATTCAAACCTTATGCAAAACTCAGGAATCAGCCTCTTAAACAGGGAGTGATTTATTGATTAGTAAATAAAAGTTAATATAAAAGTTATTGTCACAGAATAAAGCTGTATGAATTCAGAAATTAAAAAACT
>NW_012099932.1:13565-14095 GCF_000951045.1 Mandrillus leucophaeus
AAAAAAAAAAAAAAAACTTTGAAAGTGTAAAACTCGACCAGGCGCAGTGGCTCACGCCTGTAATCCCAGCACTTTGGAAGGCCAAGGCAGGTGGATCACCTGAGGTCAGGAGTTACGAGACCAGCCTGGCCAACATGGTGAAACCCCGTCTCTACTAAAAATACAAAAAATTAGCTAGGCGTGGTGGTGCACGCTTGTAATCCCAGCTACTAGTGAGGCTGAGGCAGGAGAATCACTTTAACCCGAGAGGCGGAAGTTGCAGTGAGCCGAGACTGCGCCACTGCACTACAGCCTAGGCGACAAGAGTGAGACTCCATCTCAAATAAATAAATAAAAATAAAAATAAAGTGTAATTCTGTACAGGGTGCAGTGATAACATTAATAACAGAAACCCGGCTGGGTGCAGTGGCTCACACCTGTAATCCCAGCACTTTGGGAGGCCGATGGGGGAGGATCACCTGAGGTCAGGAGTTCGATACCAGCCTGGCCAACACGGTGAAACCCTGACTCTACTAAAAATACAAAAAAAA
>NW_012099932.1:15875-16522 GCF_000951045.1 Mandrillus leucophaeus
TTTTTTTTTTTTTTTTGAGACAGAGTTTCGCTCTTATTGCCCAGGCTGGAGTGAAATGGCACGATCTCAGCTCACTGCAACCTCACTTCCTGGGTTCAAGTGATTCTCCTGCCTCAGCCTCCCAAGTAGCTGGGATTACAGGCATGTGTGCCACCATGTCCAGCTAATTTTGTATTTTTAGTAGAGACTGGGTTTCTCCATGTTGGTCAGGTTGGTCTCGAACTCTTGACCTCAGGTGATCTGCCTGACTCGGTCTCCCAAAGTGCTGGGATTACAGGCATGAGCCACTGCACCTGGCCTCTTAGGATTTTCTTAATACAACTTTCTTTTCTCTAGCTTACTTTATTCTAAGAATACAGTATATAATACATACAACATACAAAATATGTGTTAATCAACTATGTTATCAGTAAGGCTTCTAGTCAACAGTAGGCTATTAATGGTTAAGTTTTTCGGGAGTCAAGTTATACACAAATTTTTGACAGCATGGGGGTGTCGGTGCTCCTAACCCCTGTGATGTTCAATAGTCAACTGTAGTTAGTAATTATGTATACATACACCTAAGAACTGTTCACAACTTTAAATTTTATTTTTTAAATGGCGGTATCTATATAAAATGACCCAGGCATGACAGCCTTGCAAGTTTT
>NW_012099932.1:19397-21068 GCF_000951045.1 Mandrillus leucophaeus
GGAGGCCGATGGGGGAGGATCACCTGAGGTCAGGAGTTCGATACCAGCCTGGCCAACACGGTGAAACCCTGACTCTACTAAAAATACAAAAAAAATTAGCCAGGTGTGGTGGCAGGAGCCTGTAATCCCAGCTACTCAGGAGGCTGAGGCAGGAGAATCGCTTGAACCCAGGAGGCAGAGGTTGCAATGAGCCGAGATCGTGCCACTGCACTCCAGCCTGGTGACAAAAGCAAGACTGTCTCAAAAAAAATAAAAATAAAAATAAAAAAAGAAGCCCTATTTAATAAAAGTTAAATAACTATAGACAAGTATCTAATAAGGTAGGTGTGCAGAAAGGAACTACCATAGCATGCACAACTGCTTGAAATGCTTGCTTGTAATGGTTGGTCCTTGGCTGGTATCTGGGAACTTGGATTCTGGGAGGATTTCCACCATCCTAACTGATAAGAGGAGCTCACTGAACCTAAACTGTTTGTATAAACAACGTGGTTTATGCTGAACATCTCTTTTCCCTCTGAGAGTGTAGAATTTTGGTTTGTACTAAGGCAGAAGGGATCTATGTGACCAGCCCCCCAATTAAAAACCCTAAGCACTGAGGTTCTAATGAACTTCCCGGGTAGACTACATCTCACATGTGTTGTCACAACTTGTCACTGAGGAAACTAGGGACATCCTGTGTGAATCTGCTGGGAGAGGATTCATAGAAGCTTATTCCTGGTTTTCTTCAAACTTCATACCATGTACCTTTTCCCTTTGCTGATTTTGCTGTTTCCTTTCACTGTAATAAATCACAGCTATGAGTACAACTATATGCTAAGTCTTGTGAGTTCTCCTAGTGAACCATCAAATCTGGGGGGTCGTTTTGGGGTCCCTAACCCAAAAGTATATGCTTAATATATTTTAAGCAATCATCATTAAAAATTAAGACAAATGGGCTGGGCACAGTGGCTCACGCTTGTAATCCCAGCACTTTGGGAGGCTGAGGTGGGTGGATCACCTGAGGTTGGGAGTTCAAGAACAGCATGGCCAATGTGGTGAAACCCCATCTCTACTAAAAATACAAAAATTAGCTGGGCGTGGTGACAGGCACCTGTAATCCCAGCTATTCGGGAGGCTGAGGCAGGAAAACTACTTGAACCTGGGAGGCGAAGGTTGCAGTGAGCTGAGATCGTGCCACTGCACTGTAGCCTGAGCAAAAAAAAATTTTTTTTTAACGAATTACTACAGGTTCAACTTATCATGAAAGTTAAATCATGTAAGGACAATATTGCAAATATAAACAAATAAATATAAAGACTATCCAGTCATTTAAAAAGTCATATATAGAAGTCTTTCACCCTGGGTACAGTGGCTCACACCAATAACCCCAGCATTTTGAGAGGCTGAGGTGTGAAGATCACTTGAACCCAGGAGTTCAAGACCAGCCTGGGCAACATATCAAGCCTCATCTCTATAAATAATAAAATAATTTTTAAAAATTAGCCAGGCATGGCCCAGCACGGTGGCTCACGCCTGTAATCCCAGCACTTTGAGAGGCCAAGGCAGGTGGATCAGGAGCTCAGGAGTTCGAGACCAGCTTGACCAACATGGTGAAACTCCGTCTCTACTAAAAATACAAAAATCAGTCAGGCGTGGTGGTGCATGCCTGTAATCCCAGCTACTCAGGAGGCT
>NW_012099932.1:21463-27468 GCF_000951045.1 Mandrillus leucophaeus
TCTAAAAAAAAAAAAAAAAAGAAAGAAAGAAATTATTAGTAATGCTTACAAATATTTAGGTACACTGCAGCATTATTTAAAATAGTAAATACATGGCAACAAAATGTACAATGGGAAAAAGGTTCAATAGATTTTTTTTAAGTTTATTGGCACTGGAAAATATTCATCATAATATTAAATTTATAAGATTATCCAGCTGTGGTAATATATACATATACATATATCAAAAGGTCCTAGACAAAAAAACTAAACTTATAAGTGATTTTGTTTCCTTTCTACTTTTCCGTATTTTCAAAATCGCCTAATATGAACATGTATTACTTCCTTAATGAACACAAAAATTTAAAAAAAAAAAAATCAGAAAGTAAGCCAAGCACAGTGGCTCACACCTATAATCCCAACACTTTGGGAGGCCAAGGTGGGCAGATTGCTTGAGCCCAGGAAGTCAAGATCAGCCTGAGTAACAGGGTGAGATTCCCATCTCTACAAAAAATACCAAAATTAGCCAGGCGTGGTGGCACATGCCTGTAGTCCCAGCTACTCACGAGGCTGAGGTGGGAGGATGGCTTGAGCCCAGGCGGCAGAGGTCAGGTAAGCTAAGATCACTCAACCACACTCCAGCCTCGGCAACAGAATAAGACCATGTCTCAAAAAAAAAAACAAAAAAAACAAAAAAAAAACAAAAAAAAAACCTCACAAAATAAGACATTTTTAAACAGTGGCTGAAACAATCAAGAATGAAATCGGTATCAACTCTATTTAGAAATTTCGAATACATTGGGCCTTTCAGACACATTCATATATACAGTATACATCTAGCAGCCTACCACCCTATAACCATTATAAATATATTACATGTTCATTCATATATATCTTTCTCTCTGGTTATGGCCTGATTTAAATACACCTCTTTGAAAAAGTCAATCCAGATACTCTGCAATCTCGTAAACAGATTTTTTATTTATTTTTTTTGTTTTTGAGATGGAGTCTTGCTCTGTTGCCCAGGCTGGAGTGCAGTGGCACCATCTCAGTTCACTGCAAGCTCCACTTTTCAGGTTCACGCCATTCTCCTGCCTCAGCCTCCCGAGTAGCTGGGACTACAGGCGCCCGCCACCACGCCCAGCTAATTTTTTTGCATTTTTAGTAGAGACGGGGTTTCACCTTGTTAGCCAGGATGGTCTCAATCTCCTGACCTCGTGATCCACCGGCCTCAGCCTCCCAAAGTGCTGGGATTACAGGGGTGAGCCACTGCGCTCAGCCCAGATTTTTTAGAAGACTCAAAATATCTCGGAAAATGATTTTTATGATTTCACTAAACCGCTATAAGCAACAGTTAACATACTAAGGAAAAACACTTGGGTACCTAATACTATGTCTAACAAATATGGTTATAAGAAAGCAATTATACTATCAGCTCAGCAGGCAATTACTATACTGCTAAATCCTGGGGATTCTAAGATTTAAAAACAAACAAACAAAAAACCTCAACATAGTCCCTGCTATTGGGAAACTGAGAGTCCAAAATCCAACACAATATACTTAATCACCAGAGAGGTAGAACAACCAACTTTTATGTATAAGCAATTTCATGTCTACACTATAAATACAAACTAACGAGTAAATATAATGAATTCTGTAGTCCTAGCCACTTGAGGCAGCTGAGGTGGGAGGATTACTTGAGCTCAGGGGTTTGAAGCCAGCCTGACAACATAAGGAAACCCTGTCTCTTTTTAAAAATAAAATTTAAAAAAAAAAAAACATACCTGAAAAATCTTTATTTTCTTTTACAGGTAGTTGGGACCATCTCAGGATTTCTCTTGCTAGCTGATCACACAATCCTTGAGCATCATTTAAATTATAGCTATAGAGGTGGCAGTATAAAAGGGAAAGATAATAGCGTATCTGAAGAAAATATGTCCTTCCTCCTCCTGAAACAAGAATTAAGCTTACCTTAAAAGTATGTAAGCAAAGGAATGCCCTTAGTGTAGTGCTCAATTGACAGGAGTGTGTAGTTTGTGAAAATTCATCAAGTTGTACACTCATGATATGTAAACCTTTCTGTATCTGTTTCACACTTCAATAAATGATTTTTTTAACAGGTGAGTCATACTTTGCTCTTTTTCATTTTAAATTCTAAACAATTTATTTTCTTTCATCACACCCTAGGACGACTTAGATTTTACTCAAAGAAAGCTGCAAATTCTTATCATCTTAGCATTAAGGTCTACTAATAACTTTTATCTCAAGTATACACAGTATGAAACAGAAGGGAACATGCCACAAAAACTCCAAGGAACCATATGTATATCAAAGGGATGGCCAAAGAGACTACCTGAAGCAGAAAAAACAGTTATCCAATAAGATAGGAGCAGTCCTGACAACTGCCTTTACATATCTGAAGACTGAAACTGCTGGTTGCCTACCATTCTTTTTGAGTAAAATAATTCCAATTTTATTTGGGGATATAATGCGCCCAGATCACAATTTCTCCCTAGATGTGGCCATGTAAAAATGTGACTATGTTCTCATTCAAGAGATAATATTGTATACAATTTCCAGAAAAGGTGCTTAAAGGTAAATTAGCTAGGAAATGCAACCTTTCTAGCTCTACCAACCTTTATCCTATTTGCTGCCTAGAATATGGATGTGATAGCTGAAGGTCCAGGAACCATCTTAGCCTATGTAATGGCCCTAAGATTGGAAGCAATGCACTAAAGATGATACAGTAGAAAAACTAAAGGAGCCTGGGGCCTTGGTGATACCATGGAAACACCAAATCAGCCCCAAACTGCAACTTCTGACCTCCTTTCACAAAGGAAAGCCACTCTTTCTCTGTTGAAGCCACTGCTACTTTTAATCTCCATTACTAGAAGCCATTCCTAATGGATGTAGCTGTAAATGAAATTAAACAAAATGTCCACAATGGAATTCATTACAAAAACTTTTCTTCATCCAGAATTTCACATCTCAGTGAATGCTGCTCTTCTTCATCCAGATGGACAATCCCAAAGTCAGAGAACTACACTAGCCTTCTTTCTCCAAGTCTACTCAATCACAAGTAGACTGATCAAGCCTATTAAATAACTGTCAAATGTAACCTCTGTTCTCCATTACCCTTGACATTGCTTTGGTTTCAAGCCTCCTCACCTGACTGATTTTCTTGCTTCCAAGTAAAACCCACATCCCTACATCATAGTCCTGCAAATGACCTTCCACAACTGACCAAAGTGATCTTTCTAAATGGCCTATCCTTATTTGTACAAGTCCTTTTCCTACCTAAAGTGTCTTAACTGATTCCATTGTCTTCAAGATAAAATCTTAATTCCTTAGCACTCCATTAAAGACCCTCCTTCATCACCTGTTGTCCATCTGCCTCTCAACTTAGCTCTTATGATCCTCTCACCAATATCACATATACATATATCACGTAATCTAGTCCTACTAAACTACCTGAAGTTTAACAAATTGCCAGGGTTTCTCAAGCCTTTCTGGTTTTGGAATACTATATCCTCTGCTATGTCATCTCCATGACCTTAATTGGCCAATATCTACTCAATTTTAAATGTCAACTCCAAGAGGCTTTCCCCAGACTGATGCTTGCACTCCATCTTGATTGTATTGAGGTGTTCTTCTGTGCTCCCTAAATGTCTACCATAAAACATAATGAGAAAAGTGACTGTGGACAACTTGAGGGTAAAGTTAATTTATTTCAGTTATCCTAGTGCCTAATACGGTGCTGGGCACATAGCAGGCACTCAACAAATACTGGTTAAGTAGATGAATTAATGAAACATACAAAGTCACAGCAGTCAGAAAATAAATATAATAATAGGCCAAACCTGACCATGTAGGAGTTGCAGTCAGGGTTCCAGGGTCACCAGCTGAGAACCTCTGTCATCTCAGCCATATCCTCAGCTCTATATCATAAAAGCTATAACCAGTTTCTAACATCCACACTCCATATCCTTATCAAAAACTCCATGAAGCCCACAATTAATGCAACGATATGTTTAACTGACACACAATTCTTAAATTACTTAAAGGCAAAAAGCCCTCACTCTATCTTTCTCTAAGTCGGTAAGTAGGTGGTGAAATATATGACCTATAGTTTCCCATTTAGATACTTGTAGTCTCTGTAACTGACAAAAAAAAGACCCACATTATTTTGTTTAGGATCTAAATCTCATTTTTCCCATCAACAATCAACCACAGGCTTTACCACAAATCAAAGAAAGGACAGAAGGAGACTTACCTATAGATCACTGAAAAGGTTCTTAGTGTTACCAATTCCAAGGTTAAGAATAATTTCAAATAAGTATTCATGAGTGTCAGGTTGCCTACAACATGTATTCTATTTGGCATTAGGATATCATAAGCACTCTGAAATTTAGAATTATTTTTAAGGTCTATGGCAAGCTAAAAGATGTCCTGCTAATATAATTGCACATATGTTTTGGAATTCAGAATTACTGTTAAGGTCTATAGCAAGCTAAAACGTGTTCTGCTAATATTATGGCACATATTTTTTAACACTCTCCTACCTTTCTCTCCGATTTCTTGTAGAGCTTTTTTCCACAGCTGAACAGATTTTTCATATGATCCTAATAAGAAACACTCTTCCCCTAGAAAGTTTTTAACCAACGATTAGTCATAGTTAATTATATTACTTCATAAAAATTTACTTTGTTTTAAAATTGAGTCAATGGCACTCAGTCAGAAATTATTTTGAAAAACAAATCATTACAACCAATTAGAAATTCAAAGTCTGGTTAACTATGTTATTTATTCATGGAGTTAGAAAATATTCATAAAATACTCACCATTGATAGATTTAAGTTCTAAGGTTTGATTCAAGCAATCTCCAGTACTCTGTAGGTTAGCCTGCAAATGACATAACAGGGACTTGACAGTAGATGCTTCATGTGTCATCTTTTCAGTTAACTGACTATCAGCTTCAGGAACTCTTCGATTTAATTGTGCTTGATACCATAAAGTTTTTTTGTACAGTATTCTCCAGAGAATACGCAATCTGCAAATAAAATCAGGTAATTATCAAAAGCAAATTTCAGGTTAATGATGAGTTTAGCCTCCTTTTTAGCCTTTTTTTTTTTTTTTTTTTGCCTGTATTCTTCATCAGTATAACATACATACAAACTTATCACATTTAAATATAATGCAAAATAAAATGATCAAATAATGCCTTATATAAAATCTTCATAAATATTTTAAGCAATCTTTTTTTTTTTTTTTTTAAAGACACAGGGTCTTGCTATGTTGCCCAGACTGATCTCAAACTCCTGGGCCCAAGTGATCGTCCTACCTCAGCCTCCAGAGCAGGTGAGATTACAGGTATGTGCCACTGCACTCCAGCCTAGGAAACAGGGTCTTGCTCTGTTGACCAGGCTGAATTGCAGTGGCTCCATAACAGCTTACTGTAGCCTCAACCTCCTGGGCTCAAGCAATCCTCCCATCTCAGCCTCCCAGGCAGCTGGGACCACAGGTGCACCACACTGTTTTTTGTTTGTTTTTTTTTTCTTTTCAGGCAGGGTCTCCTTCTGTCGCCCACACCGGAATGCAGTGGCGTGATATCTGCTCAACCACTACCTCCTGGACTTAAGCGATCCTCTCGCCTCAGCCTCCTGGGTAGCTGGGATTACACATGCCAACAGGCCTGGCTAATTTTTTAGTTGTGGAGTTTCATCATGTTGCCCAGGCTAGTCATGGGGTCAAGTGATCCACCTGCCTCAGCCTCCCAAAGTGCTGGATTACAGGCATGACCCACTGCACCCAGCCTAACTTTTTTAAGAGGTCATTTTGGCCAGGCGCGGTGGCTCACGCCTGTAATCCCAGCACTTTGGCAGGCTGAGGTGGGCGGATCACCTGAAGTCAGGAGTTCTAGATCAGACTGGCCAACATGGTGAAATCCCGTCTCTACTAAAAATACAAAAATTAGCCAAGCGTGGTGGCAGGCACCTGTAATCCCAGCTACTCAGGAGGCTGAGGCA
>NW_012099932.1:27518-37238 GCF_000951045.1 Mandrillus leucophaeus
GAGACCAGCCTGTGTAACATAGGGAGACCCCGTCTCTCCAAAGAAAAAGAAATTTGCTGGGTGTGGTGTGCTCCTGTGGCATCCCAGCTGCTTGGGAGGCTGAGGTGGGAGGATTGCTTGAGCCCAGGAGGTCGAGGCTGCAGTGAGCCATGATCGCACCACTGCACTCCAGCCTGGGTGACAGAAAACTCCATCTCAAAAAAAAAAAAAAAAAAAAAAGAGAGGTCATTTTTTAACAGTACTTAACTAAACCAAAATCTTTCAACATCATGGGTTTTCCGAGACTAAGAAAATACGTATTGCACAACATTTGGCATAAATCCTGCAATTTTTTTTGGCAAACTAAAAGTGTATACATTTATCACATATAACATGACATATTTAACATGATGTTTTGAAGCATGTACTTAAATATTTTAAAAAATAAAATCTGTAATGCTGAGTGCTAACAGATACAAGGTTTCCTTCTGGGGTGATAAAAACGTTCTGAATTAGTGCTAATAGTTTCACAACCTTATAAATATACTAACAAACACTGAATAGTACATTTTAAAATGATGAATTTTACAATATGGGAATTGTAGCTCAGTTTCTAAAAAAGTAAAAACATCCAAACTAATAGTATCCCAGTATTTATTAAAATAAGTGATTATACCTGTGTCCTGGCTGTTGCACAAGATTTACTACTTGAGGATGAATCTTGAAAAATGAGTTCCAAGACCAGTTTTCCTGAGAACCACTATCTCGAAACATTTGAAAAATAGGTACCATCAATGAATCTTGAGCTGTTATTTTACTTCCATCAGCTGATGCTGAAATAACTTCAGGCTGAAGACTGTATACACCATTTAAATTGTCAGCTACCATTCTGAGTAAATAAAAACAGGCTAAAAGTTTCTCTGAGAATAACTGACCCTTTTGTTGCTGAGTCAGCAAAAGTTTTATAGTATTTGAGGTCAGCTTTATCAAATGCCCCACATCTTGTTTGTATCTTGTATCCCAATAATGGATTGATAAACACTGATGAAAAAGTTGAAAGATACAAAGTATCCATGCATTATGTCTTGAGCTTTTGCTTAAAAAAAGATCAAGTTTGGGAAAAGGACATTTTATAAATTGAAGAATGTAAAAAAAATGAGTGATACAAACTACTATGTAATTTAACATTAAATTTTTTTCTGTCACAGTTTTTGAAATTCCAATAGTCCACGCAGCAAGTAGACTTTTCTGGATAGAATGCAGTTCTGTAATGGTTCTGTCTGTCTCCTCACTAGCATCCTTTGCATGTATCGTATCAAACATAGATGCAAATTCCAATCTTCCTTCCTTCATAGTACTACACAGCCCATCATCTCTTTTGTTCCAAAAAGGAAATAAATTGTCTGGAAAGTGTCTGTCTTTGTTAGTTTCTTCTGCTTCAAAATCCTAAAACATGAGGGGAAAAAAACAATACTTAATACCATTTAATACCTTATCAATAGAATCACTTCGGTGTTCTTATATTTCTCTTCCCTTTAACAAGAGAAAAACAAAATATGTTTCTTGGAATAAAGTCATAATTGTTCCAAGCAAATAAAATACTGCTACTAAGTACCTGAAAATCTGCTGTATTTTCATTTAAATTTATTGTTTCTTCTGCCTGCAAGAATTTGGGGACAGTGAAATCGGCTGAACTTTCATTTCGTTGGTGTTTTAACAGGCTAGACCTTAAGGAATTCAGTGATCGCAAATTCAGTCCTTTGCCTTCTGGCTAAACAAGAAAAGATGAAAGATTTCCAAGAGCAAACTGTTATCTGTAATTCTATTATAAGCAATTAAAAGTTCTATAGACAACTGTATACAATTCAAGGACATTATTGTCAGTAAAGTTTTAAATTTGAAAAGAAAAAGGCAACTTTTCCCAATGATATAAAAAAGCCCTGTACCTTAGACAAGATCACACTTTGATATATTTTCTCAAGCCTTTGGGTTGAATCAAGTAGAAGTGATCTCATGTGCACTGACGGAGACAAGTTATCAAGAAATCGAAGGGTTGTGACCATATATCCATCAGATATAACGAGGTAGGGTAACTGTGAGTGTGCTTTTATAGAAAATCTCTGTCTCATAGGGTCACTATCAGAAGCTGATGAATCAACAGAATTATTTGAATCTTGAAACGTAAACTGCTGTGGTCTAGTAAACAAACATCAAAATACAAGAATCAGTAAGAGAAAGATCTTAAGGAAAATAACGTTTTTCAAAAAAAAAAAGAAAAAGTTACAGAACAATGAAAAAGCAAGCAGGTGAAACACAAAAAATATTAAATGTGTATATATATCTTTCAGGAAAATATAACACAGTGATTAAGACAAAATAATATATAGGTTCATATGTTTTAAAATTTTCCTAAATGGTAGCATTTATTCTATTTCATATTTAATCTACATACAACCTATTTCAGAAAATAATTTTACTATTAAAGAGAGTTAAATAGTTAACTTTCCTCTTACCATATATTTAAATATACTTACACAAATAAAATTATGAGCTATAAGTATACTTTTTATTAAAGAGGAGAAAGAAAAAAGTTGAGAAGATTTGGAGAGAATGGTGGTGAGTAAAATTTTACCTATTTAAATTTGAGTTTCCACTGAACTTAAACATACATTATTGTTATTATGATGTACCTGATTCTGATTACTTAATATCACTCCTTATTAAAGTTGGGGCTTTACAAATATAAAAGGAACAAAACATCAAAGTATATTGTAATATTTTTCTGGTTAGGCAGCTATTCAAATACAGATTTTTTTTATTAGTCAAATGGCAACAATAGAAAATTGGTAATTACAGGACATACACACCACAGACATCTGTAGAACCATTAAAAATAATGCCTAACATGGAAAGATATAAAGGATATACTGTTAAATCAAAAATGAAAAATAGTAAACAGGATATATCACATAATTTAGTCTTTAAAAAAGAAACAAATATTGCTATTATCATTGTTATATGAATATTTTTAAAATCTGGGGGACAACATACTAAAATGTTAATAATTGTTATATTTGAAGTACAGGATTACAAGTATTTAATTTTCCACATTATTTAGTTTTGTAAATTTGATTTTTGAGTGCTAAAATAAATAATGAATACTATACTTTCATAATCAGAAAAAAAGCAATCAGTTTTGGAAGGCCCCAAATATTAATTTTAAAGGAGAATATGAGAAAATTCTAATGAATTATGAATTAGACCACAAGTAAGGAAAAAATACTTTCACTGCAGGAAGTGACACATTTTTCCATTAGCATTACCAATTGCTAAAAATTGTCATTTTTGGGAGGCCGAGGCGGGCGGATCACGAGGTCAGGAGTTTAAGACCAGCCTGACCAATATGGTGAAACCCCGTCTCTAATAAAAATACAAAAATTATCTGGGCGTGGTGGCGCGCCTGTAATCCCAGCTACTCAGGAGGCTGAGGCAGAAGAATTTCTTGAACCCAGGAGGCAGAGGTTGCAGTAAACCAAGATCACATCACTGCACTCCAGCCTGGGTGACAGAGCAAGACTCCATCTCAAAAAAAAAATTAAATTAAATTAAATGTCATTTTTTTGCTAGATATAATCAAGGAAACACCCTACCTCAGTTTCCTTTCTACAAAGCAAAAGGAACAGATTAATTTCAAAGGTCTTTTCCAACTTTTCTGTCTTATAAATAGTTATGCATATATGTCTAGCCACATATAATCAACATCAATAATAACAAATATTTACTGAGCACTAATTTTATGCCAGCCTGTGCTGATTTACAATTATGTATTATCTTACTTCATTCTCTAAACCCTAAGACACAATTAGTGTCACACTCATTTCACAGTAAAAGAAACAGGCTTAAAGAATAACCCTTCTGCAGGATTGGAGATCAAAAGAAATTTTTAAAAATAAAAAAATTGGTCGAGTGCGGTGGCTCACACCTGTACTTCTAGCACTTTAGGAGGCCAAGGCAGGTGGATCACCTGAGGTCAGGAGTTCGAGACCAGCCTGACCAACATGGTGAAACCCCTTCTTGTAACTAAAAATACAAAATTAGCCAGGCGTGGTGGCACATGCCTGTAATCCCAGCTACTTGGGAGGCTGAGGCAGAAGAATCACTTGAACCCGGGAGGGGGTGTTGCAGTGAGCTGAGATCACACCACTGCACTACAGCCTGGGCAACGAGCGAAACTCCATCTCAAGAAAAAAATAAATAAAAATAAGAACGAAAATTTGAAAATTTAAAAAAAAAAAATAACTAACCCAAAGTCATACAACTAATAAGTAAAAGAACCAGTATGTGAATCTTGATGTGACTCCAAAGCCAAATTGCTACTTCATCTCACAAGTAAAAATTATATGACACATGCTATGCATGTAACAAAATATCACATGTATCCCATAAATATGTAAAATATTGCGTATCAATAAAAAAAATTTTAAAAACAACAACAAAAATTAAAATACGGCCAAATCCTACAGTTTTCTATCCATTTCCAATAAATTTTCCCCTTTGGGAAAATTCATATGTAAAGTTAATTTTGAGTTATTAATTTTCTAAGTGCTATTCTTTTATAACAATAAACGCTATATCATACTTTTATTAACTTTTATATCAAAGATAATTTTTAGTGCTATTAAATACTTAAATAACTTATACTTACATACTCACGATGTCAAATTTTCACCAGGATTAAGCACAAAAAGAAATACAAGAAAACTATAAATAAGAAACAGATATTGAGATGACAGACTCAAAGAAAAAGTAAGACAATTTGAAAGATGAAATTTTTTTTAAATACACAGTAAAAGTAACACAAAACAGAAAAAAAATCTATAAACAAATTAACACAAATCAAATGTCTCACCTATATGTTATTAGTGGATGAAGAGGAATAAATTCTGCTGGCCCAAATTCTATAGAGCAACCAAATGTAATTAATGTTAACAATTCACCTTGGCAGGTCAATAAAACCAGAGAGCCACGTTTTAACATACAAGCCAGAAAAAGACTATCATGCGTCCAGCTGATATCACCTACCCAGTAGGACCTGTAATAAATAAAAAACAACATGTTTAGAAAAGATACTTTACAATGTTTGTGACGATTTAAAATGGGCTATACCAAGCAGAGGTGTGAAAGTTCAAAAACTGAGGGTGAAAGAATGACTGGTAGTAGACAATTGCCATACATATTTCATGAATTTTACTTCCTAGAACAAAGTTTGTTCAAAACATCTATCTCAACAATATTCCAATTAGAAATTCATAAGCAATTAAAAAATGAAAATATTTGGCCAGGCGCAGTGGCTCAAGCCTGTAATCCTAGCACTTTGGGAGGCCGAGGCAGGCAGATCACCTGAGGTCAGGAGTTCAAGACCAGCCTGACCAACATGGTGAAACCCCATCTCTACGAAAATACAAATAAGCCAGGAGTGGTGGCAGGTGCCCGTAATCCCAGCTACTGGGGAGGCTGAGGCAGGAAAATGGCTTGAGCTGGGGAGGCAGAGGTTGCAGTAAACTGAGATCGCACCACTGCACTTTAGCCTGGGCCACAGAGCGAGACTCTGCCTAAAAAAAAAACCAGAAAATACTCCTAAAGAACCGAGCTTTTTAGTCACTCACATATTAGAATGAATTTTAATCATATTAGAGTCTACAATCAAGATCTACTGATAGATTTCAAGGCCACATCTGTCCTCTCTACAGGAGTCCCTCTCAACAGCAGACTCTTCCTCTTCCCAAAGCTCTAACTGGTACTACTCCTTAACTATTTCGTGATTTTTAAATTTATTTTATTTTTATTTTTTAAAATTTCAGATTTTAATTCCTTTATTCCCTTCTTTTCACAGGTGTTGATATCTGGTGATACTAATGTTTAATTAGAACAAACAGTAGGTCCTCCTCAGAAAATGACAGACACTAAATCAAAAAGACCACTGAACTGAAACTAATACTTTCAAAGTATTTTAATGTGAATGAGAAATTTACCAAAGAGAAAGGAACTTGTGGAGAGTAAAAGAAAACGAAGAGGCAGGGCTAGATAAACCTGAAAACTCTGAAAATGCATAGAAGAGCATGGAAAAGTATTCAGAAAAGGAAGTTAGAAGCTCTAAGAGGAAATTCTCCTGCTCTGTAATTTTGCATAGATCCTGGTGGTAGCTCACGTGCCATCCCAAATCACCACCTATGTTACTATTGACTCATATGTAGAGGATGCATATGTAGAGTCTTGTTTAAAAGACTAGGCTTGGCCAGGTGTGGTGGCACAGACCCATAATCCCAACACTTTGGGAGGCCAAGGGAGGTGGATCATGAGGTCAAGAATTCAAGACCAGCCTGGCCAAGATAGTGAAATCCCGTCTCCACTAAAAATACAAAAATATTAGCCAGGCGTGGTGGTGGGCACCTGTAATCCCAGCTATTCGGGAGGCTGATGCAGAGAATTGCTTGAACCCAGGAAGCAGAGGTTGCAGTGAGCCGAGATTGCACCACCACAATCCAGCCTGGGCGACAGAGCAAAACTCCATCTTGGGAAAAAAAAAAAAAAAGACTAGGCTCTCTCGGCCAGGTGCAGCAGCTGACATCTATAATCACAGTATTTTGGGATGCCAAGGTGGGAGAACTGTATAAGGCCAGGAGTTCAAGACCAGCTGGGGCAACATAGCAAGACCCCGGCTCTACAAAAAAAAAAAAAAAAAAAAACTGGTCGTGATGGCATGCATCTGTAGTCCCAGCTACTTGGGAGGTTGAGGCAGGGAGAGGGATAGCTTGAGCTTAGAAGTTTGAGGCTGCAGTGAGCTATGATCACACCATTGCACTCCAGACCAGGTGACAGAGCAAGACCCTATCACATTAAAAAAAAAAAAAAAAAAAAAGGAAGACACTCAGATCAAGACAGCTGACTAGACACAGGTAGTATGTAACTCCTCCATGGAAAGGAACCATGAACTATCTACTTACTATTAAGTAGTAAGTAGATATTCACATTTTGAACAAATCCTCTAGGACAGAACACTAGGATTTATCAGAAAAGAGATGGGAGGCACCAGAAGAGAGGGTTAGAGGCAGCCTGCCAGCTAGGGACTGACTAAGAGTGGGGAAAGGCTCCTGAAGACAGGGAAACAGTAAGACAAAAATCCACAGGGCTTCACACCCCAAAACAGGCTTTCATAATCTCTGAGTAGGAGAAACCCTCAACCCACTAGGGCCTTGGGCCTCACATATGGAGCTGCCTAAAGATTGCTCAGAGACATTGCTCCGAAAAGGGAAAGCACATGGAATCCCACAGGCATCCAAGCCTAGAGCAGCCTCAGAAAGCCTAGATACCAGGGATCTACAGACTTGGCTGCTGCTGCACTGCTTCAGGAAGGAAGAGGGGAGACCAGGCGCTCTCAGGCACTCCTGGGAGGCTCCCTATCACCCTGCTATGGGGTGCTGTTGAGACCGAGATGTGAGCAGGCTGCACTCCTCACGGCTTCTTGCCTACACTGCTTGCCTGGGAGGGATACCACCCTCTCTGGTACCAGGCCCAAGGTACCATTTTGAGTGTTTACAGCTGGGTTACGTCCCACCCTTGGGCTGAGTTGGGGCTGAGGTGGCTGCAGGAACCACCCAGCTCAGGGAAGAACAGGGCAGACCAAGCTCTCCTAAGCACACTAAGGACAATACCCACTGACCTGCCACAGAGCAGCTATGTCACTAGAGACTAGTCCCCCCAAACCATCACAACTTCCAGTAACTCCAACATGGACAACTTGGGTCCTCGTGGGTTGCTTCACCACTACTACTGCCATCGCCCATACCATGCCAGATACTCAGAGGCCTGGGAAACTGCCCACACACCTAGACCACCACTCCCACTACTAGCTTCTAGGCATGCCACCTGGAGGCCCAAGAATCAGTCTTCAGGACCCACCAATACCAGGGCCAGTATAAGGTGGTCTAGGGCCTAAAAACAGGCACACTTACCCCACTGCTGCCACTACTAGGGCCTGAAGACTGGCTCAGTTGTTGTCCAAGTCCCTAGCAAAACTTCACCATAACCTCACCTAATAACTATACCTTAAGCCACTGAGGAAATCACAGATGCCACCAACCCTGTGTACTACTGAAGAAGTCATACAAAGATTACATTACCACAAGTATGCAAAATCAAAGCCAAAGTATCCTACTCAATCAACAACATACATCTTCAGGAAAAAATTCCCCTCTATAAATGCATTTTCAAAAAATTAAAACAAGCAACTGCTGTACCAGATGTACAGACATGAATGGAAGGACACAGAAAACATAAGAAAAGCAAGAAAATATGACACCACCAAAGGACTACAAAAACTGTCCAGCAATAGATGCCAATCAAAAATAATTCCCCCAGAGGTTCTAAGATGGCTGAATAGGAACAGCTCAGGTCTACAGCTCTCAGCATGAGCGACGCAGAAGACGGGTGATTTCTGCATTTCCAACTGAGATACCGGGTTCATCTCACTGGGGCTTGCCGGACAGTGCGTGCAGGACAGTGGGTGCAGCCCACCAAGCGTGAGCCAAAGCAGGGCGAGGCATCGCCTCACCTGGGAAGCGCAAGGGGTCAGGGAATTCCCTTTCCTAGCCAAGGGAAGCTGTGACAGACAGCACCTGGAAAATCAGGTCACTCCCACCCTAATACTGCACTTTTCCTTTCCAACGGTCTTAGCAAATGGCACACCAGGAGATTATACCCCGCGCATCGCTCGGAGGGTCCCATGCCCACGGAACCTCGCTCATTGCTAGCACAGCAGTCTGAGATCAACTGCAAGGCAGCAGCAAGGCTGGGGGAGGGGCACCTGCCATTGCTGAGGCTTGAGTAGGTAAATCAAACGGCCAGGAAGCTTGAACTGGGTGGAGCCCACCGCAGCTCAAGGAGGCCTGCCTGCCTCTGCAGACTGCACCTACGGGAGCAGGACATAGCTGAACAAAGGCAGCAGAAACTTCTGCAGACTTAAATGTCCCTGTCTGACAGTTTTGAAGAAAGTAGTTGTTCTCCCAGCACGGAGTTTGAGATCTGAGAACGGACAGACTGCCTCCTCAGTTGGGTCCCTAACCCCCGAGTAGCCTAACTGAGAGACACCTCCCAGTAGGGACCAACTGACACCTCACACGGCCAGGTGTCCCTCTGAGACGAAGCTTCCGGAGGAACGATCAGGCAGCAACACTTGCTGTTCTGCAATATTCGCTGTTCTGCAGCCTCCGCTGGTGATACCCTGGCAAACAGGGTCTGTAGTGGACCTCGAGAAAACTCCAACAAACCTGCAGCTGAGGGTCCTGATTGATAGAAGGAAAACTAACAAACAGAAAGGACATCCACACCAAAACCCAATCTATACATCACCATTATCAAAGACCAATGGTAGATAAAACCACAAAGATGGGGAGAAACCAGAGCAGAAAAGCTGAAAATTCTAAAAATCGAGTGCCTCTTCACCTCCAAACAAATGCAGCTCCTCGCCAGCAATGGAACAAAGTTGGATGGAGAATGACTTTGACGAGTTGAGAGAATAAGGCTTCAGACGATCAAACTTCTCCGAGCTAAAGGAGGATGTTTGAACCCATCACAAAGAAGCTAAAAACCTTGGAAAAAGATTAGACAAATGGCTAACTAGAATAACCAGAGAAGAGAAGATCTTAAATGACCTGATGGAGCTGAAAACCATGGCACGAGAAC
>NW_012099932.1:38406-43803 GCF_000951045.1 Mandrillus leucophaeus
CTGCACCAAGCAGACTAATAGACATCTACAGAACTCTCCACCCCAAATCAACAGAATATACATTCTTCTCAGCACAACATTGCACTTATTCCAAATAATAGGCATTAGAGACTACAAAAGACGGGAGTGGAGTGAGGGCTGAAAAATTACTTATCGGGTACAATGTTCACTATTAACACTAAATGCCCAGACTTCACCACTACACAACATATGCATAAAGTGAGTGAACTTATAAGTTATCAGTATGCCTGAGGGGTAAGAGAGATCAAAAAGAGACGAAAACCTATTTAAAAGAATAATAAATGAAAACTTCCTAAGTCTAGCAAGAGAGTTAGACATCCAGATACAGAAGGCCCAGTGATCCCCACGCAAATATACAGCAAAAAGGACTCCACCAGAGGATATTATATTCAGAATGTGTTAAGTCAAAGGGAAAGAAAGAATTTTAAAATTAGCAAAAGAAAAGAGTCCAGTCACCTATAAAAGAAACTCATCGATTTCCTCTAGGTTTTGTAGTTTGTGAGCGTATTATTTCATAATAGTCTTAATAGTCGTTGTATTTCTGTTGTATCAACCATAATGTTTAGAACTGGAACAAGACAAGGATGCCTACTTTTACCACACGTATTCAACATAATGCTAGAAGTCCTAGTCAGAGCAATCAGGCAAGGTAAAAAAATACATGGTATCCAAATTATCACTGTTCACTGACAATATAATCTTAAATCTAGAAAACCCTAAAGACTCCACAAAAACTCTTAGATTTGATAAATTAACATAGTAAGATTTCAGGATTCTTTATATAACAAAATGAATATACAGAAATCAGTAGAAAATACACCAGTAACTATGTAGCCAATGACTGAATCAAGAAGGCAATCCCATTAACATTAGCTACAAAAAATAAAATACCTAGCAATATATTTAATCAAGAAGGTAAAAGATCTCTATGAGGAGAACTATAAAACACTGATAAAAGAAATCATAGATGACACAAACAAATGAAAAAGCATCTCATGCTTATGGATTAAAAGGACAGTATCATTAAAATGAACATACTGCCCAAATAAATCTACAGATTCAGTGCAATCTCTATCAAATTACCAGTGCCATTTTTCACATAATTAGAAAGAACAATCCTAAAACTCGTATGGAACCAAAAACAAAAGAACAAAGCTGCAGGCATCATATTACTTAATTTCAATTTTTTTTTTTTTTTTTGGTGACGGAGTCCCGCTCTGTCACCCGGGCTGGAAAGCAGTGGTGCGATTTCAGCTCATTGCAACCTCTGTCTCCTGGGTTCAAGCAATTCTCCTGCCTCAGCCTCCTGAGTAGCTGGGATTACAGGCGCCCGCCACCACGCCAGTTAATTTTTGTATTTTTACTAGAGACAGGGTTTCACCATGTTGGTCAGGCTGGTCTTGAACTCCTGAACTCATGATCTGCCCGCCTCTGCCTCCCAAAGTGCTGGGATTATAGGCGTGAGCCACTGCCCCCAGGACTTTTTTTTTGTTTTTTTTTGAGACAGAGTTTCACTCTTGTTGCCCAGGCTGGAGTACAATGGTGCAATCTCTCGGCTCACCACAACCTCCACCTCCTGGGTTCAAGCGATTCTCTTGCCTCAGCCCCCCGAGTAGCTAGGATTACAGGCATGTGCCACCACGCCCAGCTAATTTTACAAAATCCAGTTTAGTAGAGACAGGATTTCTCCATGTTGGTCAGGGTCTCCAACTCCCACCCTCAGGTGATCCACCCACCTCGGCCTCCCAAAGTGCTGGGACTACAGGCGTGAGCCACCATGCCCAGTCTACTAATTTCAAACTATACTGCAAAGCTATAGTAGCCAAAACAGCATGGTACTGGTATAAAAACAGCACACAGATAAATGTAACAGAATACAGAACCCAGAAACAAAGTCACATTCCTACAACCAACTGATCTTCAGCAAAGTCAATAAAAATATACACTGGGGAAAGGACACCCTATTCAATAAAAATAGTGCTGGGAAAATTGAATAGATGTGCAAAAGAATGAAACTGGACCCATACCTCTCATCATATACAAAAATTAACTCAAGATGGATTAAAGACCTAAACATAAGGCCTGAAACTATAAAAATCCTCGAAGAAAACCTAGGAAAAACCCTTCTGGACATTGGGCCAGGCAAAGAATTTAAGGCCGCATCCTCACACGCAAATACAACAAAAATAGACAAATGAGAATTAACTAACTTAAAAAACTTCTGCACAGCAAAAGACACAATTGAAGTAAAAAGACAACCTACAGAATGGGAGAAAATATTTGCAAACTATGCATCTGACAAAGGGCTAATATCTAGGATCTATGAAAAACTAAGACAACTCGACAAGCAAAAAAAAAAAAACAGGGCAAAGAGCATGAACAGACATTTCTCAAAAGACATACAACCAGCCAATAAACATACGAAAAAATGCTCAACATCACTAATCATCAGAGAAATGCAAATTAAAACCACAATGAGATAACATACCAGTCAGAATGGCTATTACTAAAAAGTCAAAAAACAACATGTTGCAAGTATGTAGAGGAAAGGGAACATGGGAACACGAGAAAAGGGAACAAACAAGTTTGGTGGGAATGTAAATTAGTACAATCATTATGCTACAAACATTTCTCAAAGAACCAAAATAGGAACTACCATTCAATCCAGTAATCCCACTACTGGGTATATAACCAAAGGAAAGAAATCATTATATCAAAAAGATACTTGCACTCATATATTTATCACATTACTATTCACAATAGCAAAGATAGGGAATCAACAAAACCATCTAACAACAGAGGATTTTTAGTAGAGATGGGGTCTCATCGTGTTAGCCAGGATGGTCTCGATCTCCTGACCTCGTGATCCAGCCACCTCGGCCTCCCAAAGCGTTGGGATTACAGGTGTGAGCCACCACGCCCGGCATCAAATAGTACATATTATAACTTGTAAGTTGGGACTAAACAATGGGTCCACATGGACATACAGAGTAGAATAACAGGTACTGGAGACTACAAATGACCGGAGGGGAGTGAGGGTTGAAAAATTACCTATTGGGTACAATGTTCACTATTAACACTAAAAGTCCAGACTTCACCACTACACAACATGTGTATGTAAGAAATATGCACCTGAGGCCGGGCGCAGTGGCTCACGCCTGTAATCCCAGCACTTTCGGAGGCCAAGGCAGGTGGATCACGAGGTCAGGAGATCAAGACCACCCTGGCTAAAACGGTGAGACCCTGTCTCTACTAAAAAAATACAAAAAAATTATCTAGGCATGGTGGCGGGAGCCTTTAGTCCCAGCTACTGGGGAGGCTGAGGCAGGAGAATGGCATGAACCCAGGAGGCAGAGCTTGCAATGAGCCAAGATCGCGCCACTGCACTCCAGCCTGGGTGACAGAGCGAGACTCCATCTCAAAAAAAAAAAAAAAAAAGAGGAGGGGGGAGGGATTGCATTGGGAGTTATACCTAATGTAAATGACGAGTTGATGGGTGCTGACGAGTTGATGGGTGCAGCACACCAATATGGCACAAGTATACATATGTAACAAACCTGCACGTTATGCACATGTACCCTAGAACTTAAAGTATAATCATAATAATTAATAAATTAATTAATTTTAAAAAAAGAAAAGAAAAGAAATATGCACCTGTACCCATTAAATATATTTTTTTTAAATTGTTTTAATTTTTAAAGACTATAAACCCCCCAGGCTCCCTGATTAAATAATGGTCTTTCCAAACAAGCCTTTTTCATTTCAGCCTCTCCAATTCATCCCAACATTTCTCTACTTACTCGTGATTAAATTTCTCCCAGGAAGACACAAAAATAAATGAAAGACAAAAGAAAGTATGTTATCTACTACCCCACCAGACCCTTCCTTAAAGTATTTAAGGCATTCCTTATATAAAGCAACTTTTAGGCTGGGCATGATGGCTCAGGCCTGTAATCCCAGCACTTTAGGAGGCCAAGGTGGGAGGATCACTTAAGGCCAAGAGCTAAAGACCAGCGTGGTCAACATAGCAAGACCCTGTCTCTACAAAAAACTTTAAAAAGTTAGCCACATACAGTGACGCACACCTGTAGTCCCAGCTACTCAGAAGGCTGAGGAAGAAAGGACTGCTTGAGCCCGGGAGTTCAATGCTGCAGCGAGCTATGATCACACCACTACACTCCAGCTTGGGCAACAAGTAAGACCACTTTTTTTTTTTTTTTTGAAACAGTCTCCCTCTGTCGTTCAAGCCATTCTCGTGCCTCAGCCTCCCAAGTAGCTGGGACTACAGGTGCATGCCACCACATCTGGCTAATTTTTTTTAATATTTTTTTTAGTACAGATGGGGTTTCACCATTTTGGCCAGGCTGGTCTTGAACTCCTGACCTCAGGTGATCCACCCACCTCGGCCTCCCAGAGTGTTGTGATTATAGGTGTGAGCCACCACACCCAGCCTCGGCCTCCCAAAGTGCTGTGATTACAGGCATGAGCCACTGTGCCCAGTCTTTTTTTTTTTTTCTTTGAGACAGGATCTTGCTCTGTTGCTCAGATTCAGACCGGAGTGCAGTGGTGAGATCATAGTTCACTGCAGCCTCTATTACCCAGGCTCAGGTGATACCCCCTATCTCAGCCTCCCAAGTAGCTGGGACTACAGGTGTCCACTACCATGCTCAGCTAATTTCTTTCTATTTTTCAGTAGAGGCAAGGTCTCATCATGTTGCCCAAGCTGGTCTCAAACCCCTGAGCTCAAGTGATCCTCCCACCTTGGTTTCCCAAAGTGCTAGAATTAAAGGAGTGAGCTATCACACCTGACAGAGACCCATCTCTTTTAAAAGAAAAAAAGAAAAAAAAGACAGACAAAAGAGTTCTTACCTAATAAGTGCAGCTGGAACCACGCGACTCTTGTTACTACATCCTTTAAGGCTACCACAGAGAGTAACAAAATTCAGTGTGTTTATAAATAATACCTGAGTTGCCTAGAAAGGAAAAAAAGACAAGAAAACTATTAAAATTATTTTACTGTAACCATTACTTATAATTCTGGCGACATAGAGATCTATTACTATATTAATAAACTATCTAGGGAGAATTTCTCAACTGGCAAGGCAATATTGACCCCTGGTAGCCTTTGCTTTTTTATGTTCCACCTTAAGAACATTAGTTACCGCAGTGCTCTTCTTTCTTCTTTTTCCCTTATTCTTTTTTCATTTCTGAGAGCCAAGTTTTGAGAGTTACGGCATCTAATTTAAAGAACTTTACCAATCCACAACGTCAAGTTGGATTAAACACCACCAACTTAAAGAATATAAAGTAGGCTGGGCACAATGGCTCACACCTGTAATCCCAGCACTTTGGGAGGCTGAGATGGGAGAATTGTTC
>NW_012099932.1:48223-56253 GCF_000951045.1 Mandrillus leucophaeus
AGACAGACAGACAGACAGACAGACAGAAAAGGGAAACTTCTGGGATAGTATCAATGTTCTACAATTGATCCAAGTGATATATATATTTATATTTCAAATAGGTGTATGTATTTCTCAAAGTCTATCTAGTTGTACACTTAAGATTTGTTCATCTTATTTTATTTATTTATTTATTTTTCAGACAGGGTCTCACTCTGTCACCCAGGCTGGAGTACAGTGGCACGATTTCAACTCACGGCAACCTGGACCTCCCGGGCTCCAGTGATCCTCCCACCTCAGCCTCCCAAGCAGCTGGGACTATAGGTATGCGCCACCATGCTCAGCTAATTTATTTTATATTTTTTGTAGAGATGGGATTTGCCATGTTGTCCAGGCTGGTCTTGAACTCCTGGGCTCAAGTGATCCTCCTGCCTCAGCCTCCCAGAGTGCTGCAATTACAGGCACCCGCCACCATACTCAGCCAAGATTTGTTCATTTTACTTCATGTAAGTTATATCTTAATGTAAAATATAAAAATAAAACAAACAGAAAAATAAAAATAAAAATCACACCGTTTTACTCAATCTTACTTAGGCATTGTAAGAAAATAATGCATATTTTCAGCCAGGTGAGGTGGCTCACGCCTGTAATCCCAGCACTTTGGGAGGCCAAGGCAGGTGGATCACAAGGTCAGGAGTTCAAGACCAGCCTAACCAACATGGTGAAACCCCATCTCTAACAAAAATACAAAAAGTTAGCCGGGCATAGTAGTGGGCACCTTAGTCCCAGCTACTTGGGAGGCTGAGGCAGGAGAATCGCTTGAACCCGAGAGGCAGAGGTTACAGTGAGCCGAGATCACACCATTGTACTCCAGCCTGGGTGACAGAGCGAGACTCCATCTCAAAAAAAAAAAGCATATTTTCTATTAGGCTTTTCAGAATAAAACTATTTTTAAATAAAATAACACTTAAGCATTTAAAAGGTATAACAGCAAATCAAAATAGTTATGTCCCTTTTAAATTTCAATTGAATTCTTTTCCAAAATAGTTACTTTTATAGTCTTAGACAAGTAAAACCATAGCTTGTCTTATCTTTTACAAGTTCTCAAAGAAGAGAAACAAGACAAAAACAAGATAAACTTTCTGGATTAAACATTTAGAAATAAGAGAGGAAGAAATGATTTGCAAAGCCTCAGAAATCAAAACTCACAATAACATTTACAAATTTTATTACATGTATGTGGATCAAAAGATAATAATTGTTTAAAAAGGGATAGAAAACATGGGGCCGGGTATGATGGCTCATGCCTGTAATCCTAGCACTTTGGGAGGCCAAGGCAAGATGATTGCTTGAGTCCAGGATTGCAAGACCTTGTCCGTTAAAAAAAAAAAAAAATTAGCCAGGCATGGTGGCATACACCTATAGTCACAGGTACTCAGGAGGCTGAGCTATGATTGTGCCACTGCCTCCCCAGTCTGGTTGACAGAGCAAGACCCTGCCTTCAGAAGAAAAAAAAAATCAGTAAGGAAATAAGAAAAAAACATTTACCTCACCTTATGGATGTAAATACATTCTCATGCCACCGAATTGCTAGAAATGTTAACTTCAGGCATTCCCCAGAATAAAAAGTAAATGAACACAGGCAGCAGTCTCCAAATAACTGTAGACAAATTTAAGATACTTCAGTATAAAATTAATGTGAAAATAAATCAAGATACTAAACATATATATATATATTCCTCATCATAAACTAGTAAAAAATATTGAGATCTTGCTTATACTTTTTATTCTTAACATTAAGCTAAAGACTAAGTAATTTTTTTCTGAGCCAGAGGCAGGTCTCAAATATGAGGTTGTAGTTTATGCTCTCAAGGAAATATTGACATTTATTGTGACTATAACTGAAACTATACTTACATGTTTATTTTTCTCTTTTTATACTTTTATACTATTTAAATTAGTGCACCACCCTGAGAATGGGGAGGGGGGACAATAAAACTTTAAAATGCAATTTCTAACAATAGTGGTTTGGATAATAAAATGCTCGTCCATACATACAAAGAATACCAAGCAGCTATTTTAAATGTGTTTTGGTTTTTCAAGTTCATGAATCTTTTATTTCCCAATTAAATGGCATATTTAGTATCAATTCTAGCTTGTTAAATTACCAAACAAGAATATATATACACACATATATATATGTGTGTGTGTGTATATATATATATATTTTTTTTTTGAGACAGAGTTTCACTCTTGTTGCCCAGGCTGGAGTGTAATGGCATGATCTCGGCTCACCGCAACCTCCGCCTCCTGGGTTCAAGCGATTCTCCTGCCTCAGCCTCCCAAGTAGCTGGGATTACAGGCGCCACCACCGCGCCCGGCTAATTTTTTTGTATTTTTAGTAGAGACGGGGTTTCTCCATGTTGGTCAGGCTGGTCTTGAACTCTCGACCTCAGGTGATCCACCCGCCTCCGCCTCCCAAAGTGCTGGGATTACAGGCGTGAGCCAACGCGCCTGGCATAACAAGCTATATCTTTAAATCAAGGATAGAGAAAAGGAGTTCTAAGTTAAAACTACTTTTAATAAACACTTTTTAAAAATGTGACCCAAGAAACATAAAAATATCTTTTCCATATAAGAATTGCACAATTACTACGAAAATTTATGGTGACTAAAGATATACAGTTATACCATTATGCATTCTGCTAATCTGCTTCACAGATAAGAGTCTGAGACTGATTTTACCTCATTTTTTATAAAAACAGCATTCACTACAGCTTCTTTATCTTCAATGGAAGGCAAGAGAACTGCTTCTTCAGGTATGACCTGGGACCACCGACCCACCAATGAAAGGCTCTTAGAAGATAAGATACTCTTTAATTCCAAATATTCCCAAAGAAATATGCATCCAGGTGTTATGAGCAGAATTCTTTTCCCATTTCCAGATACATACAAATAAGGTCTCAAAGAGCTTGCTAAAAAAAATAACAAAAAATGTAATTAAACCTCTGAGGTCTAAATTCCCCCCAACGAAGTACATAATTTATGTATTCTTACAATAAAAAACGAAATAATGTTACCATTCAGGATGTCAAAACTAAGGCACTAGCAAAAAATTAAAAATACAACCCAGGCACAGCAGCTCATGCCTGTAATCCCAGCACTTTGGGAGGCTTAAGGAGACGGATCGCTTGAGCCCAAGAGGTCAAAGCTGCAGCTATGATCATGCCACTATACTTCAGCCTATGTGACAGAACAAGATCCTGTCTCTAAAAAAGAAAAAAGTACAAAAAATAGCAACATTTATCAAGTACTTATGTGATATTAGAAACCTATTATTATCACAGAAATATTAGGCATGCCAGAATTTTCTTCTTCAAGTTGAATCTCAGTATCACAGATAAACATGACCAAAAATACATACATATATATACACATACATGGAAATATATATACCTACAGATATACATATGCACATATACAGAAACACATTTTCAAGACAATAACAGAAAAATGTTTCATCATGTTCTCCTATTTTTCCTAGTTAAATGAATTTAAACAAATAAAAAAATTTCCCACCGACTGTAGCTTTGATCATTTCCTTAGGCTTTTCAGTTATTGGTATAGTTTTCAAACAATCTTGATCTTTGTTCCAAAGGAAAAGCTCTCCTGTAGTTAGTACCCCAGCCAGCCAGGCATCTGTTTCCAAAAATGAAATGCAATACTTATAATCTAATATTTTCTTTAATATCACCCTAAGTTATTAAAAAATACAGTTTTAGTCATTTGAAAATATCAGTACTACTTAACCATTAATGGACGTTGTTAGGACAATAACATCCTTCAAGAAAGGCTGCAGACTAGGAATTTTCTTCTTTATCTTTCCTGATAGCAAATTAATTTCATTTATGAATTTATCATCCAAAAGAAAAACAGCTTCTTTTTCCTAAGAGAAGAAACATGTGAAGGACTCAAGAGGTGTCCAAAATTAATTCAACTTACTGCCTAAATAAATTATCCAGAAACCAAAGCAACATTTAAGAAAGATTATCCATTTGACCACAAATCATAAAATGAACATTCAGCTTAATACGCTATAATAACCTGAACATTTTGAATTCTGTTTTAAGATACCACATTAGAATTAATAGGTAAGGTGACCTAATAGTTGTATTTCAATTTCTTTGAAGTTTAAAATTATAGGAGTGTCTTCTAATTCTGCTAGCCAAAACTGGTTTATCTATTTTTTAATCTTTTTTTGTTGTTATTGCCCAGCCTGGAGTGCAGCAGATATTTACAGGCACTATCCCACTACTAATAAGCAGGAGAGTTTTGACCTTGTCCATTTCTGATCTGGACCAGTTCACCATTCTTAGGCAACCTGGTGGTTACCCCAGCCCCTTGATCCTGGGAGGTCATCATATTGATACGGAATTTAGCACAGACACCTAATCGGTATGGCACACTGCAGCCCAGAACTCCTGGGCTCAAGCGATCCTCTCGCCTTAGCCTCCTGAGTAGCTGGGACCACAGGTGCATACCACTGCACCTGACTCTCATCAATTTTAACAGCAGTATGGGCCGCACGTGGTTGCTCACGCCTGTAATCCCAGCACTTTGGGAGGCTGAGGCGGGTGGATCATGAGGTCAGGAGATCAAGACCATCCTGGCTAACATGGTGAAACCTCATCTCCACTAAAAATACAAAAAATTAGCCGGGCGTGGTGGCGGGCACCTGTAGTCCCAGCTACTCAGGAGGCTGAGGCAGGAGAATGGTGTGAACCCGGGAGGCAGAGCTTGTAGTGAGCCAAGACTGCGCCACTGCACTCCAGCCTGGGTGACAGAGCAAGACTCTGCCTCAAAAAAAAAAACAGTAGTATGAGCAAGTTTTTAAATTATTCACTTAGATTAAAATAGATATAGCTTCTGAAATTCATAAATCCATGACTCTGCTCATCTTTTAATATCTAGAAAAAGTAGGCTGTTTTGAATTAACTGTTTTCATATATTCTAAGGCAGTGATTTTCAAAGCATAACTGAGCCAGCAGCATCAGCAACACCTCAGAAGTGAGGAGTTCAAGACCAGCCTGAACAACATGGTGAAATCCCATCTCTACTAAAAATACAAAAATTAGCTGAGCGTGGTGGCACGCGTCTGTAATCCCGCTACTCGGGAGGCTGAGGCAGGACAATCACTTGAACCTGGGAGGCTGAAGTTGCAGTGAGGCGAGAAGGTGTCATTACACTCCAGCCTGGGCAGCAAAGCCAGACTCCATCTCAACAACAACCAAAAAATACAAAATACAAAATATCCAACCCTACCGCAGACCTAATTAACTGAAAACTTTGGGAGTGGGGCCCAGCAATCTGTGTTTTAACCACCTCTCCAGATAATTCTGATACGTTGTAAAGTTTAAGAATTCCTGTTCTAGGGGAGTTAGTGATATAGTTTCTCAGAGGAAATGTAACACTTAATTTCAATGATCATTACAAATACAGTAGGGTTGCCTATTTTCCCTAAGTGGGGAATCTATGCCACATATTATGAATGGCATTCCTGGATTACTAACGTACTGTGGCCCATTTCTTCCATCCTAGTTCCAAGAACACTTCATAGCACAATCATGAAAACCACAATAGGAGGAAACACTCCACTAACTTCTGGTAAAGGAAAGCTCAGGACATTAAATTTTCCATTTTGATATATGATGCCATCTCAAACTTAAACTTGACTTAAACATAATATGAATAAGAAAGTTTAAGTAAAAATCTTCTAAACAAACCACTTAACATTCTGGAAAAACTAACTTGCTCATTATTATAAAGACAAAACACACACAAAACCCTGTTCAGTGTGCAGGTAGGTGATCCTCCTGTAGATCCTCCTCCAGTAGATGATGTTTTATTTACTTAAGATCATAGAACACTCCTATATTACAGGCAAAACACACATGCAACATATATAAAACTGGTACTGCTTGAATAAAGAAAAACCTACCTTTCCCAACCAGGAGACACGTGGCCATGGTTTTTTCTGCTTAATACTTGTTGATGTCAAAATTTCTAATCTTATCTCCATGTTTGTTAAGATATCAATGACCAATTAAGTTAAACAGTCCCAAGATTCTGTAAACAATAATAGTAATAATCATAAATGATCCATAATATTCACTGTTTTTTTTTTTTGTTTTTTTTTTTTTTGGTTTTTTGGTTTGTTTGTTTGTTTGTTTTGAGAGAGTTTCGCTCTGTTGCCCCAGCTGGAGTGCAGTGGTGCGATCTCAGCTCACTGCAACCTCCACCTCCCGGGTTCAAGTGATGCTCCTGCATTAGCCTCCCAAGTAGCTGGGACTACAAGCGTGTGCCACCGCCCTTGGCTAATTTTTTTGTTTGTTTGTTTGTTTGTCTGAGACGGAGTTTCGCTCTGTCCTCCAGGCTAGAGTGCAGTGGCGCTATCTCGGCTCACTGCAAGCTCCGCCTCCCGGGTTCACGCCATTCTCCTTCCTCAGCCTCCCAAGTAGCTGGGACTACAGGCGCCCGCCATTACGCCCGACTAATTTTTTGTATTTTTAGTAGAGGGGGTTTCACCATGTTAGCCAGGATGGTCTTGATTTCCTGACCTCGTGATTCACCCGTCTAGGCCTCCCAAAGTGCTGGGATTACAGGGGTGAGCCACCACGCCCGGCCACGCCTGGCTAATTTTTGTAATTTTTTTTTTTTTTTTTTAAGTAGAGATGGGGTTCACCATGTTGGCCAGGTTGGTTTCGAACTCCTGACCTCAAGTGATCCACCCACTCTAGCCTCCCAAAGTGCTGGGATAACAGGCATAATCTACTGCGTGTGGACCACTGAAGATCTTAACTGAAAATTTTCATAAAGTTTTGATTTATACTTTATTTTATTTCTGAGTTGGAGTTTTGCTCTTATCTCCCAGGCTGGAGTGCTGTGGCGCAATCTCGGCTCACTGCAACGTCCACCTCCCTGGTTCAAGCGATTCTCTTGCCTCAGCCTCCCGAGTAGCTGGGATTACAGGCATGCAGCACCACACCAGGCTAATTTTTTTGTATTTTTAGTAGAAACGGGGTTTCACCATGTTGGCCAGGCTGGTCTCGAACCCCTGACCATGGGTGATGCACCCGATTCAGCCTCCCAAAGTGCTGGGATTACAGGCGTGATCCACTGTGCTCAGGCAAAATAGATGGGGTTTTTTTGTTTGTTTGTTTTTTAATAAAATAGCTTTAAAAGAAAAACTACTCTGAGACAGCACACAAAGATCTATCAAGATGCTAGCTATCAGCCAGCAGGAAGGCCGAGATGGGAAGATCGCTTGAGGACAGGAGAGTTCCGGGCTGCAGTGAGCTGTGATTGTGCCTATGAGAGCCACTGCACTCCAGCGTGGGCAACATAGCGAAGACTTCGGCTCAAAAATAAATAAATACAATTACAAATAAAATAAATTCTTTCAAAAGGGTTAACCAAATGCAAGAGGAACACCGGCATTAGAAAAGCATCATTTGCAGCTCCTAATGAAATAACAAATCCAGTCAATAGTATCAGTGCTGCTAAAATTATTGAGTGAAAAAAGACTGGGAAATTTATGCACTGACATACCCCATATCCATTAGTCAATCTTCTTTTTTTTTTTTTTTTTTTTTTCTGAGACGGAGTCTTGCTCTGTAGCCCAGGCTGGAGTGCAGTGGCACCATCTCGGCTCACTGCAAGCTCCACGTCCTGGGTTCACGCCATTCTCCTGCCTCAGCCTCCCAAGTAGATGGGACTACAGGCGCCCGCCACCACGCCCGGCTAATTTTTTGTATTTTTAGTAGAGACGGGGTTTCACCGTGTTAGCCAGGATGGTCCTGACCTTGTGATCCGCCCGCCTCGGCCTCCCAAAGTGCTGGGATTACAGGCGTGAGCCAAAGCACCCAGCCTCATTAGTCAATCTTAAAATTGCTAACAGTGAGGAAAATTGACATTCTACTCCTCCGGATCCTGTTCAAGAGGCTGGGGGGCTCGGGTCCGGGGCCGAGGTGTGGCCCGAGCCTGGCACCACC
>NW_012099932.1:56863-77867 GCF_000951045.1 Mandrillus leucophaeus
GGACGCTGCTCGTTTGAGCTCACAGGCATTGGGCGGGGCTTCGCGGGGGAGTCGCTTAATAACCGACCAACACGGAACTCAAGGGCTGCCCCTTCCTAGCGGGGACCCTGCACAGACCCGAAAATAAGGAGGTTTTGCTCTGCCCTCCCTGGTTCACGTGGGCACCTTGGAACACTGAAGAAGGCATTTTCCGAACTCACTGTCCTAAGGACTTATTTTCCGCACTGTTTTCACCTCCTTCACCCCTGTTCTCGTGACTGACAGGATTTGGGGTCACAAGCGGGCAGCCCGAGAGCTCTGCTCACCTGGAAAAGCATTTTTGTGTAGCTTAAATGTGAAGGCCTCAGGCAGTGGTCTGCTGTCCTCCTCCACCTGCGCCCATCATCACTCTTTTCTGCGACTGGCCTGTTTTTGAAGGCAGGACCTTGTCACCCTTGGCTAGGCCAAGTATGTTCTGCACGGAAAATGGCCCTGCCCTCTGCATTGAATAGCTAGCTCCTAGGTTGGTTTATTTTAGCAGATAAGCGTTACAGGGTAGGAGGACTTCTGGCTGCATCAGAACCACAATTACCCCTGTGTTTCTGGGTGGGATAAGTGACAGCTGACATTCTGGCAGCTCAGCCCCGCTTATCTCAGAGGTTATAGATCTGAGGTGGTTTAGATCCACCCCCAAATCACGAACATTTTACATAAGCCGTGCTAGAGTTAGCATAAAAGTCTCACACAGAAAAATTTGGAAACTGAGAAATCCTAACCTATTCCCACAAATCTGTGTTCCCATTTTTAGGTCTTAAGATATGAAAACAATGGGATAACTGAGGCTGATTTTGCTGTGTGGCCATTAGACCTAGAAGTATTGGTGTGATTCTGGAGTTGATTGCTCACAATCAACTTATTTACTTATTTTCCTTTTTTCCCCTCCACTTCCTCCTCCTCTATTTAAAAACGTATGGAAATGTATCCGGCAATGTTTGCTGTAAAAAATAATGTATGGAAATGACTACGATTTGCTAAAATAAAAATCATTGAGCACTTATGTGTGTCAGACACTATGCTAGATATAAAGAGGGGAAGACAATGTTGTCCCTCTTCAAAAGAGAGTCACGCACACAAGTTACAGTGCAGTCATAAATACCATGATCACAGTATGCGCAGGCCCATTTTCTCTATCTGGGCAATGGGAAGGTTCAAAACTAAGCTAGGTTTTGAATGAGGAATAGTTTCATTTTGAAGCACATCCATTTTGCGATACCTCTGGACCTATCTAGTGAACAATTTAGATGCATGGTTCAGAAGCTCGATGGGAGGCTTGGGAACACAGAATGTGTAAAATAAGCATCAGTCTCCCCTTCACGCTGCTCTGCACTTTTTAAGGGTCATCTCTCTTTAGTATATATTGCTAAGAGATTTTATGGATGATACCAATTCTTTTTTCTTTTTTTTTTGAGACAGAGTCTCACATTGTTGCCCAGGGTGGAGTGCAGTTGCACAGTCTCTGCTCACTGCAACCTCTGCCTCCTGGGTTCAAGTGATTCTCCTGCCTCAGCCTCCCAAATAGCTGGGATTACAGGAGCCCACCACCACGCCCGGCTAATTTTTGTATTTTTAGTAGAGACGGGGTTTCACTATGTTGGCCAGGCTGGTCTTGAACTCCTGACGTCATGATTCACCCGCCTTGGTCTCCCAAAGTGCTGGGATTACAGGTGTGAGCCACTGCGGCCTGCCAGCATACCAATTCTTATGAGAGAGTGTCAGGGGTAGAAGAGATCCAAGAGAATAGTTGACCAGGTAAAAAAACTGATAGAGGTCAAATGGAAATAAGCCTGAGAATTGCCCCGTCAGATTTAGTGTTTAGTAGGTATAGTTATAGTGCCACATATACAATAACTGCATTCCTTTTGAAAGCATATAGTAAAATCAAATCTGATTAGCCTAAGTAACAGAGGTGATTTATTGTAATGATTCTGGGGTATCTGACAGATTGTAGATATTCTCCCTAGAGTGCTCCTATCCAATATAAATTTCTGTAACGATGAAAATGTTCTATGTCTACTCTAATATGGTAACCATTAGCCAAAAGTGCTATTGAGCATGTGAAATGTAGCTAGTGCAACTGAGACCCTGTAAACTAAGATTCCAGTCAAAGAGAAAGGAAAAAACAGTGAGCTTGCCTACAGTCTTTAAGACCTGGGCCCAGAAATAGTACACAGTATTTCTGCTTACATTCCACTGGAGATAACTTAGTCACATGATCACACCTAACTGCAAGGAAGCCTGGGAAATGTAGATTAGCAGTGTACCTGGAAAGACTGAGAAAATGGTTTTGGTGGACAACTAGTGGTGGTCAGAATACAAAAAGTAATAATACAGATTTCCTGCTTTCAAGAATATCACAGGTTTAGTGGGAGACAGATGAGTATTTTACTAGCAATGAATAAAGAACATGCTGTACAAACCCAAAGAAAACAGTACATATAGTCTGGATATTTGTTCCTACCTAAATCTCATGTTGAATTGTAATTCCCAGTGTTGGATGTGGGGCATGGTGGGAGGTGATTGGATCATGAGGGTGGATTTCTTGTGAATGATTTGGCACAATTCCTTGGTGCTGTCCTCATGATAGTCAGTGAGTTCTCATGAGATCTGGTTGTTTAAAAGTGTGTGGCACCTCGGGAGGCTGAGGCGTGAGAATCGTTTGAATCTGGGAGGCAGAGGCTGCAATGAGCTGAGATCATGCCACTGCACTCCAGCCTGTGTGACAAAGCAAAACGCTCTCAAAAAAAAAAAAAGTGTGTCACCTCCCCCACGCCTGTGTTCCTGCTTTTGCCATGTGACTTACGCACTCCCACTTTGCCTTCTGCCATGAGTAAAAGCTTCCTGAGGCCCCCGCCAGAAGCAGATATTAGTGCTATGCTTCCTATACATCCTGTAGAACCATGAGACAAGTGAACTTATTTTCCCGTAAATTACCCAGCCTCGGGTATTTCTTTATAGCAATGCAAGAACAGCCTAATACAATGGTATTTCTCAAACCTTAATGTGCATGTGGATCACCTGGGAATCTTGTTAAAATATATGTTCTGGGCTGGGCATGGTGGCTCATACCTGTAATCCCAGTGCTTTGGGAGACTGAGGTGTATGGATCACTTGAGGTCACGAGTTTGAGACCAGCCTTGACAACATGATGAAACCCCATTTCTACTAAAAATACAAAAATTAGCTGGGTGTGGTGACGGGCACCTGTAATTCTAGCTGATTGGCTCATTGATGCAGAGGTTCAGCAGGTTTCATGCAAGTTTGATTGGGCAGGACCCTCGTTCAGGCTGGCTTCCTTTGTGGTAAGTGAGATGATGGAAAATTTACACATCTTTCAAAGAAAGTGTAGGGTTTTTTTCTATAATTGAGCATTCCTTATGAGCCTCTACCCCAATGTGTTAGAAGGGAAGTCTTTATGTTGACAAATAATGGTAGTTCCATTTTGCTGTTGGTGGTGGTGGTACTTAAGTCTCTTTCTTATAACAGTTCTATCTTGCAGATTTTCTTTCTCTCATTCTAATCAACCTACAAAGTGGATCAATAGTGATAGTGGGGTGGGTGCAGTGGCTCACACTCGTAATCCCAGCACTTTGGTAGGCCGAGGTGGACAGATCACTTGAGGTCAGAAGTTTGAGACCAGCCTGGCCAATATGATGAAACCCCCATCTTTACTAAAAATACAAAAATTAGCCAGGCGTGATGGCACACACCTGTAATCCCATCTGCTCGGGAGGCTGAGACAGGAGAATCGCTTGAACCCAGGAGGTGGAGGTTGCAGTGAGCCGAGATAGCACCACTACACTCCGGCCTGGGCAACAGAGCAAGACTCCATCTCAAAGAAAAAAAAAATTAGCCTGGCATAATGGTGCATGCCTGTAGTTCCAACTACTTCGGAGGCTGAGGCAGGAGAATCGCTTGAACCCGGGAGGCAGAGGATGCAGCGAGCCAAGATTGCGCCATTACACTCCAGCCTAGGTGACAGAGCAAGACTCTATCTCCAAAAAAAAAACAGTGATAGTGGTAGGAGGGATTATATGCCCTAATGGTAGAGGGGAAGAGAGTGCTTGTAATTAACCTTTCTTTAATTATAAATATTTAAGTATGTATTTACATAATTATAAATATATAATCTATATTCTTATTTGGTGTGTTCAGGTTACTATAACAAAATACCATTGTGAAAGTTGTCATAGTCTGGCCGGGCGTGGTGGCTCACACCTGTAATCCCAGCACTTTGGGAGGCCGAGGTGGGTGGATTACTTGAGGTCAGGAGTTCGCCTGGCCAACATGGTGAGACCCCGTCTGTACTAAAAATACAAAAATTAGCCTGGCGTGGTGGCAGGTGCCTGTAATCCCAGATACTAAGGAGGGTGAGTCAGGAGAATTGCTTGAACACAGGGGACGGAGGTTGCAGTGAGCCAGGATCATGCCATGGCAGTCCAGCCTGGGTGACAGAGCAAGAGTCCATCTCAAAAAAATAGAAAGTAAATAAAAAATAAAAGAGAAGGAAGGGAAGGGAAGGGGAGGGGAGGGGAGGGGAGGGGAGGGAAGGGAAAAAGAAAGAAAGAAAGAAAGAAGTGTTAGTCAAAATAGAGTCACTAATGTTAAGAAAACCCTGACAAATAGAGCTGAGGAAGACCATGAAGAGAGGGTTCTCACATTTACATGCCTGATAGCAAGAAAGACTCTGCAACCTCACACAAAGGCCATCGCAATCATTAACAAAAAATGCTTCTGAAAGGACATCTGCCCAGCAACTGCCTGTGCAACTTCAGACTGGTGTTACCCTTGTTATTGATCTTCGTAGCCAGGTATAATTATTTTAAAACAATTATGTAATTCTCATTTTTTTTCCTTCAGAAACCATTGTCTTCCTTTACCTTCCTGAATACACACATAGTTTTTACCATGGCATGCGTATTTCCATTGCAGTGCTGTATTTTCAAATAAATATCGTTTTCTTTTGGAAAGTCTCTCTCTGTTTGCTGTTTAGATTGACGTATGTGGTGTCAGAAGTGAGATCTGAAGAAAAGTTCACTATTGAAAGGAATCAGCTATGCTTGGAACCAGTTTGCAGTACTCACTTGAACTCTTTGAGCTCTCCACTTCCACAGTTTGCATTTTCTGGCTTGGTGAGTCTTCTCTCAGGTTGAGCTTCCCTCCTTCAAGTAGAAGCTTTTTTACTTTATTTGGGATCTGGTGTGGATAAGGCAATCTTAATAAAAGATCGTGTGTACCTTCTGGGACTATAAAAGGCTTTTGTGTGTATGTCATTTCTGGTATAAAGACAAGCATCTTCCTAAATGGAGGACTCTTCGTTACTACAGAATTTTCATTCTGTCTGTGAGGTATGTCTTCTCTGGTTTGCATGCCTAGTTTAATATTTCATTTGATCTGCACAACTGAATTAAAATGTTGGCAAAAACTCTTATCTTGGTTTATTTGTATTTGTTTTGACTCCTTCCCCTTGCTTGTTTCTGAAAATCTTCCAAGAGCCAAAACAAACATTCTTGGCGGTGGGTGCAGGACAGCTAATTAAATACCACTAGAGTGGTTGCCATCAGCTAAAACAGTAGTCTAAACTCCCGATATTCCCTGAAAACATTTATAGAGTATTCTTTGCTCTCAAGAAATTAATAAGAAATGGAATGATCTTTTCAAACATTAAGGCAAGCAAGGTTTTCTGGGACTCCCAGTCTGATCTTGAGCCTCAATAAATCCTCCCACCTCAGCCTCCCAAAGTGCCGGAATTACAGGCTTAAGTCACCATACCTGGCCTCATTTCTTAAGGTAATTTTGTTTGAAGCTTCTCAGATCTATATCTAAGAAGTTCAGCTTTTGCTGTATTTCACTGTATGAGATGTGCAGAGCATACATCATGGCCTCTGTTATTTCTCTCCTTGAAAAGGTATATCTTTTTGCTTGGCTGGAGTGATAACTCCAACCTTCAACTGTTTCATCAGCTCCTATAACTTTTTTTCTCTGGTTCCAGCTCTGCTGTTATGGCCTGACGCTCATATGTTTGTCTTGAAGGTGTACAAAGGCAATGTTTTCCTACAGCATAACTTGATTCTCTAGTCTTGGCTTTTCTTGATGTGTCTGAATTGTTCCATGTAACCAGGAAACTCCCCATGCTTTTACTGAGAGCCAGCTATGTTTCTATTCAAGATACTAGATTTTTTTGTTTCTATTTCTTTATAATATAGTGTACATTCAAGACTCTGGTCACATTCTTCCTGTGTCTACTTAAATTCAAATACCATTTTCATCAAGTTTAACTTCCAGATTATGTAAACAGGCTTCCCCTAAGGAGAAGCAATTTTCCTTTACTTTTCTGGTAACTGGGCTTTAAAAAGACAAAACAAAGATCTTAGTTTAGTTTAGCTTTTTGAGATGGGGTCTTGCTCTGTCGCACAGGCTGGTTTTGAACTCCTGGCCTTAAATGATCCTTCCATTTCAGCAAGACTTTACATTTTATCAAGATAATTCATGTATTCTCTTTATTGAGTTTTTATTAGCTGGAAAACTGAGCTTTTAAAGGGTTAGGTTTTTATATCCATGTAACTTTCTGTATTGCTTTTGAAGTATTTTTATTATTATTTTACTGTGATTCTGTATTAATAAAATGTTTTGAAACTTTTGACATTATTGGCCAATTTCCCCAGGATCCGAAGCCTAAGTCTTTTTGGCCTAAAATTAACATTGGGATTTCTAGTTGGGACCCTGGGAAGCCTCAAAGAATATGTCTTTCATCTTACAGAGATAGTAAATGATTTGGGTTATTTGGCAATTTGTATAGGAGGCATTGTGAAATGACAAATGATACTAGGCATTCTTTCAGTTGCATTATGGGTATAGTATCAGTATAAATGTTCCAAAAATTATATAAACATAAAAAGTTAATATATTATTAGTCATAATTTTGATTATTGTGTTGAAACTTTTCTTAAGTTATATTTATATGGATATGTTATTAATATGAGTATTCTAAAGATTATATAAAATTTGGTCAGATGCGGTGGCTCACACCTGTAATCCCAGCACTTTGGGAGGCTGAGATGGGCGGATCACTTGAGGTCAGGAGTTCGAGACAAGCCTGGTCAACATGGTAAGACCCTGTCTCCATTAAAAATATTAAAATTAGCCGGGTGTGGTGGCTGGTGCCTGTAATCCCAGCTACTTGGGAGGCTGAGACAGGAGAATCACTTAAACCTGGAGGCAAAGGTTGCAGTGAGCCAAGATCATGCCCTTGCATTCCAGCCTGGGTGATGAGAGTGAAATTCCGTCTCAAAAAATAATAAAATAAAATGTATAGGCTGCGAGTGGTGACTCACGCCCGTAATCCCAGCGCTTTGGGAGGCCAAGGCAGGTAGATCACCTGAGGTTGGAAGTTTGAGACCAGCCTGGCCAACATGAAACTCCATCTCTACTAAAAATATAAAAATTAACCAAGCATGGTGGTGCATGCCTGTAATCCCAGCTACTCAGGAGGCTGAGGCAAGAGAATCACTTGAACCCAGGAGGAGGAGGTGGCAGCAAGCCAAGATCATTCCATTGCACTCCAGCCTGGGCGACAAGAACGAAACTCCGTTTCAAAAAAAAAAAAAATTTTTTTTAAGTCTAATGGTCCTGATATGACACTGTCAGTCATGATACTGGATTTTCTTTTCTTTTCTTTCTTTCTTTTTTTTTTTGAGATGGAGCGTCACCCTGTCACCCAGGCCGGAGTGTGATGGCATGATCTTGGCTCACTACAACCTCCACCTCCCGGGTTCAAGCAATTCTCCTGCCTCAGCCTCCCTGAGTAGCTGGGATTACAGGTGTGCGCCACCACACCCAGCTAATTTTTGTATTTTTAGTAGAGACAGGGTTTCACCATGTTGACCAAGCAGGTCTCGAACTCCTGACCTCAGGTGATCTGCCTACTTTGGCCTCCCAAATTGCTGGGATCACAGGCATGAGCCACCATGCCCTGCCTAACAAGTACTCTTAAACACAGATTTCTGATAACTTTAAGATCAATGAACTAAATAAAAATTTCCAGAACTCTAATAAAGAAACTGATGGGTTTGGCCAAGAGTGGTGGCTCACGCTTGTAATCCCAGGACTTTGGGAGGCCAAGGCAGGCAGATTGCCGAAGCCCAGGAGCTCGAGACCAGCCTGGGTAACATGGCAAAACCTCATCTCTCCAAAAAATACAAAAAATTAGCTAGGCGTGATGGTGTGAGTCTCTAGTACCAGCTACTCAGAAGGCTGAGATGGGAGAATCACCTGAGCCTGGAAAGCTGAGGCTGCAGTGAGCCATGATCCCACCACTGCTCTCCAGCATGGGCATTGGAGTGAAAACCTGTCTCAAAAAATAAAAGAAAAAAAGAAACTGATGGGCTTTATGAATCAAGCAAAAAGCAAAACAAGACATCAATTACATGAAATTTAAGTAGTTAATAAATACAATGTTTTTATGGCTTTTATTTAAGACGTTGTTGGCTCTTAATGTTTTGTTTTCCAGATTTAAGGAATTTTTCTCTCATAAGTGATCTATAGTTGACAGCAATTTCATAAAGTGTCCTTTTTGGACAAAGATGGAAGTATTTGCTTTTTCTCCCTACTTGATTCCTCCAAAAGTTAGAAACTATATGTGAGTATTCTTATTCTTAGTTTTACTTTATTATTATTATTATTATTATTATTTTGGAGATGGAGTCTCCCTCTGTTATCTAGGCTGGAGTGCAGTGGCACCATCTCAGCTCACTGTAACCTCTGCCTCCTGGGTTCAAGCGATTATCCTGACTCAGCTTCCCAAGTAGCTGAGATTACAGGCACACATCATCAGGCCCAGCCATTGTCTGTATTTTCAGTAGAGACGGGGTTTCACCACGTTCGTCAGGCTGGTCTTGAACTCATGACCTCAGATGATCCACCTGCCTCTGCCTCCCAAAGTGTGGCGATTACAGGCGTGAGCCACCACGCCCAGTCTGTTTTCTTTTTCTTTTTCTTTTTTTTTTTTTTTTTTGAGATGGAGTCTCAGTCTGTCTCTGGAGTGCAGTGGTGCAATCTCAGCTCACTGCAACCTCCACCTCCCAGGTTCAAGTGATTCTCCTGCCTCAGCCTACCAAGTAGCTGGGATTACATATATGTGCCACCACGCCTGGCCTGGCTAATTTGTGTATTTTTGATAGAGGCAGGTTTCACCATGTAGGCCAGGCTGCCTCGAACTCTCAGCCACAGGCAATCTGCCTGCCTTGGCCTCCCAAAGTGCTGGGATTACAGGTGTGAGCCACTGCACCTGGCTGTATTCTTATTTTTATTTACATAAGTTCAATAAAAATCTGCTCTCTATATAAGGAGGATACAATTGGAACATTGGTTTTACTACGAAGGCTTTGACTGAAATGTCTTAAAAATGTACATGAAATGCCTAGCTTCAAGAATTCCCAGCCTTATAGTGAGCGAATAAAAACAGTCACTTCCCGGCAGGCCCAAGAACATTGTAAGTAAAATCTCAAGTCTCCTTTGTTTGGCTTCCTAACCTTAAGAAATTTTTAAATCTGAGATTCATGTATGCTCAATATAGAGAGAAAAATTTATGTTTCTAAAGAGAAACTACAATACATCTTTTGTTATATAGTAGCCCTGTGCCTTACTTCCAAGTTCTTGTTACCTACCTGTAGACTGGAGTAGATCCTGAAGCCTCCTAATTTCTCCAATATTTGGCTGCAGCTTTCACCCTCAGAATGAAAGCTGCTCTGTTTCTAAAGTCCTATAGGCTAACATTAGATGAATTTTAAGGAACAAGCCTCATGCTTAATGTGTGTGCCACACAAAAAGTTCACCAAACTGTCCAATGTCATGACCGAAGACATCCAAATTACAAACCCAGAGAAGTTAATGTTTTCACACGGTGAAGAGCTTTTCCCAAGATGTTAGAACAAGGCTCCATATCACAATGAGACTTTTATCCCCCTTAATGCTACCTTGTTTACTTCGCAGGATAATGGTGTAACTGACTTTGCCATCAATACCTTCTTACTGGTAACTTAACAGACTCTAACCTAAAAAAAATCATTTACTATCCATTGATTAAATTTTTAAAAGGTCTGTGCTATGCTAATACTACATGCTGTAGCTAAGTAAATCCTGTGGGAAAATTGAGACCCATGTGCACAAAATAAACAATTAGGCCATGTGGTTACAACAGCTCTCACCTAATTCTCTCTGGTCTTTTGATTTATTCAACTGTTGTCTTAAAAATAATGATTTATAATTGTTATGAGTAAGTAATAATGTATGTATTTATGGGGTGCTTATGATGTTTTGATACAGGCACAAAATGTATAATGACTAAATTAGGGTAATCAAGGTAACCATCAGCTCAAGGATTTGTTGCTTATTTGTGTTAAGAATAGTCCAGGCCGGGCGCGGTGGCTCAAGCCTGTAATCCCAGCACTTTGGGAGGCCGAGACGGGTGGATCACGAGGCCAGGAGATCGAGACCATCCTGCCTAACACGGTGAAACCCCGTCTCTACTAAGAAATACAAAAAACTAGCGGCGAGGTGGCGGGCGCCTGTAGTCCCAGCTACTCGGGAGGCTGAGGCAGGAGAATGGCGTGAACCCGGGAGGCGGAGCTTGCAGTGAGCTGAGATCCGGCCACTGCACTCCAGCCTGGGCTACAGAGCGAGACACCGTCTCAAAAAAAAAAAAAAGAATACTCCAATTTGGCTTGGTGTGGGGGCTCACACCCGTAATTCAAGCACTTTGAGAGGCCGAGGCAGATGTATCACAAGGTCAAGAGATCGAGACCATCCTGGCCAACATGGTGAAACCCTGTTTCTAGTAAAAATACAAATATTAGCTGGGCATGGTGGCACATGCCTGTAATCCCAGCTACTTGGGAGGCTGAGGCAGGAGAATCACTTGAACCCAGGAGGTGAAGGTTGCAATGAGCTGAGATCATATCACTGCACTCCAGCCTGGCGACAGAGTGAGACTCTGTCTCAAAAAAAATAAAAATAAAAAAGAGTAGTCCATTTCCACTGTTTTAGTTATTTTGAAATTTACAATAAATTGTTGTTAACTATAGTCATCCTATTTTGGTTCCAAATACTCATCTTATTCATTACATACAACTGTATTTTTGTGCCATTAATCATCCCCACTTTATCCCTGCCTTCTCACTACCCTTCCAAGCCTCTGGCAACCACCATTCCACTCTTTATCACCATGAGATTGATTTTTTTTAGCTTCCACATATGAGTGAGAATATGTGATATTTGTCTTTCTGTGCCCAGCTTATTTCACTTAACATGGTGTCTTCCAGTTCCATCAATGTTGTTGCAAATGACAAGATTTTGTTCTTTTTGGTGGCTGAATAGTATTTTTTTTTTTTTTTGCTATTTCATTCATGCTTTTAAAAAATTTTTTTTTTATTATACTTTAAGTTCTAGGGTACATGCGCACAACATGCAGGTTTGTTACATATGTATACATGTGCCATATTGGTGTGCTGCTCCCATTAACTCGTCATTTACATTAGGTATATCTCCTAAGCTATCCATCCCCTCTCCCCACTCCCCACGACAGGCCCTAGTGTGTGATGTTCCCCTTCCTGTGTCCACGTGTTCTCATTGTTCAGTTCCCACCTATGAATGAGAACATGCGGTGTTTGGTTTTTTGTCCTTGCGATGGTTTGCTGAGAATAATGGTTTCCAGCTTCATCCATGTCCCTACAAAGGACATGAACTCATCCTTTTTTATGGCTGCATAGTATTCCATGGTGTATATGTGCCACATTTTCTTAATCCAGTCTATCATTGATGGACATTTGGGTTGGTTCCAAGTCTTTGCTATTGCGAATAGTGCCTCAATAAACATATTTGTGCATGTGTCTTTATAACAGCATGATTTATAATCCTTTGGGTATATACCCAGTAATGGAATGGCTGGGTCAAATGGTATGTCTAGTTTTAGATCCTTGAGGAATTGCCACACTGTCTTCCACAATGGTTGAACTAGTTTACAGTCCCACCAACAGTGTAAAAGTGTTCCTATTTATCTACATCCTCTCCGGCTGAATAGTATTCTACTGTGCATATATGCAACACATTTTCTTTATCCGTTTGTATTAGTCAGGCTTCTCTAGAGGGACAGAACTAATAGGAGAGATAGATAGATAGATAGATAGATAGATAGATAGATAGATAGATAGATAGATAGATATAGATAGATATAGATATATATAGGGGAGTTTATTAAGTATTAACTTACATGATCACAAGGTCTGACAATAGGCTGTCTGCAAGCTGAGGAGCAAGGAAAGCCAATCCAAGTCCCAAAACTGAAGAACTTGGAGTTGAATGTTCAAGGGCAGGAAGCATCCAGCATGGGAGAAAGATGTAGGCTGGGAGGCTAGGCCAGTCTCTCTTTTTCTGGTTTTTCTGCCTGGTTCATATTTGCTGGCAGCTGATTAGATTGTGCCCACCAGATTAAGGGTGAATCTGCTTTCCCTAGCCCACTGACTCAAATGTTAATCTCTTTTGGCAACACCCTCGCAGATACACCCAGGATCAATATTTTGTATCTTTCAATCTGAACAAGTTGACACTCAGTATTAACCATCACAAGTCCACTCCTAATCAACTTGAACCGATACACATCTCCTGAGATCATACATGGTCTTCAAATAAAGACAATAGTAAGGTCACAATTATGCCTAACACAATACAACTATCCTTCGTACAACAGGAAGCGTACCAATCCCCAAATACTGTTACATAAAGTTAACAATATTTAAATGCTGATATGAAGACAATAAATCTTATGTCACAAGATAAAGGAAAAGGAAATAAAATAAAGATATTTTCTTAGTACAAGTTTATACATGCACAAACATGTTTTCAGCAAAAGAGAAGGAAATACTCAGGACAATTACAGTCCCCGTTTCTGCAGCTGGTCACTTCGTTGTAACTGGTATTCATGACTACCTTATTCTACTAGCCATTCTGTATTCCGTCTGCTTTCAGCAAGCACCTCAGCAGGTTGTGGGGTTTTTCCTGGTGGAGTGACCCAAACCTTCATCCCTGAGGGGTCTGGGCCATTTGTAGTCCTGCCTGGATTGGGCTGTTGTAGTTTCCCATTGACCTTAATCACAGGACATGGTAATACTAAGAGACATCCTAATGGATCTCCTGTATTTCATGCATTCTCTTCCTTCCCTCCATTGTGAAGTAGTAGACTGATTTCATCTTGATAGTCCGGGTCAATCACCACAGCCAACACTGTAACTCCCTTCTTAGCCTGTTGACTTAAAGGTAGGAGGAGCCCAAAGTGTCCAGGGGGGCAATCTTAACTTCCAGTTTAATGGAATAATTGTTGTGTATCCTAGTTACAGCGTTCTTCCCTCTGGAACTAAGACCTCTAGGCCATCAGAATGTAATATCATGGGAAAAGGAAGCAAAAATTTTGCTAGTGGATCACTAGGGGTGATGGTGAGTGGTACCACTTCCACTCTAACCCCTTAATTCTTGGACCTGTGTATCCTAGCTATGGGAGAAACAGTACCATATATTGGATGCTGATTCAGAGCATACATGGCTTTATGGAGAACATTGCCCCAGCCGTGCTAAGTATTGTCACCTAGTTGGCATTGTAATTGTGACTTCAAAAGGCCATTCCACCGTTTTGTCAATCCAGCTGCTTCAGGATGATGGGGAACATGGTAAGAACAGTGAATTCCATGAGCATGAGCCCACTGCTGCACTTCTTTAGCTGTAAAGTGAGTGCCTTGGTCAGAGGCAATGTTGTGTGAAATACCATGACGGTGGATAAGGCATTCCACGAGTCCACAGATGATAGTCTTGGCAGAAGCATTATGTGCAGAATAGGCAAACCCATATCCGGAGAAAGTGTCTATTCCAGTGAGGACAAACCTCTGCCCTTTCCATGAGGAAAGAAGTCCAATACAATCAACCTGCCACCAGGTAGCTTGCTGATCACCCCAAGGAATGGTGCCATGTAGAGGGCTCAGTGTTGGTCTCTGCTGCTGGCAAACTGGGCACTCAGTAGTGGCCGTAGCCAGGTCAGCCTTGGTGAGTGGAAGTCCACGTTGCTGAGCCCAGGTGTGACCACCATCCCTGCCACCATGGCCACTTTGTTCATGGGCCCATTGGGTGATGACAGGGGTGGCTGGGAAAAGAGGCTGAGTGGTGTCCACAGAACAGGTTACCCTATCCACTTGATTATTAAAATTCTCCTCTGGCCGAGTGTGCTGGTTCATGCCTGAAATCCCAGCACTTTGGGAGGCCGAGGCAGGTGGATCACCTAAGGTCAGGAGTTCAAGACCAGCCTGACCAACAAGGTGAAACCCCATTTCTACTGCAAACACAAAAAGTAGCCAGGCATGGTGGCAGGCGCCTGTAGTCCCAGCTACTCAGGACCCTGAGATAGGAGAATTGCTTGAACCCAGGAGGCAGAGGTTGCAGCGAGCCGAGATTATGCCACTGCACTCCAGCCTGGACAACCGAGCAAGACTCCGTCTCAAAAAAAAAAAAAAATTATCCTCTGTTGAGGTCACCTGTTGGTAAGTACTCACACAGGATACAAATATCTTCACAGTTTTTGCCCACTCAGAGAGGTCCATCCACATACCTCTTCCCCAAATTTCTTTGTCATCAATTTTCCAATCATGCTTCTTCTATGTCCCTGACCAGCCAAACCATTGGCTACAGCCCATGAGTCAGTATATAATCACACATCTGGCCATTTCTCCTTCCATGCAAAGTGCACAACCAGGTGCACTGCTTGAAGTGCTGCCCACTGGGAAGATATCCCTTTACCATTGTCCTTCAGGGATGTCCTACAAAGGGGCTGGAGTGCTGCAGCTGTCCACTTTCAGATGGTGCCTGCATATTGTGCAGAACCATCTGTGAGCCAGGCACTAGCCTTCTCTTTCTCTGACAACTGATCATAGGGAACTCCCCATGACGCCATTGGTGCAGGCTGGAAAGAGAAGGCAGGGTGGCAGGAGTGGAGACCATGAGCATTTGAGCCACTTCCTTGTGTAACTTACCTGTGCCTTCAGGACCTGCTTGAGCCCTATCACATATATACCATTTCCATTTGATGATGGAATGCTGTTGGTTGCATGACCCATTTTATAACTAGATAGGTCAGAAAGCACCCAGTTCATGATAGGCAGTTCAGGTCGCATGGTGAGTTGATGACCCATAGTCAAATGTTCAGTTTCCACCAAAGCCCAGTAACAGGCCAAGAGCTGTCTCTCAAAAGGAGAGTAGTTATCTGAAGAAGATGGCAGGGCCTTGCTCCAAAATCCTAGAGGCCTCCACTGTGATTCACTTCTGGGGGCCTGCCAAAGGCTCCAAACAGCATCCCTATCTGACACTGACCCCTCAAGCACTATTGGATCTGCTGGGTCATATGGCCCAAGTGGCAGAGCAGCTTGCACAGCAGCCTGGACCTGCTGCAGAGCCTTCTCCTGTTCTGGATCCCACTCAAAACTGGCAGCCTTTCGGGTCACTCAATAAATGGGCCAGAGTAACACACCCAAATGAGTAATGTGTTGCCTCCAAAATCCAAATAGTCCCACTAGTCGTTGTGCCTCTTTCTTGGTTGTAGGAGTGGCCAAATGCAGCAACTTATCCTTCACCTTAGAAGGAATATCTTGACAGGCCCCACACCACTGGACCCCTAGAAATTTTACTGAGGTAGAAGGTCCCTGAATTTTTCTTGGCTTTATTTCCCATCCTCTGGCATGCAAATGTCTCACTAATAAGTCCAGTGTGTTTGCTGCTTCTTGCTCACTGGATCCAATCAGCATAACATCATCAATGTAATGGACCAGTGTGATATTTTGCAAAAGCAAAAAGTGATCAAGGTCTCTTTGATTCAAAGCTGGAGCATTGATATACCCCTGAGGTAGGACAGTAAAGGTATATTGTGGCCTTGCCAGCTAAAGGCAAATTGCTTCTGGTGGGCCTGATGGACAGGAATTAAGAAAAAGGCATTTGCCAAATCAATGGCTGCATACCAGCTACCAGAAGATGTGTTAATTTGCTCAAGCAATGAAACCACATCTGGTACAGCAGCTGCAACTGGAGTCACCACTTGGTTAAGCTTACGATAATTCACTGTCATTCTCCAAGATCCATCTGTCTTCTGCACAGGCCAAATGGGAGAGTGGAACAGGGATGTGGTGGAAATCACCACGCCTCCATCTTTCAAGTCCTTGGTGGTGGCACTAATCTCCGCATTCCCTCCAGGGGAGAGATACTGTTTTTGATTTACTATTTCTCTAGGTAGAGGCAGCTCTAATGGTTTCCATTTGTCCTTCCTGCTTAATAGCCCTCACCCTACCAGTTAGGCAGCCAATGTGGGAGTTCTGCCAGCTGCTAAGTATATCTATGCCAATGATGCATTCTTGCACTGGGGAAATGACCACAGGATGAGTCCAGGGGCAACTGGACCCACTGTAAATCAGACCTGAGCTAAAACTCCATTAATTACCTGACCACCACAAGCCCCTACTTTAACTGGAGGACCACAATGATGTTTTGGGTCCCCTGGAATCAACGTCAGCGCAGAGCCAGTGTCCAGTATTCCCTGAAATGTCTGATCATTTCCTTTCTCTGATGCAGTTACCCTAGTAAAAGCCCAGAGGTCTCTTTGGGGAAGGATGGGAGAAAGATTCACTGCATAAATTGTTGGTAATGGGCTGGACGTGGTGACTCACATCTGTGATCCCAGCACTTCGGGAGGCAGAGGCAGGCAGATCACCTGATGTCAGGAGTTCGAGACCAGCCTGGCCAACATGGTGAAACCCCGCTTCTACTAAAAATACAAAAATTAGCTGGGCGTAGTGGCACACACCTGTAATCTCAGCTACTCGGGAGGCTGAGGCAGGAGAATCGCTTGAATCCAGGAGGCGGAGGTTGCAGTGAGCCGAGATTGTACTATTGCACTCCAGCCTGGGCGGCAGAACAAGACTCTATAGCAAAAAAAAAAAAAAAAAAAAAAATTGTTGGTAATGTAGTGGGGACCTTCCTCAAAGGGACCTGGCCTCCCCTTTATTCAAGGAGCCCTGGGTTGTCAATTGGCTCAAGTCTGGAAATTGATTGAGAAGCTGTGATTCTCTGTTTTTATCATTCAAATCAGTGTTTTGTCTATTCAACCTAGACATTTCCTGCTTGTATAAATTTAGTAGGAATGCAGTAGGCTTCCTATCAATTTCACTTCTAGGAACACCGTGATTAATTAGCCAATGCCAGAGCTCTACACAAGTCAGACTATTCTGATTGCTGCTTTGCCTCTGCTGTCCATTGTGGTAGCTGTGCCCACCTTGCCTTTGACAGTTGAGTGCCACCACTTGGCCCCTGCCACCTCAGAATTCAGTTATTTCCATTGTATTTATTTATTATTTTTATTTTTTATTTCTGAGACGGAGTCTTGGTCTGTGGCCCAGGCTGGAGTGCAGTGGCTCAAATCTCGGCTCACTACAACCTCCACCTCCTGGGATCAAGCAATTCTCCTGCCTCAGCCTTCCCAGTAGATAGGATTATAGGCACCTGCCACCACACGTGGCTAATTTTTGTTTTTTTAGTAGAGATGGGGTTTCACCATGTTGGCCAGGCTGATCTTGAACTCTTGACCTCAGGTGATCCACCCACCTCGGCCTCCCAAAATGCTGGGATTACAGGCATGAGCCAACGTGCCTGGCCTATTTCCATTGTATTTAAATTTTGTAGTTGAGCAACTGTGGTTCCCACTGTTATATACAAAGAGGAATGACAGGACTCTTCAAAGATGCAGGTGCTGCCCTCACAAATCTATTTAGCAAGGCATTGGTCAAGGCTATATCTTCTGGACCCTCCCAGCTGGGATGAGTAGGTCTAAAGTCACTAATCTACTCCACCATCCCAATCTCCCTAAGCCGTTGGATCCCTTCCTCTACATTAAACCAAGAGAAATTGGGCATTTTAGCTCACTCACAGTGGACCATATTTTAATCCATATTTCTGCTAACCAAGCAAGTAAACAATTAGAGCCTTTTTTTAACTCCCCAAGCTGCAACAGTAAAAGCAGAGTCCCTACTTAGTGAGTCAAATCAATAAATTCAGCCTGATCCAATTCTATGTTTCTTCCACAATTATCCCATACCCTTAGTATCCATTCCACTGCTGTTCTCCAGGTTTCTGTTTCTATAAATTAGAGAACTCAAACAGTTCCTTTCGACTGTAGTGCACCTCCTCATGGCTCACACTCTCAACCTCACCTCTAGGGGCCCACCAGGACTTTAGTTTAGTTATAGGTCTAGAAGCAAACAGAGGCATTGGGGGTGGCTCCTGAGGAGAATTAACGTTATCTTGCACGGCAGCTGCCTCAGGGGAGGCCATCGCTATTGCCTCAGGCAGTGCAGTTGCACCTCAGACAAAGGTGGAAAGGCTGATGGCAGCATGGGTCGGGGAGAGGATGCTGCAACTACTGGGGATGGGAAGCTGTTCCTTCCGGCAAAAAATATTCATCAGAGTTTACAAACTCAGTGTCCCCAGCTTCATCAGGGTCCTCCCACAAATCCACATTCCAAGTTTCAGGGTCCCATTCTTTTCCCATGAATGTCCTCACTTTAACAGTAGACACATGGCAAATCTATGCATGTATCTTTCGTTGCAGGTCAGCCACTCACATGATAAGAGCTTGTATCTGTTTTTCCACAATTTCAGTTTTCTCTACAGGAGATACGACTCTCACTCAGGGCAATCTTAGCAGATTTGAGGCTCAGTATCTTTCTGATGCCAGGAGACAGAATCCCTGAGTTCATCATTTTCTTTCATCACTTTGTCCACTGAACTTAGGAGCAACCAACCAGCTTTATTATGTTCCTTGGTTCTCCACATATGGTCAAAGGTATTATGTATAGAGTAACTCAACTCTTTGCCTCTCTCGAGTGGTGAATCAGGAGTGTCAAATGCATTTATTTCGTATAACTCTCTAAACAGTTCACACCAAGGACTATCAGTGTTCTCCATACTCTTAGAAGTACAGTCCTTAGCATTTTTGGGTCTAATCATATTAAGCAGCCAAATCCAGAAACCCCAAAAATGAAAAAACTCCATCCTTAATATTCAGTTCCTATAGAACCACTCCTGATACCAAAATATGTGTTAGTCAGTGTTCTCTAGAGGGACAGAATTAATAGGATATATATATATATATATCCTATTAATATATACATATACACACACACACGAAGGGGAGTTTATTAAGTATTAACTCATGTGATTACAAGGAACCACAATAGGCTGTCTGCAAGCAGAGAAGCAAGGAGAGCCAGTCCAACCCCCCACAACTGAAGAACTTGGAGTCTGATGTTTATGGGCAGGAAGCACCCAGTACAGGAGAAAGATGTAGACTGAGAGACTAGGCCGGTCTCTCCTTTCACATTTTTCTGCGTGCTTTATATTCACTGTCAGCTGATTACATTGGGCCCACCAGGTTAAGGGTGGATCTGCCTTCCTCAGCCCACTGACTCAAATGTTAATATCTTTTGACAACACCCTCACAGCCACACCCAGGATCAATACTTTGTATCCTTCGATCCAATCAAGTTAACATTCAGTATTAACCATTATACCATTCATCCAATGATGGAAAATCAGTTGATTTCAATCTGATTTTGGGTATCTAATTATTAGGGTACTTGGTATAATAAATTTTTAAATGTATCAGGAAGCTAAAGAACGAGTCATGAATAAACAAAAAATATTCATTATACAATATGGATACCATAGCATATTTCACCCATTCTAAAATGCAATTCCCTTCTACTTCTCATCTTAACATCTCAAACTGGGATCAGTAGTATAACACTTGTCAGTAATTGCCTCTGCATGTGCATCAAAACCTGCAGAATGGCCATCGCCCACTTGGCAGAAATTTCCTGAGTCCATAACAGAATGCCCTTAAGAAATGCCTCATCACCAACATTCTTGATGGTCAGATGTTGATATTTGTTAAGGTCTTTAAAGAGTCTGGGATTTTACTCTCCTCGCAAGCTAACAAGCTACCTGTTAAATTGTGTGGATCCAAGCATGGGGTGGATTCTGGCAGAAGATGTGAGACTTGAGGGGTTAGAGAAAAAAGTCTGCATTTCTCAAGTCAAAAGCAATAGATGGAGTGCTCAGGTGATGTTCATGAGGTTTCCCAAGCCTCCCAATTCCCACAAGGACAACACAGGTGGCCTAGATGGACAAATTGGGTTGTATTACAGGATAAAAACGTTGAGCTGGGAGATTTGTCATTTTTACAGTGAGTGGAAAATAGGCTGGCTCACTGTTGGGACGTTACCTCAGCAAACACCACCCTAAGGAATAGCTTAGGGAAGGAGTGGTCAGGGCCTTGCATTCTTGGCATACCCTGCAAGGGCATGGTGCACTCAAGGTCATTGCATAGTCTTTCCCATCAATATTGTGTTAGAAAACAGACATCAATATCTGAATTCGAAAATGGTTTAGAAGAATTGGTCTATCAATATAAAATTATTTTTAGTATACCTTAACTAATTTATTTAGTTTCTATTTTCTTTGTATGAATGTACAACAATAATATGATAAAAAATCTACCATAATAATCTAAATAACTCTTTCAATAAATGTAAAATAAAAATTCTTTTTTCTTTTTTTTTTGAGATGGAGTCTCACTCTGTTGCCAGGCTAGAGTACAATGGCACAATCTTGGCTCACTGCAACCTCCGCCTCTCATGTTCAAGCGATTCTCCTGCCTCAGCTTCCTGAGTAGCTGGGACAACAGGCATCCGCCACCACGCCCAGCTAATTTTTTTTATTTTTAGTAGAGACTGGGTTTCACCATGTTGGCCAGGATAGTCTCGATCTCTTGCCAAGATCATGCCACTGCACTCCAGCCTGGGAAACAAAGAGTGAAACTCAGTCTCAAAAAAAA
>NW_012099932.1:78332-79500 GCF_000951045.1 Mandrillus leucophaeus
AATAAATATGAGGCCCAGGCTGTGTTGCCCAGGACTAGTCTCAAACTGGTAGGCTCAAGTGATCCTCCTGCTGTGGCCTTCCAAATTGCTAGGATTACAGACATGAGCCACTGTACCTGGCCCGTTAGACCAAATTTTATGATATCTTTGGTTTCTCTATGGTTTTTGCCAATTATGTATACATATCTAAACAATACAGGGCAGGGTTATTATTATTATTTTTGCTCTGTTTGAAATGTGGGTAAATGGAGTCATAGTGCAGATACTCTTTTGTTACTTAATTATTTCACTTAACATATTGTTGTTTATTGTGCCATGGTTGTCCATTGCATGAATACACCACAGTTTGTTATTTATTCATCTAATTATGGAAATTGTTATTGTTTCCAGTTTTGGGCTAGTATGAGTGAAGCTGCTCTGAACGTTATTGTGCAAGCTTTTCTGTGGACATAGGTTTTTACTTCTCTTGAGTAACTATCTAGTAACAAATTACTAGGGATTTCTGAGTTACATGAATACATGGTTAACTTTAAAAGAAACTGCCAAACTGGTTTTTTTCCTTCTTTTTTGTTTTTTTGTTTTTTGTTTTTTGTTTTTTGAGATGAAGTTCCACTCTTGTTGCCCAAGCTGGAGTGCAATGGTGTGATCTCAGCTCACTGCAATTTCCACCTTCCTGGTTCAAGTAATTCTCCTGCCTCAGCCTCCCGAGTAGCTGGGATTACAGGTGTGAGCCACTGCGTTGGACCTAAACCGTTCTCCAAATTGGCTGTACTATTATTTTGTATTCAAACTAACAACATACGAGTTCCAGTTACTTCACATCCTTGCCACTGCTAGAAATGGCCAATCTTTTTAATATGAGTAATTCTTGTGGATGTGTAGTGACACATCTTATTAAAGTTTCAATTTGCCTTTCTCTACTGAGTAACGATGTTGAGCATTTTCTCCAGTGCTTATTGCCATCCGTGTATCTTCTTGGGCAAAGTAGCCAAATCTTTTGCCCATTTTTTTGGAAGGGTAGGGGCTGTCTCCTTATTGAATTGTAAGATTATTATAAATATATTATGTATTATAATTATTTTTGAGACTGAGTCTAGCACTTTTGCCCAGGCTGGAGTGCAGTGGAGTGAGTTCCACTCACTGCAGCTATTCTCCTACCTCAGCCTCC
>NW_012099932.1:82055-83141 GCF_000951045.1 Mandrillus leucophaeus
CCTGTAGTCCCAGCTACTCAGGAGGCTGAGGCAGGAGAATCGCTTGAACCCAGGAGGCAGAGGTTGCAGTGAGCCGAGATCATGCCACTGTACTCCAGCCTGGGTGATAGAGCGATACTCCATCTCAAAAAAAGAAAAAAAAAAGACACATTTACTTAAGCTTTTCTAAACCGTATGTCTTACATTACCTTTCTTGTTTGCCGTATTGTACTGGTCAGGACCTTCAATACCATATTGAATAGAAGTGGTGAACAGAGACATTCCTTTTTAGCATATTTGAGACATTTACTCTTTCACCATGAAGTGTGATTTTAGCTGAATGTTTTCCACAGGTGTCGTTTATCAGGCTAAGTTCCCTTTTATTCCTAGGTTGCCAAGAGTTTGATTATGATGTGTCTGTAGTGTTTTTGTCTTTTCTGCTCTGGGTTCATTGAGTTTCCTGGATCTGTAAGCTTATAGTTTTCATCAAAGCACAGTAAATGAATGGTATGCAATGCAGGTGGACTGAGGTGCCTACTACATCTGATATGCATAGCTGAGATTGTATGTATGCCCAGCATCCAATCCTTTAGGAAAGCATTTTTTTCCCTTTTCATATGGTTTGCATGATGATCCTGTACCACTATGCCCCAAGACTAGTCCATGACTCAAGCTGGACTCATTGATCAGAGCCCTTCCTAGGACTTTTCTGTTAACTGTATCTCCAGGTTACAGCTAACAGGATGTAACACTGCCCACACTCTTCCAGGAGTCATGGGTAGACAACTTGCAAGAGGAGAGTGATATGAAAAGAGAGGAACTGAGCTAGAGAAAGCCCTGAAAATATTGAGGCTGGGGATGTAGTCAGGTGGAAGTTGCCTATACGTGGACATTTTAGTTTTGAGGGCCAATAATTTATTCTTTTGCTAAAACTAACATGAGACTTTTATTATTTTTATTTTTGCTCAACTACAATGCAGTGCTTATAAGCCACACTAGGAATCTGTAATTTCTTGAGGAAAAAGGTAGGAGTATATTTCAAGTTACATTTTTTTTTTTTTTAAGACAGAGTCTCGCTCTGTCACCCAAGCTGGAGTGCAGTGGCAC
>NW_012099932.1:84066-90548 GCF_000951045.1 Mandrillus leucophaeus
GCTAGTTTTTTTTTGTATTTTTTAGTAGAGACGGGGTTTCACTGTGTTAGCCAGGATGGTCTCGATCTCCTGACCTCATGATCCACCCGTCTCGGCCTCCCAAAGTGCTGGGATTACAGGCTTGAGCCACCGCGCCCGGCCATAAAACTACTTCTTGACCACTGTTCACCAGTATTCACAATAAACAATATACAATTGGAATAACACTCTGACTACTACAAACTTATTTTTCCTGGCTTCTGGTGAACCAGTAAAACGAATATTGAAAAGACTGTAAGGAATGCGCAGGGATAAAGAAAAAACATCCAGATCAATAGTTTAAGATAAAAGCCTTGTTCTTCCAGGTCCTAAACTACAACCATCTCTAACCATCTGATTAGGTTTCCATGAACCGAGCCTCAGATATTCCATGAATCATGACCATTGAATCAACATAGCACAGGGATTTCAACTTTTTGTAAAGAAAAGGTTCACCAGATGAATCTTTACATGTCCATTTTAGTCTTGTTTAAAACACACCAGGCTTTGTCTAGTTTCCTCTTCTGGGTGGGGAGGTTGTTGGCAGTGATACCGTTTTTCCTTTCAGGAATTTTGTAAACAAACCGTTATGTTTATGACTACATGTATAGGTATAGATTCTGACTAGGTGCTGTATTAGTCCATACTCACACTGCGATAAAGACATACCCGAGATGGGGCAATTTACAAAAGAAAGAGGTTTAATGGACTTGCAGTTCCAAGTGGCTGGGGAGGCCTCGCAATCATGGTGGATGGCAAGGAGGAGCAAGTCACATCATACAAGGATGGCAGAAGGCAAAGAGAGAGCTTGTGCAGGGGAGCTCCTCTTTATAAAACCATCACATCTCATGAGACTTATTTACTATCACAAGAACAGCACAAGAAAGACTTGCCCCTATGATTCAATTACCTCACACTGGGGCCCTCCCACAACACATGGGAATTCAAGATGAGATTTGGGTGGGGACACAGCCAAACCATATCATTCCACCTCTGGCTCCTCCCAAATCTTATGTCCTCACATTTCAAAACCAATCATGCCTTCCCAACAGTCCCCCAAAGTCTTGACTCATTTCAGCATTAACTCAAAAGTCCACAGTCCAAAGTCTTGCCTGAGACAAGGTAAGTCCCTTCCACCTATGAGCCTGTAAAATCAAAAGCAAGTTACTTACTTCCTAGAAACAATGGGGGTACAAGCATTGGGTAAATACAGATCCCAAATGGGAGAAACTGGCCAAAACAAAGGTACTACAGGCCCCATCCAGTCAAAATCAAGCAGGGCAGTCAAATCTTTTTTTTTTTTTTTTTTTTTTTGAGACAGAGTCTCACTCTGCCTAGAATGCAGTGGGTGATCTTGGCTCACTGCAACTTCCACCTGCCAGGTTCAAGCGATTCTACTGCCTCAACCTCCCAAGCAGCTGGGGTTAGAGGCACTCACCACCACGCCCAGTTAATTTTTTGTATTTTTAGTAGAGAAAGGGTTTCACCATGCTGGCCACTGTGGTCTCAAACTCCTGACCTCAAGTGATCCACCCACCTCTGCCTCCCAAAGTGCTGGGATTACAGGCATGAGCCACCACGCCTGAACAGGCAGTCAAATCTTAAAGCTCCAAAATTATCTCCTTTGACTTCATGTCTCACATCCAGGTAACACTGATGCAAGAGGTGAGTTTCCATGGTCTTGAACAGCTTCACCTGTGGCTCTGCAAGGTACAGCTTCCCTCCTGGCTGCCTTCATGGGCTGGCATTGAGTGTCTACGGCTTTACCAGGTGCACAGTGCAAGCTGTCAGTGGATCTACCATTCTGAGGTCTGGAGGACAGTGGTCCTCTTCTCACAGCTCCACTAGGCAGTGCTCCAGTAGGGACTTTATGTGGGGGCTGCGACTCCACATTTCCCTTCTGCACTGTACCTAGCAGAGAGTCTCCATGAGGGCCCCGCCCCCGCAGCAAACTTCTGCCTGGGCATCCAGGCATTTCCATACAACTTCTGAAATCTAGGCAAAGGTTTCCAAACTTCAATTCTTGACTTCTGTGCACCTGCAGGCTCAACAGCATGTGGAAGCTACCAAGGCTTGGGGCTTGTACCCTCTGAAGCCACAGCCCATGGTGTACTTTGGCCCCTCTTCACCATGGGTGGAGCAGCCAGGATGCAGGGCACCAACTCCCTAGACTGCATACAGCATGGGAACCCTGGGCTGGGCCCATGAAACAATTTTTTTCCTCCTAGGCCTCTGGGCCTGTGATGGGAGGGGCTGCCGTGAAGCCCTCTGACATGCCCTGGAGACATGTGATTAACATTCATCTCCTCGTTACTTATCCAAATTTCTGCAGCCAGCTTGAATTTCTCCTCAGAAAATGTGGGAAAGTTAGGAGCTACTTAGAGACGTGTTGAATGGCTTTGCCCAAAATAATGACAGCAATATGGACAATAAGGTCCAGACTGACCTAGTCTCAGATGTAAATGAGGAACTTTTTGGGAACTGGAGCAAAAATGACAAAGATTACTCTTGTTATGTTTTAGTGAGGAGACTGGTGGCATTTTGCCCCTGCCCTTGAAATTTGTGGAACCTTGAACTTGAGAGAGATGATTTAGGGTGTCTGTCTTCTTCTGAGCCCTCCAAACTGTTCCAAACTCTGCCTGTTACCCAGTTCCAAAGGTGCTTCCACATTTTCAGATATCTTTTCAGCAACGCCCCACTCTACTGGTACTAACTTACTATATTAGTCCATTTTCATGCTGCTGCTAAGACATAGCCTGGCTCACGCCTGCAATCCCAGCACTTTGGGAGGCCAAGGCAGATGGATCACAAGGTCAGGAGTTTGAGACCAGCCTGGCTAACATGGTGAAACGCCGTCTCTACTAAAAATACAAAAATTAGCCAGGTGTTGTGGTGGGCGCCTGTAATCCCAGCAACAGGGAGCTGAGGCGGAGGTTGCAGTGAGCCGAGATCGCACCACTGCACTCCAGCCTAGGGGACAAGAGCAAGACTTTGTCTCAAAAAAAAAGAAAAACAAAAAAAAAGAAAAAAGAAAAATGTCTATATATCCATCTTATGTATACACACACACACACACAAACCACAATGGTTCTTAAGTATATAACAAGTTCTAATTGAGTAATGACTATGGAAATTTCCCCCGACATTTAGAAAAGCTGTTCTCTAATGCCAAGGAAATAATATACCATCGTACCAAATATTCTTTTCTGATAAGGGAAGCAACCACAGAAAGCTTTCATTTATTGAAGGCAACCAGTGCTATTGATGCAAACAAAACAAAATCCCAATGACTCGCCCCAAACTACTTTTATTTATTTTTGTTTGAGTCAGGGTCTCAATCTGTCGCCCAGACTGGAGTGCAGTGGCATGATCTCAGCTCACGGTAACCACTGTCTCTTGGGTTCAAGCTATTCTCTTGCGCCAGCCTCCCAAGTAACTGGATTATAGGTATGTGCTACCATGCCCAGCTAATATTTTTTTCCTTCCCAAGACGGAGTCTCGCTGTGTCACCGGGCTGGAGTGCAGTGGCATCATTTTGGGTCACTGTAAATTCCACTTCCTTTGTTCAAGCGATTCTCCTGCCTCAGTCTCCTGAGTAGCTGGGATTACAGGCGCCTGCCCTCACACCTGGCTAATTTTATATTTTTCAGTAGAGACGAGGTTTCACTATGTTGGCCAGGCTGGTCTTGAACTCCTGACCTCAGGTGATCTGCCCACTTCAGTCTTCCAAAGTGCTGGGATTACAGGCGTGAGCCACTGTGCCTGGCCTAATTTTTGTATTGTTTAGTAGAGACGGGGTTTCACCATGTTGATGAGGTGGGTCATTAACCCAAACTACTTTCTTTCTTTTTTTTTTGAGACCAAGTTTCGCTCTTGTTGCCCAGGTTGGAGTGCAATGGCACAATCTTGCCTCACCGCAACTTCCGCCTCCTGGGTTCAAGCAATTCTCCTGCCTCAGCCTCCCAAGTAGCTGGGATTACAGGCATGTGCCACCACACCTGGCTAATTTTGTATTTTTAGTAGAGATGGGGTTTCTCCATGTTGGTCAGACTGGTCTTGAACTCCCCACCTCAGGTGATCCACCTTGGCCTCCCGAAGTGCTGGGATTACAGACGTGAGCCACAGTGCCCAGCCATAACCCGAACTACTTTCAAAATGAACATATCAAACTTGATTTTTATTAGAATGCAATTATTTCTTCACATTAGTAAAGCAAAAAGCAAGAGCCCAGTTTTATATACATTTCATATTTTCTTCTTTTGCTAACACCAAGTCTGCTTTATCTGAATTTTCCATTTCATGAGTATCAATTCTCCACTGCTGTCTGCACAGCCAATTATTTTTTTCAGGATCAAGTCTCTTGGTTTGTCTGCAGCATCTCTTTCCTTCTTTGATTTTAATGTCATCCAACTGTCAGGTAAATATTTTCTTCTTGTACCATCTTTTTAACAGCTTTTTTGAGAATTAAATGTTTCAAGTAACTCTGGACAAGCTAGTTTCTTCAGGTTCCCAAGTACTTTCAGCATCTATAAATCCCTTCCACATCAGGAAATGCTCTACCTTGCCATTCACTGCACATTGACCCAGTGCTTTTTCCACTACAAATTCTTCAGGCTCTGCCTCAACTTTTTTTTTGGAGATGGAGTTTCACTCATGTTGCCCAGGCTGGAGTACAGTGGCGCCATTTCAGCTCACCACAACCTCCGTCTCCCAAGTTCAAGCGATTCTCCTGCCTCAGCCTCCTGAGTAGCTGGGATTACAGGCATGTGCCACCACACCCAGCTCATTTTTGTATTTTTAGTAGAGAAAGGGTTTCTCCATGTTGATCAGACTGGTCTCGAATTCCCAACCTCAGGTCATCTGCCCGCCTCGGCCTCCCAAAGTGCTGGATTACAGGCGTGAGCCACCGTGCCCAGCCCCAGCTTTTTTATTCTATTGTTTCCTTTCCATTTTTCTGCTCACCACCTCACACTGCTCTGGGTTGAAGATCTGCAGTGTCTCCAGCCCCGCATGCCTCAAGCTCAAGCTTCGTCTCAAGGGCTAAATTTAGATTTTAAAAAGATCACTCTGTCCTTGGTGTGGAAACAGAGATGAAGGAGGGGTCAAAGTAGAGGCAGGAAGACCATTTTCACCTGTTTTAAGCATCCAAGTCAAACAGGGTAACTTTAATCAACCCTGAAAGCCTAAAGTAAGGAGACAATTGGGCAGATACAGGGGATATCAGTAGACTTGCTTAAAAACTGGTTTTGAAGGGAAGAAAATTGAATGATTTTCATATTTTGATTTGAGACGATAATAAAGATGTAGAAAACAAGGAAGAACAAGAGTGGGCAGAGGGCAGAGACAGAGGGATGAGTTCCGGTTTGGTTGCTTTGACAGAAGTGCTTTAGGGGGTCATTTCAAATGTGGGTTGAAAATATATATGGGGATCCCAGATCCCACATGGTAAATTGATTTTGTTTTGTTTTTGAGACCAAATCTTGCTCTGTCGCCCAGGCTGGAGTGCAGATCTCAGCCTGGTGTGGGATCTCAGCTCACTGCACCTCCGTCTCCCAAGGTTCAAGTGATTCTCATGCCTGTCTCCCAAGTAGCTGGGACTACAGGCGCCCACCACCACGCCCAGCTAACTTTTTTGTATTTTTAGTAGAGATGGGGTTTCACCATGTTGGTCAGGCTGGTCTCAAACTCCTGACCTCAGGTGATCTACCTGCCTCGGCCTCCCAAAGTTCTGGGATTACAGGTGTAAGCCACTGCACCCGGCCCTTGATTTATTTTTAAAAGTTTTATTATTTGGCTTCAATCTCATTTATATATGAGGAAAATGAAGCTCAGAAGAGTTTCAATGATTTAATGGAGGACTTAAAATATTAGAAAAAAGGGTTTTATTATTAAGAGAATTTAAATGAAGACATTAATAGAAAATGAAAAGAAATTATGAACCCTTTTAAAACCTTTCAATTCAGTGTTCTAGTTCTTCATTTCCTTGATACAACTCTGTACCATGGTCATAATTTTTGTCTCATGAATAGGAGGAAAAATGATAGGAGTGGAGACTATCCTGAGGAATACTTTTGAGATTAGTGGATAAGTGTTCAATGAATAAGTCAGGTACGCCTAAAAAAACACTGAACGTATATGTACATCACAGTCAGTATCTAATACCGTGAACAGTTAGTCAAAACAGCTGTCTCTTTCCTAACCATTTTGCCATACAATGATCTACTTAAAATACAAATTTCACAACTTCAATGATTCTTCACTGCCCACAATTAACGCACTGCTTCATAGACTATGTTCTACCAATTATACATTGCCTATATATAATAGTCACTGTAAAGAAATAATGAACAGGCATGGTGGCTCATGTCTGTAACCCCAGCACTCTGGGAGACTGAGGCAGGGGAATCTCTTAAGGCCAGGAGTTTTGAGAGCAGCCTGGGCAAGACAGTGAGACCTTTTGGCTA
>NW_012099932.1:92108-92642 GCF_000951045.1 Mandrillus leucophaeus
GGCTAACACGGTGAAACCCTGTCTCTACTAAAAAATACAAAAAACTAGCCGGGCGAGGTGGCGGGTGCCTGTAGTCCCAGCTACTCGGGAGGCTGTGGCAGGAGAATGACGTAAACCCGGGAGGTGGAGCTTGCAGTGAGCTGAGATCTGGCCACTGCACTCCAGCCTGGGTGACAGAGTGAGACTCCGTCTCAAAAAAAAAAAAAAAAGAGGTAGTAGTACTGAGTGATATTCTGGCATTCTATTAAATATTCTACACTAGAAGATTATAGGGAAAAGGGAGCTGAATTCTAAGAGAACAAATGTAGAGAAGGCAACCCTATGGTCTTGGGAAAATACAAAAATGGAAGGAAAAATATATTCAAAATGTATCCTAAAAATTGTTAGACATGCACCGCTTACAATAAACAGAAGGTAATTATTTGTGGTAGCATAAAACAAGAAGGGAATAGGCCAGGCACGGTGGCTTACGCCTGTAATCCCAACACTTTGGGAGGTTGAGGTGGGCGGATCACTTGAGATCAGGAGTTCAAG
>NW_012099932.1:97922-98836 GCF_000951045.1 Mandrillus leucophaeus
TCTCTCTCTCTCTCTCTCTCACACACACACACACACACACACACACACACTAGCAGGGTGTAGTGACATGTGCCTGTAGTCCCAGCTATTTAAGAGGATGAGGTGGGAGGTCTGAGTTAAGCCCAGGAGCTCGAGTCTGCAGTGAATCAAGATCATGCCACTGCACTCCAGGGCAAGCCCATGTCTTCAAAAAACAAAAAAAATTTAAAAAGCAATGTGTTGAACAAACACCAAGTACAAAGTATACTAATACAGTGGATAAATGCTACTCCAATTCTGATTCACTGACTGCCAGGATCAGCATGACACTGCAGATGGAACTCAAGAATCTGTCATAACAGGCTATCCAGCTGATGGTTCTGAATGTGAAAGTTTTAGAAACACTGTTCCAGAGGGTAAAAATGAGGGGATCTAATTTCTTCTCTTTTAGGAATCTTACCCACCAAAAGGTATTGCAAGCATCTGTTGTGCGGCTGGAATTCCCAAAACCTCTCAAAGCATGCTGTGTGAATACAAGGACAGTGTTCAGATTTCTGACTCTAACAGACCATCTAGCCATGGAAGCCTACAGCCCTTTTAAAACACGTACTTTCAGTGTTGTGAGCGGAGTATATTTAACATATTGCTAGTATGTAAATGTGCTTAAAACAAAAATGAAGTTCTTATCTCTAGCAGAACCGGAGTCACACCTAAATTACAGCATTCAGACAAGGCCTTCATTTTAAGTAGACATAACAGAATTTTAAATTTATAAAATTAATGTATCACATACATTCACTTTACATATTCAAAAAAAGCTAAACTTAAGAAATTAACAAGTTGAGGCCGGGCGCGGTGGCTCAAGCCTGTAATCCCAGCACTTTGGGAGGCCGAGACGGGCGGATCACGAGGTCAGGAGATCGAGACCATCCTGG
>NW_012099932.1:99686-115085 GCF_000951045.1 Mandrillus leucophaeus
AAAAAAAAAAAAAAAAAGGAATAGAGTGTTTTGTTAGCTCTGGTCATTCCCACTCTTCTCTCTTGTTGCTATTACTTTGAAGCACTTGGTTTAGTTATTCTATTTTGTTAAAGAATAATTTAAAAGTACAATACTAACAGTTTTGCTTTATACAGTGTGCCTTGGGCAAAACTCGTGTGTGTGGTTATTCACAGAGAATGGGGAAGGAGGAGCCACATAGGGAGTTCAATCCATAAACTATAGAAGGCAGCAGTATCCTTTACTGCAGTGGCTTTCAAATTTGACATGCACCAAAATCTCCTGGAGAACTTGTTAAAACACAGGAAGTGGGGCCTCATCCCCCACGTTTTTGATTCAGTAGGTCTGGGTTGGGGCTCGAGAATCTGCATTTCTAACAAATTCCTAAGTGATGCTGATGCTTCTGGTTTGGAGCACATACTTTGAGAACCACTACTCTAATGGAATCAGTAGTCACAAGGCCAAGGAGCCAAGTAGACACTAAGGGAAAATAGTACCTCCCTGTGTAGCTTTTCACAACACAACATTAGGTACAAGTTTTATCACCTGCTCAAACAACCAGGTATATATATCAATCCTCAAGGGCTTTAACTGACAAAACTAGTTGTTGGAGGACAGTTCTTTCAAGGATGAACCCAACACCTAAAAACAGTTTTGAAAAAGTCAGTTATTTGCCTATTTAAGGACAGTTTTAGAATCCACTATTATGGCAATGGATCTGCTTAGCCTCTTTGGAGGTTTTTTATTTTTTGAGACAGAGTCTCACACTGTTGCCTGGGCTGGAGTGCAATGGCAAGATTTCGGCTCAGTGCAACCTCCGCCTCCTGGGTTCAAGTGATTCGCCTGCCTCAGCCTCCCGAGTAGCTGGGATTACAGGCATCTGCAACCACGCCTGGCTAATTTTTTTGCATTTTTAGTAGAGATGGGCTTTCACCATGTTGGCCAGGCTGGTCTCAAACCCTTGACCTTGTGATTCACCCACCTTGGCCTCCCAAAGTGCTGGGATTACAGGCGTAAGTAACCGTGTCCCGCCGCCTAGTGGAGTTTTAATGCCAATATCCTTGGACTAACTTGAAAATGAATAATATAAATTCGAAATTTCTGCCCGCAGTACAATTCAAAATAACAGCATCTAAATTTTTTTAATCCTTACGTTAAAATAATAAATAATCTCATTTCGGTTGTTTTTTCACTCAATTACTAAAAAACAAAAGAGTAATAAAAAAGAATTCATTTAGAAAAGGTACTATTTGTAGATGTTAGCCACTTATTAAAAACATACTTCCACTAAGACTGTTCTTACATTTAGATTTAGAACACCTGATATCTGGACCCAGCTGAGTTTTTATTTTACAGATCACAAAATGGATGAAAGTATATCACAGTAATTAATGAAGCCGTTCTAATTTAGCCTGAAGAGATTTAAAATTCCCAGTGATGGCTTGTACTGCTACTGACGAGCTCATAGACTGGAGCTCAACAAGGTAACCACAAACAGCATCCAGGCAGAGATTTGTAAATCTTCTCCTATAAAGAAAAAGACACATGATTAATTATACATTTACAAATATTTCCTCCTAAAGGACTTCTTCCCCACCAACTTCTGGCAACTTTAATTCTCACAGAAGAGGAAAGACCATGTGATTAAGTAAATAAGAAATAAAGTAAAAAAGAAAACTTAGGGGGTAGGTGGGTTCCATTTGAAGATTTTTACAATGAGAAGAAAGCAGTAAGAGATGATTCCTGCTAATACTTTTTCAAAAGAATATCCCTTAAAAGGCCAGTAATATCGCAAAGACATAATTGAAATGTTTTGGTCCTAGGTCACTAATCTAAAGCAGAAGAAACGAATAAATTATTTATGTTCAGCTGTAGAAAGAATTTAGGACAAGGACTGAAAATGGAAAAAACTCCTATTTTTCATACATGGTGATCAATATCATTCAAACAGTTATTGCTAATATACACAAGAGTTTAAATTCCCTGTACTTCTTTACAATTCCCATATCTTACCATCTTCTCTTCAAATTTTTTACCCAGGTATTTATTAGAAGCATTTAAAAGCTTTTGCTAGTCCAATATTTAATTCATAGGTACCTTTCACAATTTAAAACTTGGCTGGGATTCTCAACATATCTTGTCAATAATACATGTATACAATCCAAAAGGTGCAGTGGCTTCTTCATTCTATTCCAGAATGGATCCTATGAAGAAATATACGTAATGAAATGTGAGGCAAGTTGTGTCAATTGATTCTTTAAATCATTTATACTAAAGTAGACATCAGGGTCCATGCAAAACTTATTGCTATTAAAAAGGATTTAATATTACATGGCTACTAAATTATATATCTGATTATAGTTAATATTTCAAACAACATTAAAAACTTATTAACAACACTATGATATTACTTAAGACGAGTATTTGATATACCAATCTACTTTGCACAGCATGTAAATGTCCTGCTTAGGAATCTGACGTAAGAGAAAAATCTTTCTTTCTATGGGTTGTGACACCACTTTCACTTTGAACCTATGCAGATTTAGTCTGACATAATAAAGAGACTAAACTAGCAGTAACAGAAACTTAATTCTAGGTCTGGCTTCACCAGTTACTAGCCATGTGACTTGAGCAGGTTATTTAACATCTCTGCTCTTGTCTTTTTGCAATATAAGATGGAGATACTACAGTTACCTGCTCATCTCCATCACAGGCTAATGTTGTAAACATTGTGTGATGCTACTATAAAAGACACAATCTACTTTGAAAAGTTTTTATTTGGATCTTTTATCCTTAGCATAAAAATTGCAAAACATATAGTCTGATAAGGCTCAGCAGGGTGAGAAGGATCTTTAAGCACTGACATTTTAGATGAGGTTATAGTAAATAAATACAATGTAATCTTGTTCTTTTAAAGCAAATGATGATTCTTAATGTAATGAGTTTAGCCCACACCTTAGTTTAGCCTCTTCCACCAAGAGTAAAGCATATATGTTTATTAATATTCAAAAATAATATTTCATTTTAATCATGATATACAGGAAAGCAACTCTCATTATCAGTTTAAAAAGTCTAAAGCATAATTTCCAAGACTCTACCAAGTGTAATTAGACTAAGTGATGAGATACAAAAATACAATCAAAATACCCCACTCTATATCTACAAAGTTACTTTAAAGAAAATAATTTTATGTTATTTAATATTTTCCTTACCCGTGATTTGAACAACTGATCATAAACTTCTAGTAGTCTAGGTAATGGTACTCCAATTTCATTCATTGTCTGTATTACGAAGCCCACATCCCAGTTCAAAGAACAAACCTGCTGTTCTAAAAACTGTACAATAAAATCTGGGAAGAAAAAAAAAGGTTGGAAATTTGGATTTTTAGCTCTTGATACTAAAAGGTAGGTCTTATTCATAAGTGAGTAGTTTCTAGGGGGATATCTTCTGAAATCCAATTGCAATTTTTTGGGGCGGGGTTTTTTTTTTGCTATGTTGCCCAGACTAGAAATAGTGGCTATTCATAGGAGCAACTACAGTGTATGATAGCCTTGACCTTGAACTCCTGAGCTCAATCCTCCCACCTCATCTTCCCAAGTAAGCTGGGACTACAAGTATGCACCATCACTCTCAGCTTAAAAGGAAAAAAAATTTTTTTTTAATAAAAGTAAGATATATACCAGAATAGGCAAATCTAAAGTAGATTAGTGGCTGCCTAGGGCTGGAGGGTGTGAAGGAATGGGAAGTGACAACTAATGAGTACAGAGTTTATTTTTGGGATGACGATAATGTCCTAAAATTAAAATTACAGAACCTAGAAAATTCAAAAAGATACAAGAAGAAAACAGAGACCATTCACAATCCCAATAATGAAGAGGACTTTGCTGATAATTTTTTTTTAGTATCAGTACCTTTAAAAAATATGTTTCCTCGCACAAGTATACATAAGTAACAAACCTGCACGTTATGCACATGTACCCTAGAACTTAAAAAAAAAAAAAAAAAAAAAGTTTCCTCAATTTAACAGCTTTTCAGAAAAGGGAAACTGCATCCTGATTTCAGAAATATTAAATGTGTTTTTTAATGCCCCACCCCTAGATTTATTTGATAGTTCTAACTGTGGCCTCATTCTTACTTTTAACTGCCTGTCTTATCATAAACAGTAACAACCAAATTTATAGTTATGGCCAGGCGTGGTGGTTCACACTTGTAATCCCAGAACTTTGGGAGGCCAAGGTGGGCAGATCACCTTCGGTCAGGAGTACCAGCCTGGCCAACATGGTGAAACCCTGTCTCTATTAAAAATACAAAAAAATTAGCTAGGCGTGGCTAATTCAAGACTGGCTTGGGCAATATCATGAGATCCCCTCTCTATCAAAAGAAATATATATATATATAAAAAAAAATAAACATAGAAATCCTCCTGCCTCAGCCTGATTAGCTAGGACTATAGGCATGTGTTACCATGCCTAGCTAATCTTAATTTTTTCTGTAGAGATGGGGTCTTGGTATGCCCAGGCTGGTCTCAAACTCCAGGCTTCAAGCAATCATCCTGCCTTTGCCTCTCCAAAGTGTTGAGAATACAGGTGTGAGCCACCATGCAAAGCCCACATGATTACTTCTGAATTAAAAGGAAAATTCCTCAAAAAGAACTATGTACAATACAGTGTTATTTATTTATTGAAATGGGGTCTCACTGTGTCACTGAGGTTGGAGTGCAGTGGTGCGTTCTCAGCTCACTGCAATTTTCACCTCCCAGGCTCAAGTGATCCTCCCACCCTAGTCTTCCAAGTAGCTGGAACCACAGGTGCATGCCACCATGCCTGGATAATTTTCGTATTTTCTTTGTAGAGAGAGGGTTTTGCCATGTCGCCCAGGCTGGTCTTGAACTCCTGGGCTCCAGCGATCCGTCCACTTCGGCCTCCCAAAGTGCTAGGATTACACCTGTGAGCCACCATGCCCACCCACAATGCAGTGTTTTCTAAAACAACTATCAAAAGTATCAGTTTCACACACTTATAAACATTTACATAAAGTATGTATTTGCTCTTTTATTTCTCTTTATTTTTAGGATCAATAAAATGGTAGGGAAAGGGAATCGTTTCAATATTATACCTACAAGAAGTAAGGGTATGAATAAAATTATTTTATTTCTGACTTCTGACTATGTCTGGAGGGAATAGACCCTAAGTCAGAGATGGTCTGTAAATAAGTTTGAATGCTCATTTGAAAAAACAATCAGGCTGGGCATAGTGGTAAATGCCTGTAATCCCAGCACCTTGGGAGGCCAAGGCAAGCGGATCACCTGAGGCCAGGAGTTTGAGACCAGCCTGGACAACCTGGGGAAGCCCCATCTCTAATAAAAACACAAAAAATTAGCCAGGCATGGTGGCAGGCGCCTGTAATCCCAGCTACTTGGGAGGCTGGGCAGGAGAACTGCTTGAACCCGGAAGGTGGAAGTTGCAGTGAACCGAGATGGCATCACTCCACTCCAGCCTGGGCGACAGAGTAAGCCTCTGTCTCAAAAAAGAAAAAAAAAGTTATATTGTGAGGATTTTCATATCTCTCAATATTTTCAAATAACACAAAAGTACTTAATATTCTACTTTATGGATGTATTTATGTTGCTTCTATTGTTTTATCACTGAGGAGAACACTTGTAGGTTGGTAAATAGCTCATAATTAGCTACCTTATATAAAAATTATAGCCACCATATCTCGTTAAGAAAGGGATTCAAACACTAAGTTTTAACATAATTATTTGCTATTTTAAAGAAAAACATGTCCTCAACATAAAAAAGAACAGTTGAATCAATCACAGATTACCTATGCACAATAACATCAACCAAGTTTTTCTTTTCTCTTCAGAAACTTGTATAGGGTTACCAACAATATAATCATAGTTTGTCAGTCAGCACAATCCTAAGATAGATATATAAACTTGGAAAGTTAGTCACAGAAAGTTTCATACTCAACTCTTCATTAACAAATGCTGCCATTCTTTGGAAATCTTTCCAGATAAGTAGAATTAAACTGCTGAACTAAATAGCAACAAAGAAACTCCTTATTTTACTCAAAAGATCATTATTTGTCCATATCAATGAAGAAAACCATCAGAACAGAAAAATACATGACTGCACCTAAGATCACAGCTTACCTAAAGGAAAGAAGCGTGGTGTGCCGGCATAAATTTTGCCAAGCAGAACAATCTTGAGACTAAGAGCATGCATTCTATCCGAGGAGCTCAATGTCACACTGTCATTCAGTTCTGTAACAAAAAGACATATCATTTGAAACCCAAATTATTTTTAATGTGAAATGTTTACATTGGCTATTTAATTGTTTCAAGGTTCAAAATACTTTAGAACACACAGTCACATTAATATGATTAACAGATTTGGTGTTTCTGTTATTGTCTGAGATAGTCTCATGTCTTAATAGGTTATACCTGGTTATTAGATTCTGAGGTGAGTGTCTCAGTATCCTTTATAAGGCAGCACAAATAATATAAATTAAACAATCTTTTCACTGAGTATTCTCCCAGATATTCACTTGGGTCATTCTCTGTACGATCATCCTCCACCATACCCATGTGACTTCCACTTACTCTCTCCTTAGGTATGTACAATTTTCATGAGCCACTAGCAGCTTGCATTATATTAGTTACTAGCAGCTTGCATTCCTCCATCAAGTCACTACATAATGCTAACATACCTATAACTGAACACTTACCTTTCTCTATGATATCTTGCCAAAGTGTCTGCACCAATATAGGGTCTGAATAACCGGCACAATGAATTATTGCAAGTTTACACTCTGCAAGTTTAAATGGGTCAGCAAATTCCCCATAAAGCTGTGAGAGAAAATCCCAAAATTAAACATCCAACTAGAGGTCAACATTTAGAGATTAACAGTGAAGCACTCCTTGAAAATTAAAAAATATCCAAAGATTTTATGTAAAGTTTCTGAAATATGATATAAAGATGTGATGATGTATGTAGCTGGTTATAACTCCATATTTAAAAAGGTAAGGGTACGGGCCAGGCACGGTGACTCACGCCTGTAATCCCAGCACTTTGGAAGGCCGAGGCGGGCGGATCATGAGGTCAGGAGATTGAGACCATCCTGGCCATCATGGTGAAACGCGGTCTTTACTAAAATACAAAAAAAATAATTAGCTGGGCGTGGTGACGCAAGGCTGTAGTACCAGCTACTGAGGAGCCTAAGGCAGTTGGAGGTTGAAGTCAGCCGAGATCACGCCTTTGCACTCCAGCCTGGCAATACAGCCAAGACTCTGTTTCAAAAAAAAAAAAAAAAAGGTAAGGGTATGGTAAATACATTCAAACAGATTTTAGCATGTAGAGCTTTTTCTTGGCTGAGAAGAAGATGTTGCAACGACATTCTATTTATTTATTTAAAAATTTTAAAAGCCACTTTTTCAAATTTCTATGGGTACACAGTAGGTGTATGTATTTATGGGGTACATGAGATGTTCTGATACAATCATGCAATGAGAAATAAGCATGTCATGGAGAATGGGGTATCTATTCCTCAAGCATTTATCCTTTGAGTTACAAATAATCCAATTACATTTTCTACTTTAAAATATACAGTTATTATTGACTATAGTCACCCTATTGTGATATCAAATAGGTCTTATTCATTCTTTCTATTTTGTTTTTGTACCCATCAGCCATCTCCACCTTCCCCACAAACCCCCTGCAATGGTATTTTGGAATTAGTGTTGTATAAACAATGGGTTGAAGAATCACAGGAATACTGACAAATCTCAAGGTGTTTCAGGGTACCTGGAACTATGTCTAAGAATAAATGAAGAGGAAGGAACTGCTCAGAAAATTACAGAGCGAGAAAGAGGTTTAGAGAGTTAAGCAAAGATAAGTTAGTTTTTCCACGGCAAGAAGTGAGGCCATAAATAAGATGATTTTTATTTTTTACTTTTTTTCTTTTTGAGACAGGGTCTCACTCTGTCACTCAGGGTGGAATGCAGTAGCACCATCGAGACTCACAACAACCTGGGCCTCCTGGGCTCAATCAATCCTCCCACCTCAGTCTCCTGAGTAGCTGTAACTACAACTGCATACCACCACAACAGGCTAATTTTTTTTTTTTCAACCGAGTCTTGCTCTGTCACCCAGGCTTCTGGACTGCAGTGGTGCGATCTCAGCTCACTGCAACCTCCGCCTCCCGGGTTCAACTGATTCTCCTGCCTCAGCCTCCCAAGTAGCTGGGATTACAGGCACATGCCACCACGCCTGGCTAATTTTTGTATTTTTAGTAGAGATGGACTTCCCCCATGTTGACCAGGTGGTCTCAAACTCCTGACCTCAGGTGATCTGCCCGCCTCAACCACCCAAAGTGTTGGATTACAGGTGTGAGCCACAGTGCCGAGCCTTTTTTGGTGTTTTTTTGTAGAGATTAGGTTTCGCCATGTTGCCCAGGCTGGAAGTAAGCTGGTTTTAACACAGCTCTCGTGAGGTTGATAGGTTCTTTGTAGCTACTGGCCTGGAAAGAGTAGCTTAGACTTTTCTAGGAGTCAGATGAAACAGTGGTGATCTGTCAGCCTACTGACAAGCTGCCAAAGATGCCTTATCTTATTTGTGGAGATAAGGTAATTTTCCTCATGAAACAAAAAGCAAAATAAAAAACAAAAATTTCTCATTATTAGGTGACGACTATAAAAACTTGCTTTTTTATTACCTTAGTTATGTCCATCAGCTCAGAATCCAGCTGAGACACTGCATCCTGTACAGAAGAATGATGGGAATACTGCCTTTGTAGTGTCTCTTGTATCTGAAGTTGGATCCTAGCAACCTAGTTTGGGCAGAAAATAGGATGTCTTAATTTATTTATGATAAATCAACATACATTTGAAAGAGTGGCTCCTACTATCTGACTTTCTAAGTTTGCTAAAATAATGTATAAATGAAGATTTCCATCATAATAGGCTAACATCATCATAACAGACATCAACTAAACATAACAGATTTCACAGGAAGTGTACTGTGGCAGATCCCTTGCTGCCCACCAATATTCAAACCTTCCAAGACTGTAGCCAAATGGTTAGACTCAGCCTCCTTTGCAAGGGAGGTATGGCCATACAGCTCAGCCTCCTTTGCAAGGGAGGTATGGCCATAAAACCAAGTTCTCTTGAAAGGAATGTAAGTAGAAGTAAAGTGTGTCATGTCAGGGCTGTAGCTTTTAAGAGAGTGAATGTGTTCTTTCTTTTCCTTCCTCCCTCTGCTGAAGATAAAGCAAAAGGCCCTAGGGAATGGTAGTGCCAGAAAATAGAACTTGGGTTCCTAAATCAACCACATGAAGGAAAGCCGGCTGCCAATCAGGAAGACTAACCCTGGATTTTTGTGAATAAGAAACAAACTTTTGTGTGTGGATGATGGTATGTTTTTTATTCTCTTAGTCAGGGAATTTTTAGCCTACTCTACTTCATACATCTACTTATTTGCTTCCAGAATAAATGATGAATGTGATGTAATCCACTTGCTGTTGAAACAGTTGGGAAAAACCTTTTTTTTTATTATTATTATTTTATGAGACAGAGTCTCACTCTGTCTCCCACACTGGAATGCAGTGGTGCAATCTCAGCTCACCGCAACCTCCACTTCCTGGGCTCAAGTGATTCTTTTGCCTCACCCTCCTGAGTAGCTGGGACTACAGGTGTGTGCCACCACCCCTGGCTAATTTTTGTATTTTTTTAAAGTACAGACAAGGTTTTGCCATGTTGGCCAGGCTGGTCTCGAACTCCTGACCTCATGATCTGGCTGCCTCGGCCTCCCAAAGTGCTGGGATTACAGGCGTGAGCCACTGCACCCAGCTGGGAAAAACCTTTAGAAATGCCAAAGAGAAAACTTCTAAATTATAGCAATGTTTTTATGACCCAAGTGTATCCTTAGAAATCTCTTTAAGATTTGTATCTAAACATAAAAATAAACAGGCAAAAGCAACTAGAATAATAATGACTTCTACAGACCTATTACTTACCAAGGGAAGAATGGAATGTGGAAAAACTATGTGGCTAGTACTCAACGTGGACACAGCTTAAGATCTTTAACGCTTACCTCCATTTTTTCTTCTAATTCATGAAGGAATTCACCATCGGCAGCTATTGATGAAATGGCAGTGGAACTTTTCGCACTAAGAATGGCTCGAGCAATGTACTCCAATCGCTGCTGAAGTGAAATTTCTGTGCTAGAAGCGAAAACGCTTATTTTTAGTTACACAATTTCTTAAGGATTGAAGATACAAATATGTCAATTAGTATGTACTGTTTCATACCAAATGCACATTAAAGGCCATCTGAAACTTGAAAAAAAGCATTAGATTAAAAAAAAATCTATTTTAGATTTCTAATAAGAAAGATCCACAATTTTAGACAACACACAAAGAAATACTTTATGTCTAAAAAATAACATCCTATTTAAAAAATTTAGGTCAGTATATTAAAACTTAGATTCTTCTAAAATTAAGGAAAACTGAAGGTAAGTACATATAGCTCAGTTTTCAATCATTCTTCACAATGAAAATATGATGCCATACCTATGCATGTCAGCCAGTCTGGACAGTACACGAGCAGCATTACTGAAACTTCTATTCTTCTCGTAATACCGCCAGAGTAAATCCATATAACGAACTCTGTTTTGATCAACTTTGGCCATTCGGACTAGATGGGGCTCCAGAAATGGAGAAGCAACCTAGAAATTATATAGTTATTCAGAAAAATTTTCTAACCACCTACAGATAATGTCCCTGATAAGGAAAATACAATATTTTTAAGTCAACTACAACTTTGCCTTGTTTTATGAAAATAAGCAAAATTATAATCCAACAATAACAAAAGAGAGGACAAATTTTCTTATTATAAACAATTTTTGTTTTACCACAGTTAGCATAAGAGTTCCCAAAATAATTCTATTAGGTTGATAACAATAGTTTAGTAGGCTGGGCATGGCAGCTCATGTCTGTAATCCTAGCACTTTGGGAGGCCAAGGTGGGTAGATCACACGAGCTCAGGAGTTCAAGACCAGCCTGGGCAATATATGGCAAAACCATGTCTCTACAAAAAAATTAGCTGGGTGTGGTGGTGCGGGCCTACAGTTCTAGTTACTCAAGAGGTTGAGGTGGGAGAATCACCTGAGTCTAGGGAGGTCGAGGCTACAGTGAGCCATTATCATGCCATTGCACTGCACTCCAGCCTAAGCTACAGATTGAGACCCTGCCTCAAAAAAGAAAAGGAAATTTGGCTGGGCACGGTGGTTCATGCCTGCAATCCCAGCATCTTGGGAGGCTAAGGCAGGCAGATCACCTGAGCTCAGGAGTTTGAGACCAGCCTGGCCAATATGGTGAAACCCCGTCTCTACTAAAAAGATATAAAAATTAGCCGTGCGTGGTGGTGGGCACCTGTAATCCCAGCTACTTGGGAGGCTGAGGCAGGAGGATCGCTTGAACCCAGGAGGCGGAAGTTGCAGTGAGCCAAGATCGTGCCACTGCACTCCAGCCTGGGCGACAGAGTCAGACTCCATTTCAAAAAAAAAAAAAAAGGAAATTTACTACAAAATTACACATTTTAAAATAAACTTTGATAACACAGCTATCGATTCCTAGACACTGAGCTCAAAGGCATTATTGAAATTATCAAATGCTATGTATTCATTAAATAGACTGAGGAACACTGAGACTTAGGGAAGGTAAAAGGACGTATCTGAAGTCACATAGTGACTTAACGGCAGAGTTAAGATGACCTACAGGACTCATAATTCATAATCCAGTGATTTCTACCCCGCAATATAAACTATCCCAATCAGCTTCGAAATAACAAGAAAATTGGAGCAGTAGCCTACTTTGCCCCTTAGGAAAAGATATTGCATTACTCAGCTTTATACTAACATCTAATAGTAGACATGGGATGAGAAACTGAATTTTTTACATCTATGTACGTGCTCAAATCATTGAGTTATGCTCCTTAAGAATAATTAACACAACTGCAATAAAAAAAAGATTTACCTGTAGCAGCTTATCTGCAAGGTCAGCTTGTATTAGCCAATTATAAAGGGCAATACTAAAGAGCTCATCCTTGGATCGCTGTGACAATTTAAGCATTTGTTCAAACTAAAATAAAGAAAATAGTAAAAATTAGCAGTTAAAGGCTCTGTTTCTGGGCATCACAACCCTTTAGACCTATAAACTCCAGTAAGAAATCAAGAATCCTTATATGATAACTTCTAAGAACTACTACCTTTCCCCAAGATGACTGTGCCACCATTACCATGCAGAACTTCTGAACAGTGTATTCTCAGAATGAAAATATACTATGTCCCTTACATGATGTCCTGCTTCTTCATTACTCAGCATATTTGGATCAGATGACAATACTGGAGGACCAGGTTTTTTGGGTACACTGGGAGACTGAGGAGCGGCCTTACTTTGATTTACCAGTTCTTGAAGTGTGTCTGTAATGCACTTGTAACTGTTTAATCTGAAGGAGAATGGAAAAGGAACAATTACATTATTTAACTAGAAAGCAAATGATGGCAAGTGTGGTGACTCACGCCTGTAATGCCAGCCATAGGGCGGTCAAGGTAGGAGGAGGGCTTGAGGCTGGGAGTCCAAGACTAGCCAGGGCAACAGAGTGAGACCATGTCTCTACAAAAAATACAAAAAATTGACCGGGCACAGTGGCTCACAACTGTAATCCTAGCACTCTGGGAGACGAAGGCAGGGGGATTGCCAGAGGTCAGGAGTCCAAGACCAGTCTGGCCAACATGGTGAAACCCCGTATCTGCTAAACATACAAAAATTAGCCGGGCGTAGGGGTGCACGCCTGTAGTGCCAGTTATTCAGGAGACTGAGGCACAAGAATTGCTTGAACCTGGGAGGCAAAGGTTGAGGTGAGCTGAGATCATGCCACTGCACTCCATCCTGGGCGACAGCAAGACCCTGTCTCAAAAAACAAAAAAACAAAAAACAAAAAAACCAAACCAAAACAAAAAATTAACCAAGCGTGGTGGTATGCACCTGTAATCCCAGCTACTTGAGAGGCAGAGGCAGGAGGATCGCTTGAGCCCAGAAATGTAAGGCTGCAAGTGAGCTATTATCATGCCACTGCACTCCAACCCAGGCAACAGAATGAGGCCCTGTCTCAAAAACAAAAAACAAAACCCCCCAAAAACAAAACAAACAACAAAAAAAGAAAGCCATTGATTTACCTTACCTAATTTAAGTATATACAAGGATTTCAAGACTATTTGGCAGAATATATGTACATATTTGGCATTTAAAGTAACAGAAACCATATACTTTTTCAGTAAGTTTGAGAAGTGTTTGGTTAAACATAAAAGGGTAAAGTCATTAAATATAGTAATAAAAAAATATGTTTTCGCCAGATGTGGTGGCTGACACCTGTAATCTCAGCACTTTGGGAGGCTGAGAAGGAAGAATTGCTTGAGCCCAGGAGTTAAAGACCAGCCTGGGCTTATAGTGAGGCCCTGTCTCTACAGAAATTAAAGAGATAAAAAAATTAGCCGAGTGTGGTGACATGTGCCTGTAGTCCCAGCTACTCAGGAGGCTGAGGTGGGAAGATCACTGGATCACTTGAGCCCAAAAGGTCAAGGCTACAGTGAGCTATGATGCTGCCACTGAACTCCAGCCCAGGAGACAGAGGGAGGCTTTGTCTCAAAAACAAAAACAAAACAAAACAAAACACCCTCCATATATATATGTTATAGAAAGGTTATATATATTTCTTTTTTTTTTCCGAGACGGAGCCTTGCTCTGACACCCAGGCTGGAGTTCTGTGGTGCAATCTCAGCTCACTGCAACCTCTGCCTCCTGGATTCAAGCAATTCTCCTGCCTCAGCCTCCCAAGTTGCCAGGATCACAGGTGTGCACCACCATGCCTGGCTAATTTTTGTATTTTCAGTAGAGACAGGGTTTCACTATGATGGTCAGGCTGGTCTCAAACTCCTAACCTCATGATCTGCCCACCTCAGCCTCCCAAAGTGCTGGCATTACAGTTGTGAGCCACTGTGCCCGGCCTATATTTCTTTTAAGGACATACATTTCTCTTTTAACAGTCTCAACAAATTTGGGAATACATAAAAATTATCCTTTAAAATGAAACACTAGGCCAGATCACGCCTGTAATCCCAGAACTTTGGGAGGCCAAGGTGGGCAGATCATCTGAGGTCAGGAGTTTGAAACAAGCATGGCCAACATGGTGAAACCCTGTCTCCACTAAAAATACAAAAACTAGCCGGGCATGGTGGTGTGTGCCTGTAATCCCAGCTACTCAGAAGACTGAGGCCGGAAAATCGCTTGAACCCAGGAGGAGGAGGTTGCAGTGAGCTAAGATCCTGCCACTATACCCCAGCCTGGGTGACTAAAAAAAAAAAAAAAAAAAAAAAAGAGTTATAACCTATAACCTTAACCTATTAATATTCAGGCCTTTGATAAAACAAGAAGTCACTTTCAAGTAAAAGCAAAAGGATAATTCAATATTATAAGGGTTACACTTGAAATATTATTTCCCTAATATTGTCAATTAAACCTTTACACAAGGAGGCCAGACACGGTGGCTGATGGCTGTAATCCTAGCACTCTGCAAGACTGAGGTGGGTGGATCAATTGAGGTTAGGAGTTGAAGACCAGCCTGGTCAAAATGGTGAAACCCTGTCTCTACTAAAAATACAAAATTAGCCAGGCATGGTGGTGCGCACCTGTAATCCCAGCTACATGGGAGGCTGAGGCACGAGAATACCTTGAACTTGGGAGTCAGAGGTTGCAGTGAGCCAAGATCACACCACTGCACCCCAGCCCAGATGACAGGGCAAGACTCTGTCTCAAAAAATATATATAAATCAAAAAACAAAAAACTTTACGCAAAGAAAAGTCTGTATCCATAAATATGACAATCTGCTAAGGTAATGGAATGCACCTTTCTTGGAAGGCCTGAAGTCCAACTATATCTTCTTCTGGTTCTCCATGTTTATAGAAATGAAGTCCAAGACCTTGAGGATCTTTTTTCTCTGCAGCCGTAAGAGAAAGTTCCACCACACCCTCATAAAATCTCACTGATGAGAAAGAAAAGAATGAAGGCCTATGACTTACTACTAAGTTGGACACATTTTTCCTTAGCTGGCACATAAAAATCATGGTCAAGGTTATGTCTCTACTGTACAATAGTTACCCTGCTAACATAAAATATTTCTGATAGGTCTTCAGAAGAAAAAAGTCTTAACATGCCTAAAAGGCATCTGTTAAATATATTTCTTCATTGGGGGCTGGGTGTGTAATCCCAGCACTTTGCGAGGCTGAGGCGGGCAGATCACGAGGTCAGGAGTTCGAGACCAG
>NW_012099932.1:116145-145975 GCF_000951045.1 Mandrillus leucophaeus
GTGCCTGTAATCCCAGCTACCAGGGAGGCTGAGGCAGGAGAATTGTTGCAACCTGGGAGGCGGAGGCTGCAGGGAGCTGAGATCGTGCCACTATACTCCAGCCTGGCTGACAGAGAGAGACTCCATCTCAAAAAACAAACAAACAAACAAACAAAACTTATACATTTCAAAAGATAAAAAGACCATTACAGCTTCTGCAGGTCAGTGTAGTCATCAAATATGGCAACACAATGATACGACATTCCTATGTCCTTTCACTCGGCCTCTGATGTTGAAAGAAGATTTGCGTCTGGAAAGTGGCTTTTCATCATTAGCTCGCTTCATTCATACACTATCATTTATCTTCTGAGTTGAGTAAAAAATACAAGAAACATTTTATTTCTCACCTTGTCTATACTGAGCACAAACATTGGAAAGGTCCACTTGATTGCTAATTTTTTGATATTCCTTTAATGATTCCCTTAACATTCTTTCTTTTTCAGTCTTATTTTGAACTTGTCGGGAACGCTGGAGAAGCTCATTTGCCTAGAAGAGGAGATAACAAGAACTTAAAAATATATAAAACCAAGCAGACAGATGATGCTGTCAACTAAGTTTTAGTCTATGTCTAAATTTATATATGATTATTACCATTAAAAATGAAAACAACTCTACAAACTTACTTCTTAATTTTAGGCAGAAAAGTTTTTGACCAAAAATTCCTAGCTATTCTTAATTCCTCTCACAAATATGTTAAGCAAGAGAGTTTTTGTCTGGTAATTATCTTGCCTAGTCAATACATTATTGGGCAGCAGGCAGTCCATGCGACACTCATTTATTTATTTTTTCCACCTGTAGGAAAGGATCAATAAAAATGCCCCCATTAACTATAATTCACCAAAAGATTTACTTGAAGTTTTAGTACTTTTCCTTAACTTCTAAGGAGATAAATTATTCCCTAAATTTTCTTAATTTGTAGATTTAGTGATTTTTCTTAATTTCTCACCTTTGACTTTTTAATATGGCCTAAAAACACTATCAAAGATTCTTTATGGGCCAGGAACAGAGGCTCATGTCTATAATCCCAACACTTTGCAAGGCTGAGGCAGGCGGAGGTCAGGAGTTCAAGACCACCCTAGACAACATGGTGAAACCGTGTCTCTACCAAAAATATAAAAAATTAGCCGGGTGTGGTGGTGCACACCTGTAATCCCAGCTATTTGGGAGGCCGAGGCAGGAGAATCACTTGAACCTGGGAGGTGGAGGTTGCAGTGAGCTGAGATCGTGCCACTGCACTCCAGCCTGGGCGACAGGGCAAGACTCTGTCTTATAAAAAAAAAAATAAATAAATAAAAATATATTAAAAAAATAGAAGATTCTTCATGAAAAACTTAAAGGAGGGCCGGGCATAGCGGCTCACACTTATAATCCCAGCACTATGGGAGGTTGAGGCAAGAGGATCTGCTTGAAGCCAAGAGTTCAAGACTAGCCTGTACAACAAATCGGAACACGTCTCTATGAAAAAGAAAAAATGTGGCTGGGTGCAGTGCTGCACACCTGTAGTCCCCAGCTACGTGAGAGGACTGCTTGAGTCTAGGACTTAGACACTGCTGTGAGCTATGATCACAGCACTGCACTACAGCCTAAGCAACAGAGTGAAAACCTGTGTCAAATAAATAAACAAAAATATTTTTAAAAAGAAAAGCTAAGCTTAAAAGAGTATACACAGGTTTTAAGAAGCCACATATTCCAACCCCTTTCTTAGATGAGGATCCTGAGGCTAGGAGAGGTTAAGAGATCTAACTGACTGAGGTCCTATATTAAGTGAAACAAGATGGTTCATCATACATGATACCTCTTATAACTAACAATGAAATAGATAATAAAGTATCATACCTTGGAACAAATGGCATCATCAGTGCTATACAGAAGTGGGCAGATATCCTGCAAATGTAAACTAATGCCATCAACAGCGGCATTATCTCTGATGTAGCAGTTGATAAGAGAAGCAATTAATGCCCCTGTGAGTTCTTTGTCCCTGATTACAAGATCTTTAAAGGTTGTGATCTTCAGCTGCTCTTGAAGTTCCTACGAGCATAAAACTTTTCTATCACAATTATAAAAATACCATATTACTAAACATAATGAAATTATTGTAATAACTTAAAATAACCTAAACATTGATAGACTCTGTAACTGAAAAGTGAAAATATACTAATTAGTAGAAACAAATTTTTGCAAACTTACATAAAATCATACAGAGTTGGAAAAGAACGTACAGTAGATCTAGTCCAAAACTCTCACTTTCCAAATGAGAAAAGTAAAGCTTAAGTAGAGCCAAAACTAGAGCCAGATCTCCTCGCTTTGGTTATAAAATGGAAAAAACAATCACTTGGCTACATTTGAAAATCTTGGGCTTACATTTTACTTCTTCCTAAATACTGTTAGAATTCCATTATTCTAGACCTTATAATAATGGAGTTTAATCTGTATTGTGAACAAATGTGCTTGTCCAAATGAAGCTCTAAAGTATTGATTTATACTATAGTAAAAGATTCTGTTAGTGAGGTGACTGCTATCTCTTTTTTCTAAATTCAAGGAAATATCGAAACTGTGTTAAAATTCTTGAACAAATCTTTAATTTGCATTCATTGAGCACACAATTGGTGATGTAAGGAAGAGAGCTTTGAAGATGGATCACAAAACATACCCAGGATAAAAACCTACCTACAATATATTTATCACTCAATAAAACTCAAAATTATTCTACTTGGTATGAAAACGCTAACAGTTTCATAATTAAATATATTAGCTTGAATTTTTAAAAAGAAAAAACAGTATCTACTCATTGGACACTAGTAGAAAGAATTAGGAGATTGCCTTCTAACGTTGAAAAATGGTATACAAGAGTCAAAAATTAAGCGTTTCAGAGTAATGAAATATCCATATAGGACAGGAAAATTTTTTTTTTTACAGAATTGCAGCTAGTAACTGGGGAAGGAATCACAGATTTAAAATATCCTTTTGGCCGGGCACAGTGGCTCTTGCCTGTAATCCCAGCACTTTGATAGGCCAAGGTGGGTGGATGACCTGAGGTCGGGAGTTCAACACCAGCCTGGCCAACATGGTGAAACCCTGTCTCTACTAAAAATACAAAAATCAGTCAGGCATGGTGGCACATGCCTGTAGTCCCAGCTACTCGGGAAGCTGAGGCAGGATAATTGCTTATACCCAGGAGGTGGAGGTTGCAGTGATCTGAGATCGCTCCACAGCACTCCAGCCTGGGTGACAGAACGAGACACTGTCTCAAAAAAATAAAAAATGAACAAATAAATATTCCCCTTTTGTAATCCTAAATGAAATAATAAATTCCAGCAATGATTATCAATGGATGATTAAAGTCTGATGGAGAATTCCACAATGGCAGTATTAGGCTTACTACTTGAATCCAGCAATCCATCTCAGTATCACTAAAAGGACAATGAAACCTTTTGTGTCTTCTAACAGTCTGATGAACAAACCACTACCTATGAAGTATTCTATTCTTCCTCAAAAAAGGAGCTGAACCGAATCAAGCCTATATAATAAACTTTCATTTTATAGAAAATGCAGGAGATAGAGGAAGAAGTTCACTACGAAGAGGGTTAAAAAAAAAAAGCCTTAGAATGTCCTTACAATGCTGGACATGCTACTGGATTGATGATTGGATTTCTACAAGGCAACAGCAAGGAAAAGAAAAAGAAGGAAAGACTGCTTCAGATTGAAACAGATGAAAGATAAACAATAAATTCCACGAGCAAACCAACTAAACTGTTTAGATCCTGATTTGAATGAACCAATCTGTAAAAAGACATTTTTCAGACAGATTTTGCTATCAAATATTGATAGTTAATATTGGTAACTATCCAACCTAGGAGATACGGTGAAAACCCATCTCTACAAAAAAAAAAAAACACCAAAATTTAGCTAGGCATAGTGGTGTGTGCCTATAGTACCAGCTACTCCGGAGGCTAAAGTAGGAGAATCACTGGAGCCCAGGGAGGTCAAGGGTGCAGTGAGTTGTGATCGTGCTACTGCACTCCAGACAGAGCAAGACACTGTCTCAAGAAAAACTGGTAACTGTGATAATGACATTGTTGTTATTCAAGGAACTATTTTTTTTAAGAAACACAATATCTTGAAAATGCTGAATGAGTCAAATGTATGTGGGAGTTACAGTTTTTGCTCTACTTCTGTATACGTTCAGAAATGCTCACAAATAAAAGGTGGGAATAAATTTCCTCTATATATTCTAACAGCAGTTGCCGGGCACGGAAGGTCACGCCTGTAATCCTAGCATTTTGGGACGCCAAGACAGGTGGATTATCTGAGCTCAGGAGTTTGAGATCAGCCTGGGCAACACGGTGAAACCCAGTCTCTACTAAAATACAAAAAATTAGCTGGGCATGGGTGGCGTGCACCTGTAACCCCAGCTACTTGGGAGGCTGAGGCAGGAGAATTGCCAGAACCCGGGAGGCGGAGGTTGCAGTGAGCCGAGATCGTACAACTGCACTTTGGCCTGGGCGACAGAGTGAGACTCCATCTCTAAAATAACAACAACAACAAAAATACATACATAAAATGAAGTAGGAGTGGTTTGTGTGTGTGTGTGAAAGAGAGAGAGACAGGGTTCACTCTGTCACCCAGGCTAGGACGCAGTGGCACAATCACAGCTAACTGGTGCCTCAACCTCCCAGGCTCAAGTGCTCCTTCCACTTCAGCTTCCCAAGTAGCTGGGACTACAGGCATGTGCCACCACACGACTAATTTATTTTTTTATTTTTAGTAGAGATGGGTCCTGACATCTTGTCCAGGATAGTGCTGAACTCCTAGGCTTAAGTGATCCTCCTGCCTCAGCCTCCCAAAGTGCTGGGATCGCAGGCGGGGGCACGGTGCCCAGTCAAGAGTATTTGATTTAGGTTGTTGGGTCCTTTGAAATTATATGCAAAAGTCTGTGTGTCCATGTTGATGTGCATGTCTTTAAGGGTAGTGAGAGATAGCTTTTATCAGATTCTCAGAAGAACCTGTAGCTCAAATAAAGGTTATAGTCCACTGTTTTAAAAAATATGTTTTGTAAAGTATGATTTCATTCACATAACCACAAGTAAAAACTTGTGGCTTTGAAAAAAATAGGTCCCCCAAGTTAGTAAGCTTTTGTGCAATCTTCCTGTAACATACTAACTTGATTATTAACGTAAATGCTTCCCAAAATAATCTCCTCCAAAGCCAAAATACTCATCCAAAAAAATCCAAACATAGTATTAATGGTACAATCATAAAAAAATAAAAAAAACTTACCTTCTGAAGTTCTGCCACAATGACAGTGAATTGATGTTCACAAAGAAGTTTCCATAAAGCCAGAGCCTGATATGATTTTCGAACCAGCTGCTGAATTGCCTGAAGTGAAATCTTTTCACTTAGTTGAGCCTCTAATGAGAAAACAAAACTAATAAATTATTATAAAATAACATAGGTTAAGATGCTTTATTTAAAATAAAAACCATAGTTAAGGTTGAAATCCCCATTGTTTTCCTCCCAGCCCCCATTAGAGGCAACTATGATAATCAGTAGTATTTATGTTTTTATCTTCTCTCTGTGTCTGTATATACATATGCTTCTGTGTTTGTGTAGGTAAACATAAACCATGAAAATATTGCTGCATGGCCGGGCAGAGGCTCATGCCTGTACTCCCAGCACTTTGGGAGGCCGAGGCAGGTGGATCACGCGGTCAGGAGATTGAGACCATCCTGGCTAACATGGTGAAACCCCGTCTCTACTAAAAATATAAATAATTAGCCGGGGAGGATGGCGGGCGCCTGCAGTCCCATCTACTTGGGAGGCTGAGGCAGGAGAATGGCGTGAACCCGGGAGGCGGAGCTTGCAATGAGCCGAGATTGTGCCACTGCACTCCAGCCTGGGCAACAGAGCAAGACTCCATCTCAAAAAAAAAAAAAACTGCTGTATTTTTAACAAATACACCATTGCTTTTTCTACTCAGTTATATGTTCGCAGGCTATCTACACTGATAAATATAAATCTAGTACATTTATTTTCACTACTGAGTGTTCCATCATGTAAGTATACCACAATTTGGCCCATTTTTCACTTGGAGGACATTACACTGTTTCTAGTATTTTGAAAATAAAACAATGATGCAATAAATATTCTTAAAGAACATCTCCTAGAAAGCACAGTAAAGTTAGTCTAGGACTGAGTTTCTCAAACCCTAGATCAACATGCACTGGCGAGTCATGAAATCAGTTTAGTCAGTGATGATAGCTTTTCGCTCACCCCTCAAAATATAGAAAGTAGAAAAGAATTCAAAAAAGAAAGAAATATCAGAGTATAAAACAAGTAGAAATACTTCAGGAAAATCTATTTTAGTTTGTATGTATGCTTTTAAACATCTGAGTCATAATGTAAGATATATTTCTTTTCTTTTTTCCCCTGAGATGGAGTCTCGCTCTGTTGCCCAGGCTGGAGTGCAGTGGTACAATCTCAGCTCACTGCAACCTCTGCCTCCTGGGTTCAAGTGATTCACCTGCCTCAGCTTCCCGAGCAGCTGGGATTACAAGGCACCCACCACCACGCCCACCTAATTTTGGTATTTTTTTGTAGAGACAGGGTTTCACCATGTTGGCCAGGCTGGTCTCAAACTCCTGACCTCAAATGATCTGACTGCCTTGGCCTCCCAAAGTGCTAGGATTAAAGGCGTGAGCCGCTACACCTGGCCATATAAGATATATTTCTTACTGTGGGAAAAAGTTCAAACTCCTTTAAGGATATATACCTAGAAGGGAAACTATCAGCTTTCAGAATATATGTTTAGCTTTTACCAGATATGATCAAATTGCTCTCCAAAGCAGTTGTTTCAGTATAAACTGCCAGCAATTCAAATGCTCCTATTTGTACAAATCCTCACCAATGTTTAGTAATGTAATCTCAAAGTCATACTGAAATATCATTAGCCGCTCAGAAAAAAAATTTGCAAAATGGTGGCTGGGCACAGTAGCTCATGGCTGATAATCCCAGCACTTTGGAAAGCCGAGGTGGGCGGATCACTTGAGGCCATGAGTTTGAGACCAGCTTGGCCAACATGGCAGAACCCCACCTCTACTAAAAATCCAAAAATTAGCCAGGCGTGGTGGCACATGCCTGTAATCCCACTTACTCAGGTGGCTGAGCCACGATTATTGCTTGAACGCAGGAGGTGGAGGTTGCAGTGAGCCAAGATGGCACCACTGTACTCCAGCCTGGGCAATAGAGCAAGACTCTGTCTCGAAACAAAACAAAACAGAACAGAACAGAAACAAAACTGGAGGAGAGGCAAACAATTTCAACATTTTTTAAAAAAGAGAAAAAATTTAAGGCTGGGCACAGTGGCTCACGCCTGTAATCCCAGCACTTTGGGAGGCCGAGGCGGGCGGATCACAAGGTCAGTGTATCAAGACCATCCTGGCTAAAAGAGTAAAACCCTGTCACTACTAAAAATACAAAAAATTAGCTGGGTGTGATGGCAGGCGCCTGTAGTCCCAGCTACTTGGGAGGCTGAGGCAGGAGAATGGCGTGAACCTGGGAGGCGAAGCCTGGGCGACAGAGTGAGACTCCATCTCAAAAAAAAGAGAAGAGAGAGAAAAAATTTAAAAGACAGTAAAAAAGAATTTACAAAATGATGAATAGAAACCTAGGGTCCTGAGTAGGGAAGAAAGTAGCTTGGGATAAAAGTAAATGGTTGAGTGTTGAGAAAGTTCTATTGGCCAGGCGTGGTGGCTCACGCAAGTAATCGCAGCATTTTGGGAGGCCGAGTTGGGCGGATCACCTGAGGTCATGAGTTCAAGACCGGCCTGGCCAAAGTGGCAAAACCCCGTCTCTACTAAAAACACAAAAATCAGATAGGCATGGTGGCACACGCCCGTGATCCCAGCTACTTGAGAGGCTGAGGCAGGAGAATCGCTTGAACCTGGGAAGCAGAGGTTGTGGTGAGCCAAGATTGCGCCACTGCACTCCAGACTCGGTGAAGAAGCGAGACTCCGTCTCAAAACAAACAAACCAGAAAGTTGTATCACGGCCAGAAAAAGTAACGCTAACCCTAACAATGGAAGGCAAAAGAACTTAAAAAAAATTAAATGGCACAAAAAGTTCATGCAATAACTTATTTTTTTTTTTTTTTTTTTGAGACGGAGTCTCGCTCTGTCGCCCAGGCTGGAGTGCAATGGCCGGATCTCAGCTCACTGCAAGCTCCGCCCCCCGGGTTTACGCCATTCTCCTGCCTCAGCCTCCCGAGTAGCTGGGACTACAGGCGCCCGCCACCTTGCCCGGCTACTTTTTTGTATTTTTTAGTAGAGGCGGGGTTTCACCGTGTTCGCCAGGATGGTCTCGATCTCCTGACCTCGTGATCCGCCCATCTCGGCCTCCCAAAGTGCTGGGATTACAGGCTTGAGCCACCGCGCCCGGCCATGCAATAACTTATTATTCTTCTAACTTGTATCTGGAATAACTGAAGATTATAAGAACTTTTCAGTTGCCTTATTCTTTCCTTGTTACTAGTTATAATTGATAAAAAGCACAACGAAATATTTGACTCATATTTTTAGCTCTATAAAAAGGCATATTACTAATCATTAGGGAAACGCAAATCGAAATCCCAATGAGACGCCATTCCATGTTCATTAGGAGGGCTATATATAAAAGGACAGAAAAATGACAAATGTTGGCAAAGATGTGAAGAAATTGGGACCTTTGTGCATTGCTACTAGAAGTATAAAATGCTGTAGCTGGCCAGGAGCAGTGGCTCACACCTGTAATCCTAGCACTTTGGGAGGCCGAGGTGGGTGGATCACCTGAGGTCAGGAGTTCAAGACCAGCCTGGCCAACATGGTGAAACCCTCTCTATACTGAAAATACAAAAATTAGCTGGGTGTGGTAGCCTGTAACCGCAGCTACTCGGGAGGCTGAGGCAGAATTGCTTGAACCTGGGAGGTGGAGGTTGCAGTGAGCCAAGATCGCACCATTGCACTCCAGCCTGGGCGACAAGAGTGAAACTCCGTATCAAAAAGAAATAAAGATAAACATAAACATAAAATGCAGTAGCTGCTATGAAACAGTATGGCAGTTCATCAAAAAATTAGTAATAGAATTACTATATGATATAGCAATTCCACTTCTGGGTATATACCCAAAAGAACTGAAAGAAGAGACTTTAATTCCTATTTGTTCACCCATGTTAATGGCAGCATTGTTCACAATAGCCAAAAAACGGAAGTAACTCAGCATCCATCAACAAATGAATGGATAAAGGAAGTGTAGTATGTGTGCACATATGCACATACACACAATAGAAATTACTCAATCTTAAAAAGGAAGGAAGTTCTGACACATGTTACAACATGGATGAACCTTGAGGACAGTAAGCTGAGTGACATAAGCCTGTCACAAAATGAAAAGCTTGGTTTCATTCTAATAGGGTACCCAAAGTGGTAAAATTCAGAGACAGAAAGTAGATTGGTGGTTGCCAGAGACCTGGGATAGGGGAAAAAAATTGGGGGTTATTATTTCATGGGGACAGAGTGACTTTTGGTGTTTTTTATTTTGTTTTTTAAGACAGAGTCTTGTTCTTGTTGCCCAGGCCAGAGTGCAATGGCACAAATTCAGCTCATTGCAACCTCCACCTGCTGGGTTCAAGCGATTCTCCTGCCTCAGCCTCCAGAGTAGCTGAGATTACAGGAGCCTGCCACCACGCCTGGCTGATTTTTGTATTTTTGATAGTGACGGGGTTTCACCATGTTGGCCAGGCTGGTCTTGAACTCCGGACTTCTGGTGATCCACCTGCCATGGCCTCCCAAAGTGCTGGGATTACAGGCGAGAGCCACCGTGCCCAGCCCAGAGTGACATTTTGGGGAAGATGACAAAAGTTCTGGAGATGGATATTGGTAATGGGGACATAAAAATCAATATCCTGAATGCCACTGAACTGCACACTTAAAAATAGTAAAAACAGGCCAGGCGCAGTGGCTTATGCCTGTAATCCCAGCACTCTGGGAGGCTGAGGCGGGCGGATCACGAGGTCAGGAGATTGAGATCATCCTGCTTAACACGGTGAAACCCCGTCTCTACTAAAAAATACAAAAAAAAAAAAAAAAAAAAAATTAGCTGAGCGTGGTGGTAGGCACCTGTAGTCCCAGCTACTCAGAAGGCTGAGGCAGGAGAATGGAGTGAACCTGGGAGGCGGAGCTTGCAGTAAGCCAAGATTGTGCCACTGCACTCCAACCTGGGCGACAGAGTGAGACTCTGTCTCAAAAAAAAAAAAGTAAAAGTGGGGCCGGGTGCAGTGGCTCACATCTGTAATCCTAGCACTTTGGGAGGCCAAGGTGGGTGGATCACCAGAGGTTGGAAGTTTGAGACCAGCCTGACCAACATGGAGAAACCCCATCCCTACTGAAAATACAAAATTAGCCCAGTGTGGTGGCACATGCCTCTAATCCCAGCTACTCGGGGGGCTGAGGCAGAAGAATTGCTTGAACCCAGAAGCGGAGGTTGCAGTGAGCCAAGATCGCGCCATTGCACTCCAGCCTGGGAAGCAAGAGTGAAATTCTACCTCAAAAACATAAATAAATAAAAAGTAACAATGGTAAATTTTATGGTATATACATATTTTACCACAATAAAAAAAAATCGTAATGAAATAGGTGTGTATCATGTTTTCTGGTGCAGGAAGGAACAAAAATGTATATGCTAAAAGAGGGAAATATACAACATCCACATTATCCTACTTTCTCAATCACACTTTTTTAATTTTTATTTTTGAGGCGGGGTCTCACTCTGTCACCCAGGCTGGAGTGCAATGGCATGATCTCAGCTCACTGAAACCTCTGCCCCCAGGAACAGGTGATTCTCCCAACTCAGCCTTCCAAAGTGGTGGTATTACAGGTGTGAGCCACCACCCCAGACCCAATTACACTGATATTTTAATTACAAATATTTGTGTACAAAGTACATTTTACCAAGAAAAGTCCACTGTTTTCTATTCAAGTAATAAAATTTTACTGAGGTCATGTACGCTTAACTGATGAGAAGCAGTAATTTACCATGAAACTTCCTCTGAAGCTCCTGTTGCATTTGCTGGGGATTTCCGTTTTCAGGACGCATGAATCCTATCAGCCTCTGCTGCACTTTAGCAGTAGTACTGAAACAGGAATTGCAGAATGTGTGTGTTTATAACAGCTTTATTGAGATATAACACATACTTACACAGTACAATTCAAACATTTAATATGTATAATTTTTAAAAATAATTCATAAGGTAGGGCAACCATCACCAGAAGGGCTGGTTGCCCAAAAAAAAAAAAAAAATTAACAAATAAGAAAGAATTCTTGGCCGGGTGCGGTGGCTCAAGCCTGTAATCCCAGCACTTTGGGAGGCCGAGACGGGCGGATCACGAGGTCAGGAGATCGAGACCATCCTGGCTAACACGGTGAAACCCCGTCTCTGCTAAAAAAATACAAAAAACTAGCCGGGCGAGGTGGTGGGCGCCTGTAGTCCTAGCTACTCGGGAGGCTGAGGCAGGAGAATGGCGTAAACCCGGGAGGCGGAGCTTGCAGTGAGCCGAGATGCGGTCACTGCACTCCAGCCTGGGCAACAGAGTGAGACTCCGTCTCAAAAAAAAAAAAAAAAAAAATAGAATTCTTGGAATTAAAAATTTGATGGCCAAAAAAATTTATGAGACAGACTAAACAGATGCTACTTAAAATGACTGAGATTAAATCAATTAAATGACTGAGAACATCAGCTATAAATTTTCCTAATCTGTAGAAAAAAAAGATCAAGCAAAAAGAGGGGGTAAAGGAGAGAAAGGAAGGAAATTACAGGAGAAGAAACAAGCTAGATACAAGAGAGTAATATGATTCTCCAAAGAGAATGAGACAGAAGAAATATAGATTGAGTATCCCTAATAAAAAAAATCTAACATCTGAAATGCCCCCAAATCTAAAACGTTTTGCACATCAGCATGATGCTCAAAGGAAATGCTCATTGGAGCATTCTGGATTTCACATTTTCGGAATAGGGATGCTCAACCTAAGTATAATGCAAATACTTAAAAATCCAAAAAACCGTGAAAGCCAAAACACTTCTGGTTCCAAACAGTTCAGATAAGGGATACTCAATGTGTACCACGATACATAAAAAACAGGAGAAAAAAACTGATTAAAGCCAAGACGTTCATTCTAAAGGCTCACTGAGAGCTGTAAAGAAGATATACCTAAAGACATCATGTTGTGATTTTTGAATTTTGGTAATAAAAAGAAAAAAGCACAAAAAAATTTCAAAGTCAACACTAAGTCACTTACAAAGGAAAGAGAATCATACAGGTAATGTACTTTTTCATCTACAACACTAAACTTTGGCAAGAAAATGGTGCAAAATGTATACGAAGATCTGAGAAATGGTCTATGATCTTAAAATTCCACATTAACTGGGCAATAAAAACGAACAAAACATGAATACATACCAAAACATAAATCTCAAACATGAGCCCCCAAAACACACTAAGTGAAAGAAGCCAGACTCCAAGACCACACAGTATGATTCTGTTTATATGACATGTCAAGAATAGGCACATCTACAGAAATAGAACAGATCAGTAAGTGTGTGGGACTAAGAAGTGGGAATGGAAAGTGACTGCTAATTGACATGAGGTATGTCTCCTAGATAATGGAAGTGTGCTAAAATTGGACTGTGGTAATGGTTGCACAATTCTATGAATTTACTAAAAGTCACCAAACTGAATATTCAAAATGAGTAAATTTAGTGGTATGTAAAGTAGATCTCAAAAATCTGTTTAAAAAATTTCCATACTCAATGAAACTAATGTTACAGAAATCCAGGGGCTGGTCGAAATTAGGACATATAATTGATTAATTATTGATATAATTCTATTGTTAAAGAGGGAAAATGATATGATCATCTCTGTAAAATGCAGTAAATACATTTGACAAACTCACTTACTGAATATATTAAGCATATTCAATATGTTAAATATATGAATATACTAAACATATTCAATAAGGGCTGAGTGCAGATGGCTCATGCCTATAATCCCAGTATTTTTTGAGGCCAAGACAGGAGGATCGCCTAAGCCCAGGAGTGCAAGATCAACATGGGCAATACAGTCAGACCTTGTCTCTACAAAATATGAAATAAAAAAATTAGCTGAGCATGGTGGCATGTGCCTGTAGTCCCAGCTACTCAGGAGGCTGAGGTGGGAGGATCACTTGAAGCTGGGAGGTCAAAGTTGTGGTGAGCCATGATCGTGCCACTGCACTCCAGCCTGGGCAACAGAGTGAGACCCATCTCAAAAAACAAAACCAAAAAACACCTCAGTAAGGGAGGATGCAGTGGGTCATGCCTGTAATCCCAGCACTTTGGGAGGCTAAGGAGGGAGCATCACTTGAGGCCAAGAGTTTGAGACCAGCCTGAGCAACACAGTGAGACCCTATCTCTGAGAAAAATAAGAAAAAATCAGCCAGTTGTGGCAGCACACGCCTGTAGCCCCAACTACTAAGGCGGCTGAGTTTGAAGTTGCAGGGAACAATGATCACACCACTGCACTCCAGCCTCAGTGACAGAGCAAGATTGCCTGAAAAAGAAAAAAAAAAACAGAGAGAGAGAAAAGACAGAGAGAGATTAGTGGCTGGGCACAGTGGCACACGCTTGTAATCCCAGCACTTTGGGAGGCCGAGGCGGGTGGATAACCTGAGGTTGGGAGATTGAGATCAGCCTGACCAACATGGAGAAACCCCGTCTCTACTAAAAATACAAAATTAGCTGGGCGTGGTGGCTCATGCCTGTAATCCCAGCTACTCGGGAGGCAGAGGCAGGAGAATTGCTTGAACCCAGGAGGCGGAGGTTGCAGCGAGCCGAGGATCACACCATCGCAGTCCAGCCTGGGCAATAAGAGTGAAACTCCGTCTCGTCTCAAAAAAAAGAGAGACAGAGAGAGATTACCTTGTGCAGACAGGAGAAAGCAAGTAGAGCTAGAAAAGAAAAGATGGAAAAGATGAAACTATCTCTATCTGCAGATGACAGAATTGCATATGTGAAAATTCAAGAAACATCAAAATTCAAAAACATCCTGCTAAAAACTAAAGAGAAATGAGTAATTAAGAGAAATCAGAAGTAGGTTAGAAAATTTACATATAATTGTAGATGTAATGGTAAAATTCAATTAACAAAAGACCACAATGTTGGGAAAAAAACCAAACAAACTAAAAACATCTGACAAGTAAAATTCCAGATAATTTGGAGGGAGAGCTATGGCAGAAGGCAAGGAAAGGAAATAATAGATTTTGTTAAATTATTAATGGTGACTGAGATGTATGTCTGTTAGAATTTAAAACTAATAGAGGAAGAAGTATCATATATAGAACTTCTTAATTGGTGTTTAAGTAGAGAGAGGCCCGATCAATCCAATCCAATAAGGAAATGGCAAAGGGAAGAAAATAAACAAAAAGCACAAATTCAGGATGGAGAGAAAAAAATCAAACATTTAACTAGGTCAGATGCAGTGGCTCACACCTGTAATACCAGCACTCTGGGAAGCTGAAGCAGGTGGATTATCTGAGGTCAAGAGTTCAAGATCAGCCTGGCCAACATGGCAAAACCCTGTCTCTACTACAAATACAAAAATTAGCCAGGCATAGTGGTGTGGGGCTGTAATCTGAGCTACTTGGAAGGCTGAGGCAGGAGAATAGCTTGAGTCAGGGAGGTGGATGTTGCAGTGAGCTGAGATTGCACCACTACACTGCAGCCTGGGCGACAGAGCAAGACTCTGTCTCCAAAAAAACCAAACCAAAACAATAAACCACATTTAACTAATCCCAATAAAATGGGAAGGAGGTAAGTTCTCCTACTTAAAAGATAAAGACAGGCCGGGTGTGGTGGCTCACCCCTGTAATCCCAGCACTTTGGGAGGCACTTTGGGAGCCTGAGGCAGGCGGATCATGAGGTCAAGAGATGGAGACCATCCTGGCCAACATGGTGAAACCCCATCTCTACTAAAAATACAAAAATTAGCCAGGCATGGTGGTACACGCATGTAATCCCAGCTACTCGGAAGGCTGAGGCAGGAGAATTGCTTAAACCTGGGAGGCAGAGGCTGCAGTGAGCTGAGATTGCACCACTGCACTCCAGCCTGGGCGATAGAGCAAGACTCTGTCTCGGGGGGGGGGAAAAAAAACCAAAAAAAAAAAAAAACCAACCATATATATATATATATATATACACACACACATACACACACACACACACAAAGTATGAACAATGTTACATAAAAGTGTACTTACTTAGACTCTATTTTTGCTTTTAAAGAAGTGTATATTTATGTATGCTTTATTATTTGTTTTTGTTTTTTCTTTTGAGACAGAGTTTCGCTCTTGTTGCACAGGTTGGAGTGCAATGGCACTATCTCGGCTCATCGCAACCTCTGCCTCCCAGGTTTAAGCGAAATTCTCCTGCCTCAGCCTCCCTCCTAGCAGGAATTACAAGCATGTGCCACCACGCCCGGCTAGTTTTGTATTTGAGCAGAGACGGGGTTTCTTCATGTTGGTCAGGCTGGTCTCGAACTTCCAACCTCAGATGATCCGCCCGCCTCAGCCTCCCAAAGTGCTGGGATTACAGACATGAGCCACCGCGCCTGGCCTATTTATATGTTTTTGTAGTGACAAGGTCACCTATATTGCCCAGACTGGTCTCACACTCCCAGCTTCAAGCAATCCTCCTGCCTTGGCTTTCCAAAGTGTTGGGATTATAGATGTGAGCCACTCTGCCCAGTCTATATATGCTTTAAAAAGATTATACTCTAATAACCCGTTAACAATTGTAAGGAGTGATGTGACTCCCCGAATGCAATGTGATTATTATTTTTTCAACAAAAAGTCCGTATTATTTTAGAGGCTTAAAAATATCCATTCTTGGCTACGCATGGTGGCTCACGCCTGTAATCCCAGCACTTTGGGAGGCCGAGGTGGGCAGATCACGAGGTCAGGAGATGGAGCCCATCCTGGCTAACATGGTGAAACCCCGTCTCTACTAAAAATACAAAAAATGTGCCAGATGTGGTGGCAGGTGCCTGTAGTCCCAGCTACTCAGGAGGCTAAGGCAAGAGAATGGCGTGAACCCGGGAGGCGGAGCTTACAGTAAGTGGAGACCACACCACTGCACTCCAGGCTGGGTGACATAGCGAGACTCTATCTAAAAAAAAAAAAAAAAAAAAAAAAAAAAGAAAAAATCCATTCTTGCTGGGCATGGTGGATTACCTGAGGTCAGGAGTTTAAGACCAGCCTAGGCTGGGCGTGGTGGCTCAAGCCTGTAATCCCAGCACTTTGGGAGGCCGAGACGGGAGGATCACGAGGTCAGGAAATCGAGACCATCCTGGCTGACACGATGAAACCCTGTCTCTACTAAAAAATGCAAAAAACTAGCCGGGCGAGGTGGTGGGCGCCTGTAGTCCCAGCTACTCGGGAGGCTGAGGCAGGAGAATGGCGTAAACCCGGAAGGCGGAGCTTGCAGTGAGCTGAGATCCGGCCACTGCACTCCAGCCCGGGCCACAGAGCGAGGCTCCGTCTCAAAAAAAAAAAAAAAAAAAACAGACCAGCCTGGCCAACACAGTGAAACTCCATCTCTACTAAAAATACAAAAATTAGCTGGGCATGGTGGCAGGCGCCTATAATCCCAGTTACTCAGAAGGCTGAGGCAGGAGAATCGCTTGAACCCAGGAGGGGGAGGCTGCAGTGAGCCGAGGTTGCACCACAGCACTCCAGCCTGGGCGACAAGAGTGATACGCTGTCTCAAAAAAACTCCAAATGTCCATTCTTGGTTGCACGCTGTGGCTCACACCTGTAATCCCAACACTTTGGGAGGCTGAGGCCAGTGGATCACAAGGTCAAGAGTTCGAGACCAGCCTGGTCAACATGGTGAAATCTTGTCTCTGCTAAAAATACAAAGAAGAACTAGCCGGGCATAGTGGTGCACATCTGTAATCTAAGCTACTTGGAGGCTGAGGCAGGAGAATTGCTTCAAGCTGGGAGGTGGAGGTTGCAGTGAGCCAAGATGAAGCCTTTGTACTCCAGCCTAGGCGACAGAGCAAGAGTCCATGTAAACACATGTCCACACAAAAACTTGTACAGGAATGCTCATATCAGCACTCTTATTAGCCAAAAAGGTGAAATAACACAAATATCTATCAACTGATACACTGAGAAATGAGACAAAGTAGTAATACATGCTACAACAGTCAAACCCGGAAAATATGCTTGGGGAAAGAAATAGACACCAAAGGTTATCTGTTGCATACTTCCATTTATAGAAATGTTTCTATAAATATTCCATTTATATAAATATTTCTACAAATATTCCATTTTTATAAATATAGAAATATTCCATTAATAAAATACAGAAACATTCCATTTTAAAAATAACATTTGTATAAATATTCCATTTATATAAATATAACATTTGTATAAATATTCCATTTATGTAAATATAAAATTTATAGAAATATTCCATTTACATAAGTATATTCATATAAATATTTATATATTACATTGTATACTATAAATATTCCATTTATATAAATATTTATATAAATATTCCAATTTATATAAATATTCAGAAAAGGCAGATCTGTGGAGACAGAAAGATTAGTGGTTGCCAGGGACTGGGGGAAGGTCCATGAATAATAATGGCTGGTCATGGGCACAGTTTCTTCTCGGTGTGATGAAAATGTTCTGGAATCAGACAGTGGTGATGGTTGCATAACCTTGTAGATACACTAAAAATACTAAACTGGACACTTTAAAAGGACCAACTTTATAGTATGCAAATTATCTCAACAAAAAATACAACGAAAAGAAAAAGATGAATTAATAAACCTTATATATTCTTACTTTGGATTTCCTAATGGTCCTCCTGCAAACTGGGAATTTCTGTCTAGAAATTCCTGCAAACCCTTTAGTTCTTGTAGCACTGACTCTAGCAGTTGGCAGGGAACACTACTTTCAATCTGTAAAAATGAAAGAATTTTCAAAAGTTTAAAAACACACCCTCTGTATAGCTATAATATAAACAATTTTAATTTTGAAATGACTATCTCTATAAATTATAAAGTTATTTCTTGCATCAATTCACACCTGTTGATCCAATAATGCTTACATACTTCCTCTCCTGCCAGTAACACTGATGCATAATTTACAGTAAAATACAAATATTAAGAAAATATCTTGATTACTTTTATATATTTCTGTATAGTCATTACCTAGACCACAATACAGAAAATCTCCAACACCAAAGAAAGTTTCCCATGTTCCTTTGTAGCCATGAGTCATCCCACCTCTGAGGTAACTACTTTTCTTAGTCCTATCAACATAGATTAATTTTGCAAGTTTTTAAACTTCATATAAATGGAATCACATACTGTGTTAGACAAATACATTCTTATTCTTAGAAACTTGAACTTTTTTTCTTTTTTTTGAGAGAGAGGGTCTTGTTGTTGCCTTGGAGTGTAGTGGTGCGGATCATATCTTACTGCAGCCTTGACTCCTAAGTTCAAGTGATCCTCCTGTCTCAGCTTCCTAATTAGCTGGAACTACCAGCACATGCCACTACATCTGACTAATTTTAATCTTATTTTATTTTGTAGAAAAGGGATCTGGCCATGTTGCCCTGGCTGGTCCTGAACTCCTGGGCTCAAGCCTTCCAAAGCACTGGGGTTACAGGCACGGGCCTCTGTGCCCAACTCATGAACTTTAAGAGCCTCACAATTAAAAAATATATTTGGGCTGGGCACAGTGGCTCACGCCTGTAATCTCTGCACTTTGGGAGGCCAACGCAGGCAGATCATTTGAGGTCAGGTGTTCGAAACTAGCCTGGCTAACACGGTAAAACCCTGCTTCTACTAAAAATACAAAAAATCAGCTGGACATGGTGGCGCGCGCCTGTAATCCCAGCTACTCGGGAGGCTGAGGCAGGAGAATCGCTTGAACTCAGAAGGCGGAGATTACAGTGGGCCGAGATTGTGCCGTTGCACACCAGCTTGGGCAACAAGAGCGAAACTCCGCCACTGCACTCCAGCTTGGGCAACAAGAGCAAAAAGCAGTCTGTAAAGCATGCCAATTCATGGAAATTAGTGCTGGGTCCATGGAGTTTTTGTTCATATATATGTCAAAGTATTACATAGTAAATTTTGAACAATATTAAGTTTCTGGAATTATCCCTCACGACACCTTATGAGGGAGATATACTTCTCCCCTTCTTTTACCATGAGGTATCAGGCTCTGAAATGTTAAGTAATTTACTGATACTCAGACAATCAATGTTAGAGATGAGATTTAAACCTGAAGGTAAGCAGTTTGCTGTCCAAGAACGCAAACATGTACATAAAAGAATAACCTGCCAAGCGCTGGGGCCCCCTGCCTATAATCTTAGCATTTTGGGAAGCAAGGCAGGTGGTTCGCTTGAGTCTAGGAGTTCAAGACTGGCCTGGGCAACATGGTGAAATCCTATCTCTACAAAAAATACAAAAATTACCCAGGCATAGTGGCGCACGCCTGTAATCCCAGCTACTCAGGAGGCTGAGGTGGGAGGATCACTTGACCCCAGAGGGCAGAGGTTGCAGTAAGCTGAGATTGGGCCTCTGCACTCCAGCCTGGGTGACAGAGCATGACCCTGACTCAAAAAAAAAAAAAAAAAGAATAACCTTTGCCATCTTATTTGTGTAATAGCAACAAATGCGAAACAATCTAACCATTTATACCATCAACTGGCTACACAAAAATAACAGAGTAATATTATACAGACTTACTGCAGTGATCTCTCTGTTGCCACTCTTGAATATTCTCTCCACAACTAAGCTTGCATCCCAAATGTTTCTGGAACAAAAAATGTTTTAATGATTATGCTGTAAATAAATAAAAAGAATTACAACAAATTTCTCTCTCTAGGAACTTAATGGCTTTATTCAGTTTTTAAAACTTGCCGTGGTTTCTTTTAACATTTTACTAAGCTATCTAGAAGAATGGAATACTAGAAAATTTTCATACCTGATGTACCTAAGTTTTTCAGATAATGAAATATTACTTAAGAAAAATCAAAAGGCTCTGTATAATAAATTATAAACAGGAAATGTACAAAGGGGCTCTGTTCTGTTTCATACTTTTAAGCAAATGAGATGAATGAAATCATACATCTCAAATCTGAGAGAAATATATATTAGGCACGATAGCTAAGATAATATGACAGACTGATTGCAAAAACAACCACATTTCTTTATCCCTCCCTGTATCTATCCCCTTTGCAGTATGATTTTGATGTCTCTCCCCTAAAAGTGGTCTATTTCCCACCTTTTAAATCTGGGTTGGCCCTGTGACTTCCCTCTGGTCGAGTAAGGTGGAAAAGTGAGTGGTAAGCCAGTTCTGAGCCTAGGATAAAGGTTTTGCAAGTGTCTACTCTTTCTCAAGGAACCCTGCCACCACCAACTAAATAATCCTTGGCTGGCCTGCTGGAGGATGAGAAACCCTGTGGAGAACCACTAAGCTGTTTCAGCTTAGGCCGTTCTAGACCAGCTGGAAAACATAACCTTGAACATGTGAGAGCCTAGCCAAGATAAGCAGAGCTCTCTTTAACTTCACAACTGATTGCCTATCCTTGAGTTAGACTTAATATCCCAGCAAGACAGAACTGCCCTGTTGAACTGTAGACACATGTCACTGAGTTATGGGGAAGTTTGCAACATTGTACATTAATATGTATATAGACATACAGTTGACCTTTGAACAATACAGGCTTGAATTGTGTGGGTCCACATATACACAGATTTTTTCCCACCTATGCTACCCCAATACATCAAAACCAACCCTTCCTCTTTCTACTCCTCAGCCTACTCAGCGTGAAGACAAGGATGAAGACTTTTATGACGATCCATTGCCACTTAATGAATAGTAAATATATTTTCTCTTCCTTATGATTTTCTTAATTTTTTTCTCTAGCTTACTTTATGGTAAGAGTATAGTGTATAATACATATCACACAAAATATCAGTGTCACATCTGTTTTAGAATTTGTCTAGGAGGTTTTCTGGTTTTTACTGGACTCCCCCACACTTCTACATCATGCAAAAGTTAAAAAAAGAAAACACAAAAAACATACAAAATACGTGTTAATTGATTACTTATCAGTGAGGCTGCTAGACAGTAGGCTATTAGTAATTAAGAAAGTTGAAAGTTGTACATGAATTTTTGACTACATGAAGGCTGAGGAAGGGTGGTTGGCATCCCCTAACCCGTGTTGAGGAACAACTGTATTTTGACGCTACACACACACAAACATGGATCATGAGAGAGTGAGAGAAATAAAACACAGCAATGAGTATAGTTAGATAATAAAAACTGAATAATAGAAAAGTTTTATTGACGAAAAGTGAGCTAAAAATAAAATTTAATAGGAATAAATGACATCCCAAATTCAGAGTTAAAAATATTTAACCAGGCTGGGCACAGTGGCTCACACCTGTAATCCCAGCACTTTGGGAGACCGAGGTGGGTGGATCATGAGGTCAGGAGATCGAGACCATCCTGGCTAACATGGTGAAACCCCGTCTCTACTAAAAAATACAAAAAATTAGCCGGGCGTGGTGGCAGGCACCTGTAGTCTCAGCTTCTTGGGAGGCTGAGGCAGGAGAACGGTGTGAACCTGGGAACCAGAGCTTGCAGTGAGCCGAGATTGCGCCACAGCACTCCAGCCTGGGCGACAGAGCAAGACTCCGTCTCAAAAAAAAAAAAAAAAAAATTAACTACTCAAGATGGGGCAAGGTGAGCAATAGTTCATTATTTCATGACAAACTTACCCCATGATCCGAGAAAAGTAAATGCAAATACCATTGTGTTTTCCAGAATACACAATCTCTGGTCCAGTCACACAACTCATATTTGTGGCCTGAGTTGCTGGGTTTCCCAGAGCACACACTGGAGTTGACATGGCAGGAGGCTGTATACCTTGTACACACATAAGAAAAACAAGTATCTTAAAAACAGAACCCATAAAATTCAGAATTCTCAATAATCCAAGTTTGTGTATCTAGACACAAAGGTATTTACAAAAATAATGAAATACATAGATACTTAATTTGGTTTTCCTTAATAAGAAGAGAGATTTATACGTGCATGGATACTCCCAGGTAGACTTGCCAGTGTTCACAATGCAGAACGAAAAGGAAACAAACTTGCAATAACTGCTTGTAATGCTGACAGTGAAACAGAACTAATTACACAGATTTTAGGGTCCAATTTAATCCTGGAACCCAAATAATGGGCTTTCCAGGCATATTATAAGAGGAGTTCTTCCTAAATAAAGGCATTCACATCCAAATGCTAAAACTTGGTTGGACAGCGTATATTTATTTTCAAGGGAATAAGGCAAGTTCATCTTTTTCACACTAAGCATTAAGGATAACTCATAATGTCAGCACTTCAAAATGAGCAGTAGAAGCAATCCAAAACAAAGAAAAGAGGTACCCTGAGATGGTGTTCCCAAAAAGGATGGATTTGGATAGGGACTACCACTAGGAACAGGAGAACCTAAAAAGGGAAAGAAGAATATAAAGATTTAGAAAAGAACATCTCAATCTTTTGAATGTGATCAAAATTAGATACAGAAGGTATTTCTTTTTTCTTTTTTTGAGGCAGGGTCTCTTTCTGTGGCCCAGGCTGGAGTGCAGTGCCATTATCTCGGCTTGCTGCAACCTCTGCCTCCTGGGATCAAGTGATCCTCCCGTCTCAGCCTCCTGAGTAGCTGGGATTACAGGCTCACGCCACCACAGGCCGGCTAATTTTTGTACTTTTAGTAGAGAGAGGGTTTCACCATATTGGTCAGGCTGGTCTCAAACTCCCAATCTCAGGTGATCCGCCCACTTCGGCCTCCCAAAGTGCTGGGATTACAGGTGTGAGCCATTGCGCCTGGCCACAGAAGCTACTTATAAGCATAAAAAGGACTTACATTGTCCACGATATATGCAAGAATTAGGGACTCATCTCCTAGTAAGTTTCTAACAACTCCCACCTTGGAAAACACTGATGTGGGAGTTAATTACTATTAAATCATTCATCTGTTTCCCTCTTTTTTTTTTTTGAGACGGAGTCTCGCGCTGTCGCCCAGGCTGGAGTGCAGTGGCCGGATCTCAGCTCACTGCAAGCTCCGCCTCCCGGGTTCACGCCATTCTCCTGCCTCAGCCTCCCGAGTAGCTGGGACTACAGGCGCTGCCACCTCGCCCGGCTATTTTTTTTATTTCTTAGTAGAGACGGGGTTTCACCGTGTTAGCCAGGATGGTCTCGATCTCCTGACCTCGTGATCCGCCCATCTCGGCCTCCCAAAGTGCTGGGATTACAGGCTTGAGCCACCGCGCCCGGCCTCCCCTCTTAATATACACCAAATGAGTTACGTACATATGATTGGTCACATCTTATTTTGCTTCCTTATGTTAAGGATTCAATATTAATAGATCACTTTTAAGAATCAGAATCTACAGATATATTCATCAATTATACAGTAGCAGTAAATAAAACATAACGAAAAGGTTTATTGACAAAAATTGCTATAAAGGTTCTAAGATTCAAACGATTAGAAACAATTTCATTTCAATGTTTCATACTCACTAGAATAGACAGGAGACCCCAAGATGGGACCAACATTACTTGGAGGCGGAAGAGTGGTTGGAAATCTCATCTGTGCTTCACCACCATACCTATTTTTATGACAAGAGGTTGAATTTATTCAGTAAAACAAACTATCCATCTTAAAAACTGGAATTGTTCCTTTTCCTGCTTAGCTTCCAAATAAATGCTTTAAACATTACAGACTTTAACGTATTGTGCTGACAGTAAAATATATGCATAAGACTTATAATATTTATTCAGTAAATATGGACTTGAAATTGCTACCAGGAAGAATTATAAGGGACTCCGATAACTTCTAAGAAAAAGATATGCAATGCATAGAATTTACTCTGTGAGTAAATGGCATTATAATTTTCGCACTAGGTTATGGTTAGATAGTATTTCAAAAAACATTTCTAACAAAATCACATTTCAAATTCTTAAATATTTTCTAAATAGAAATATCTCTTTGGTACCAAGTTTCCTTAAAATAATTCAGAAGCCTTCAATACTAATGATACATATTAAGCAGAATTGGCATAGTGTTTGGGGAAGTAAAAAAGATAGATGAGACAGTAACAGGTAGAACAAAGTATAGAAAGTAGACAAGAAGTTACAGAACAGAGTCCAGAGTTAAAGTAATAATGCATAAACTAAGCTAATTTAGTTGCTTCTATTACCATTATAATCTCTCCAGATTTCAGCTTTTGCAAATGAATTTTGGTAATTTGCCTACATAGTCACTCAACTGTTTGGCAAGGCTTTAATTTATCACATTGATAATAAGATCATTTTAAAAAGTGGCCCAGTAAAAAAAAAAATAAAATAAACAAAAAACCTTTCATATACCTAAAGAAAGCCCGAGTAGCCCAGGCAGATACTTCTCTGTCACAGGCAGCAGTGGAGCAAGCAAGAATAAGGCAAGTAGCACAAGCCTGGTCTTCCTGTAAAAAGAGGAATATTGGCCTTATATTAAATATAAACTTTTAAAATGATTTGTATACTGCTAGATGCAATATTAAAGTCTGTATCTAGCACAGAGCAGGCGTTCAATAAATACTTGCTGACTAAATGAAATCAGTTAGTGTTAAAAAGACAAGTAAACACTACTGGTTTTATTTTAGGTTCATCAAAAGCACTAGGATTACAGAATGCTCTATTTTCCTTTTCACCTAGATTCTGAGTTAGTTTCCACCTTATGTCTCCAATTTTCTTCCTGTGGTCTTTCTACTTTCTAGAAATTAACAATAAGTGTTAACTTTGAATACCTACCATGTGTCAGGTACTATTTTAAGAGTTTAGCATATATTAATCCTCATAACACATACTATTATAATGTATAAGGAAACCGAACCCCAGAGAAGTCAAGTAATTTACCTCAGTGGTGGAGCTGGGATTTTTAACACAGGTGCTTTGAATCCAGGGTCTGTATACTTAACTTTGAACTATCCCAATTTTAACCATATCAATTCCAGTTATGGCTCTGAAATACTAAGATCTCTACACTGTTGCCTCAAGTTTCTTCCTCAGGTCATTAAGCCAAAACAAACAAACAAAAAAGAACTTGTCCCTAAATGTCTTGTGCTTTTAATGAAAAGGCATTTATCATATAACCTGAACAAGAAACTTACTAGTAGACTTCAATAAGAATTTATCAACAACAGGCCGGGCATGGTGGCTCATGCCTGTAATCCCAGCACTTTGGGAGGCCGAGGCAGTCAGATCCTGAGGTCAGGAAATCGAGATCATCCTGTCTAACACAGTGAAAACTCATCTCTACTAAAAATACAAAAAATTAGCCAGGCGTCATGGCAGGCGCCTGTAGTCCCAGCTACTTGGGAGGCTGAGGCAGGAGAATGGTGTGAACCTGGGAGGCGGAGCTTGCAGTGAGCTGAGATCGCTCCACTGCACCAGCCTGGGAGACACAGCGAGACTATGTCTCAAAAAAAAAGAAAAAATTATCAACAACAGAGAATAAAAATCTGAAAGCTCACTATAAGACTTATATTAATCCTGCTTTCAAATGTCAGTTCACGTACAGTGACTGAGGCAAAGAAAGGAATATTGTTAAGATTATCTATTTATGGCCGGGCATAGTGGCTCATGCCTGTAATCCCAGCACTTTGGGAGGCCAAGGCTGGTGGATCACATGAGGTCGGGAGTTCAAGACCAGCCTGACCAACAGGGAGAAATCCCGTCTCTACTAAAAATACAAAATTAGCCGGGCGTGCTGGCACATGCCTGTAATCCCAGTTACTAGGGAGGCTGAGGCAGGAGAATCGCTTGAACCTGGGAGGCGGAGGTTGTGGTGAGCCAAGATCGCGCCATGGCACTCCAGCCTGGACAACAAGAGCAAAACTCAATCTCAAAAAAGAAATCTATTTATTACAGTATTCCAGTCCCAATATACATAAACTATGACTCCCACTGTTTGATTAAAATAGCATCACATTTTAAAAAAGTATATATAATTACCTGATGTAATTTAAAGAATCTTTCAATCTCTTCTCCATCTCCACCCACATTACTCACAAGTAGATGCCTCAGTTGATCTACAGGTCTAAGTTTATGAAACATAAGGCTCCCCTAAGAAATTTGAAGAAAGAACATGAAAAAGAGATTTACCAAGATTGGCTGATAGCAACAGACCCTGCTACCTTATTTGATAAAATAAATGAAACAAACAAAAAAAAAACCCTTCAACAATACAAAGTAGGCTGGGTATGGTGGCCCACACTTGTATTTCCAGCGCATCAGGGGGCTGAGGCAGGAGGACTGGCTGACATGATATAAAAAGTACAACTGGTCAAAAGGATCATCTACATCTCAACTCAACCTCCAGTAGATCTATGTATCTATGAAGAAAACTTAATGCAATTGCCCCTGCAAAGCTGCCCCTGAAACCAGAGAAATACAATTAGATTATTAATTAATCAGGTTGCTACTATTTGATCAATTTAGACAAAAAAAAAAAAAGCTAAAAACATAGTCATACCTTATACCAGAATAAATTCCAAATAGATTAAACGACTTAAAGAATAAAATAAAACCATCATAGTATTAGGTTGGTACAAAAGCAATTGAGGTTTTTTGTACCAATTAGGTTGGTACAAAAGCATCATAGTATTAGGTTGGTACAAAAGCAATTGAGTATTCGGTTGGTACAAAAGCATTGATTGTAATGGCATTGCAATCAATGGCAAAAACCTCAATTGTTTTTGCACCAATCAATAAACAAAAGGAACTACGAGTGGATTCTTTTATAAACCTTAGTGAGAGGAAGCTTTTCAACTATGACATATTTCAAATGATGGCTGGGTAGATTAGCTCTCGCCTATAATCTCAGCACTGTGGGAGGATGAGGTGGGTGGATAGCTTGAGCTCAGGAGTTTGAGACCAGCCTGGGCTTTAGTGAGATCCTGTCTCTACAGAAAATACGAAAATTAACCGGGTGTGGTGGCAAAAGCCTGTAATCCCAGCTACCCAGGAGGCTGATGTGGGAGGATTCCTTGAGCCTGGGAGGCACAGGTTGCAGTAAGCCAAGACTGTGCACCACACTCCAGCCTGGGTGAGAGTAAGACCCTGTCTAAAATAAAATAAAATAAATAAAATAAAATATCAAATAACTGATAATTTTGATTACTTACAAGCTTGTGTGCTGGGAAAAATCTCAATAAACAAAGTCAAATAACAAACCAGGAAGGCTGGGTGCAGTGGCTCACGCCTGTAATACCAGAACTTTGGGATGCCAAGACAGGTGGACCACCTGAGATCAGGAGTTTGAGACCAGCCTGGCCAACATGGTGAAACCCCGTCTCTACTAAAAATACAAAAATTAGCCAGGTGTGGTGGCGTGCGCCTGTAATCCCAGCTACTCAGGAAGCTGTGGCAGGAGAATCACTTGATCCAGGGAGGCAGAGAGGTTGCAGTGAGCTGAGATCACACCACTGCACTCCAGCCTGGGTGATGAGTAAGATCCCGTCTCAAAAAAAAAAAAAAAAAAAAAAGAAAATGATATGATTCCATTAAGCCACTACTTCAGAGTACTTGACAAAAATATTATATATTGCTTATTTTTGTCACTACCTTAACAGAATACGTACATACCTGTGCTGAGAGGAGAACAAATTTCTTCGGAGGTAACATGTGCTGCTGTACAACAACTGGTGAATCAGTTATTGGAATATGATCCTTGTTTAAGGGTGTAATTATTTTATCTACTTTCAATTCATCTATCGCAGAAAGAGCCCAGGAATGACCATCAACACGGGTTGTCATCTACATAAAAGAAATAAATGTTTTACACATCATATTGAAGTTATACAATGCAAAAGAAAAAACTACAGACTTAATAAATAAATAAGTAAATTTAACAAATAGTACATTAACATGAATATTTTCAAAAGTATTACGTAATTTTCTACTATCTTTTTTTTAATCAGGTATTTTTCTGGGGTTTTTTTTTTCTTTTTTTTTTTTGAGACGAAGTTGTCTAGACCGGAGTGCAGTGGCGTGATCCTGGCTCACTGCAACCTCCGCCTCCCGGGTTCAAGTGATTCTCCTGCCTCAGCCACCCCAGTAGCTGGGATTACAGCCATATGCCACCACGCCAGCTAATTTTGTATTTTTAGCAGAGACAGGGTTTCTCCATGTTGGTCTGGCTGGTCTCGAACTCTTGACCTCAGGTGATCCGCCCACCTCGGCCTCCCAAAGTGCTGGGATTACAGGCATGAGCCACCGCACCTGGCCTCTGGGTTTTGTTTTTTTTTTTTTCCTGAGACAGTATCTTACTCTGTCACCCAAGCTGGAGTGCGGTGGCATGATCACAGCTCACTGCAACCTCGACCTCCTTGGGTTCAGCTGATTCTTCCACCTCAACCTCCCAAGTAGCTGGGACTACAGGAGAATGCTACCATGCCCGCCTAATTTTTCTATGTTTTGTATAAACAGGGTTTTACCGTGTTGCCCAGGACGTTCTCAAACTCCTGGGCTCCTGCAGTCTGCCCATCTTGGCCTCTCAAAGTGCTAATCAGGCATTATCTTTTTTTTTTTCCTGAGACGGAGTCTCACCCTGTCGCCGAGGCTGGAGTGCAGTGGCGTAATCAGAGCCCACTGTAGCGTCTGCTTCCCAGGTTCAAGTGATTCTCCTGTCTCAGCCTTCCAAGTATGTGGGATTACAGACGTACAACAGCACGCCCGGCTAATTTTTGTATTGTTATTAGAGACCGGGTTTTGCCATGTTGGCCAGGCTAGTCTCAAACTCCTGACCTCAGGTGATCCGCCTGCCTTGGCCTCCCAAAGTGCTAGGATTACAGGCGTGAGCCACTGCGTACACCATAAGCAGGCATTTTCTACACTAATACATAAATCTGTTTGTACTAGAAGACAAGGGCAAACTTTTCTCAAGATAAACTGTAAATACTCTTTAATAAGATTATAATTCTCTCAATCAAATAACTACCATCTACCATGTTTCCAGGATTGATTAAATCTGCTAAGATACTATCTTTCCTTTAAAAAGTATTTTACCAGCTGTATTTTACTGGCTGGGTGGGGTGGCTCACACCTATAATCCCAGCACTTTGTGAGGTGGAGCGGGCAGATTACCTGAGGTTAGGAGTTTGAGACCAGCCTGGCCAACGTGGTGAAACCCCGTCTCTACTAAAAATAGAAAAATTAGCTAGGCGTGGTGGCACACGCTTGTAATCAATCCCAGCTACTCAGCAGGCTGAGGCAGGAGAATTTGTTGAGCCTGGGAGACGGAGGTTGCAGTGACCTGAGATCGTGCCACTGCATTCCAGCCTGGGTGACAGAGTAAGACTCTGTTGCCAAATTAAAAAAAAAAAAAAAAAAAGGCTGGGCGCGGTGGCTCAAGCCTGTAATCCCAGCACTTTGGGAGGCCAAGACGGGCGGATCACAAGGTCAGGAGATCGAGACCATCCTGGCTCACACAGTGAAACCCCGTCTCTACTAAAAAAATACAAAAAACTAGCCAGGCGAGGTGGCAGGCGCCTGTAGTAGTCCCAGCTACTTGGGAGGCTGAGGCAGGAGAATGGCGTAAACCTGGGAGGCGGAGCTTGCAGTGAGCTGAGATCCGGCCACAGCACTCCAGCCT